>NC_139907.1:22031989-22469489 GCF_905171665.1 Trachurus trachurus
TTAATCTCTTCCTTTCTTCTACTCCTGAAGGAACAGTAAATACAGAGCATGTCAAGCACCATGCAACCAGCATTTCAAATCCAAGACACTGAGAGGACTTTCTAAAATTTTCTCTTAAATATCTTAAAGTCCAAACAAACAAAAGTTCAACCCACTGTGGGAAACTTCAAATGACTCAGCACTTGAAGCCCCTGATACCCACAAGTGCAGACAGCTTTAGTGTCACTGTGCTTTTAAGAGTAAAAATCACAGCATATGTAAATATGCAGTAGGTGGCTACAGGGTGTACTTGACATTAAAATGTACACACCTCTACAACACATTAGCATTCAAATATTCAAACCAGAACCCTTATTTTATGGACATTAAACTGACAAAAGAGACTCACCTGCAGCAGCCTGATGTATCCAGGAGTCAGTCTTGGGAGTCTGAAAATCATTTTGGAGCGTTCCACGCTGGCCTTCCTGTCAGATCAGGGATGAATAACCGTTGGCTCTTTTCTCTCTGAGGCTTTCTCTCCCTGGACTCCCAGGACAGGGAACCCACCAACAGAGGGTCTGCCCGGGTGTACGTTGGTGACTCTTCAACCTGTGCTCAGCTATCTGATGCAGGACAGTCTGGTCATCCCTTATAATGCCCCGTCTTTACATAACAGACAGTCTGCAGGTGGCGCGTCTAAGGGGATTACAGGAGCTGGCATGCAGGGACAAAGAAGTCAGTCCAAACAGACGGCAGGTTGTATCAAGCGTGGGATGGGATGACACTTGAATAGTAGAATGAAAGTGGTGTTATCTTGAAGTTATATAATCACATATAATATATATATATATTTTTTTTTTCATTCTTATTATCTATTAACTATTTTGCACACCTGTTGGGGACACTTGATACTTCATACATTTTCAATATTTTGGTTTCTAATTTCAGGCATATTGACACATATTCCCATCTCTTCATTTATCACACCAAGTGTGTGAAATAATGAGGGCAAACTTGTTGATTACAAGGTAGAAATAGTACACGTAAACATCCAGTGTAAATGCTTTCTAACTTCAGCAGCTCCTCTAATAGCCTTACGCAGAACGCAGTCATTTCGAGCCAGAACCACTAGAATCTGCCACGTGGGCTGATTTGGATGTTTTCCCGTTGATACTGTGAATGGCTTCTCCTACTGTGTCAGCAAATTTCTATAAGCTTCAATATCCTTCCTGGCCTCAGGGTCCTGAGCTTAGAGGGAGGTCTTATAATGAGGTAGCTGTGCTGATAACATCTCTTGCTGGACGAGGGGAATTCTCTCTGGCGAGAGCAGCCAGCAATGACCTTCTCCTCATCTCTGGTAATAGGACCCAATTCTGCCTCTCAACTCATACATCCATGAATAATCTCAAACCCTGGCAATAACGCCGCAAAGACGATATGATGCCACTGAGACTTGTGATCCCTAGTGGGTTTGTCAAAAGAAACTACTGTATGCAGCTTTTAAAGCATTTCAGGGAAAAAAGAATGAAAACTTAAAACAAACAAGTTATGCTCACAACAATAATACTAACATGCAAACAATCTACAGGTAGGCCTGTAATATTTACATTTGCTAATTGGTGGTTAACATCAAGGAACATTCAGAATTAGGTTAAAAACCATAGTGACGGCCAAATTAAACTTTTTACCTAATTGGATGGGATGTTTTTTTCTGTTTTTTTTTTTTTAAAGCTGGTCAACACATTGACACCTTTTTTTTTGCTCAGAAGCAACTTCATGTTTCTGGTATATGTAAAATCTGCCATACACATTTTACTCCATGCTTAGTCTCTTAGTGAGTAAATGCGTCTCTGTTTTTTGATGTGTGTGCACATTTGTTTTTTTTGGGGGGGGGCTGTGCTGCCTGCTGTGGCCAAATACAACATAATGAGAGCTGTGAGAATGGAAATGCCAATTATAAGTGATTTAAGGGATAATCTAAGTTATCCTAGCAATTTATGTCTGATGGAACATCAGAGGTACATCATTGTGGCGCTAGAGAAAAAGTCACTAGGGTGCACTAATTGGGAATTGTTGATGCCAAATGTACCAAATTTTGTACTGATGGATTGTGAAAACTTTTACCAAGTGATGATGCTGAAAAATCAAGGGATTGCGACTGAGTTCTTAGGATTCATGCCTTGGATTTCTGACATTAAGGCCAATTCCTGAATTGTTGTTGAGATATTTCAGTTTGGATCAAAGTGACCGAGAGCTAAAACTACTAAAGGATGAACTCAATGCGATGTTACATAAGCATAACAGGCAATGCGATCTTTGCCCTGATTGTCTCCTCTGGCTAATGTCTGCAGAATGAGCCCATGAACCTCCATCAGACACAGCACCTGGTGCATCCATCAATGAATGGAGGCCACAGATGGCTGACCTCATGCTAATTGTTCATGACTATAATACGAGACACACACTCAGAGCCGGTGCAGTATACAGTATAAACCTACTGGTTTTCGGTGCATCCCAGTTCCAACAAAGACAACAGTATCTCTGTAGCTAGTACGTGGCAGACAGCCCTCATACAGGTTGTCACAATTGAGGTGTCCAGCCCGGATAATTCTCTGCCCTTTTCCTGAACTCAGCCCCTGGCATTGAGCTATGGGTAAATGTATTAGAATAGATTACCTGAGCTGTAGACAGATATGGTGATGCGGAAGGTTAAGCCACCAACTCCCTGGGTGGTACTGGATCCCATGATCCATCAACAACATACTGTGCTGCTATATTGAGCATGCAGTTAGATAACAGCAACAAGAGTTTGATGAGAATAATGCAAGGGGACTAGTTATTGTTCTTTATCATTCAGCCCAGTAATGAATATATGCTGAGACACCATTAGTGTCATCACGACTACCTCCCTGAGGACTATCAATTAATCTAATGCTGTTAGGGAAAACACCAAATTCGAAAAGGCACATGGAATAGCAATGTGGTCAGAAATGGATTTGTGGGGAGTGTACTGTAGATAATTGAGGAGCTATTAGGTTAACTGGTTGGGTTTAAATGTCATAACATCTGCAAGGAGTACTTGAGCTTTGGCAGAGCTGACATTTATTTCTATTGCAATTAGGGGGTTGGATGAGGTGGACAAGTGTGATGTTAATAGCAATTAAATGTCCGATTCATTTGAGCTACATGAAAAACAACTCGAACAAACAGGGTGGTAAGTTACAGCTTAGCCAATAATGACAACTTCAGGCTTACTCATGGTGGGAGGAAGGATTTGCAAAGCTCAGGATTAACTGGCCTTGTTTTCTTCTTGTACAATATAAGGCATGAAACTGGATTAGCAAAAAGCAAAAAATATTTAATAAAAATATTTTATACAGCATCATGTTAAATCCAACATGTTGCAATGCAGGATATAAGAAAGAAAATTTCAATATCCAGTGCTAGAAAATAATCCTTCAGTAGTGTCTCTGTTTCAGCATGATTGGCAGTCTCACGGGTGTGTTGTAGAGAGCCCTGTGTTCTTGTCTCCCTGCATGGGAAGGATGTCTGTGATCCAGTATTGGAACAGTGAAACGACTGCAGCACCTTCCTCTAAAACACAGAGAGACACACAGAGAAATGTTTCAGTTACTGCTAAGACTGCTGACAACACAATACCACAGGAGCAGTCAGGGCTTTCACCAAAGAGACTTATTTGCTGTTGTGTTTTGAGCATACAAAATCAAAATCCCTTGGCACAGTGCAAATCTACTTCCAAGTCTATGCATGTAGCCATTCAACCTTGAACATCTGTCTGCCATCCAAGACAGAATATTTAGTTTAGTTATTCTTGAAAAAATTGAATTCAATTTAGTCTGAGAGGAACATAAGATGGACAATGTAAAAGGGGAGCAGGGAAGCCGATGCCATTCATGAGAGGCTCTCCTCTCATGGTGCAGTAAAATACACTCAAAAGGAAATGTGCTTCAGAGCTGCTCCTGCAGTCAACTGATTGCCACTGCAAGGCTAGATAGAGTGAGGGGAGCTTTAGTGAACTGGCTTGAAGGACTCTCAAAGCACACCTCACCACAAGCACATGGTTCGGCTCCTGCATTGCAGTGGATGTGGGTAAAATTAAAATCCAGAATGCTGATTTAATAAAGTGGATGGTCTGTGATACAATCTGATGGCAGTGAATTGAAGCATGACTCATACATTGTGATGTGGGTGAGGAGGGAGGGGGGCAGGAAAGCTTGACGGCAGCCGAGGAGCAGGTGCATGGAGGGGATAGGCAGTGGCACAACTAAAGGAAGGCTCTATTGTGAGTGCCATTCACAAGATAGCAAACATGGTTTTACACTGTGTCGTCTTGGCGACAGAGACAGGCAGAGACAAGCGTCACTTTTGTGACCACTGATATGGCAGTGGCCTGAATCTCCTTGCTAGACTGTCTCACTCTTGTTCTTACACACATAAACTTGTGCGCGTGACAGCACAAAGTCCCTGCTGATCCTATTATGCAGCCAGATAGTCAACTACAACACTGCGCACACACACACACACACACACACAAACATTCTCACAGGTGAAAACGTGTCTAGGGACACAAGAGATGTTTTGTGTGTTGACAGACTTAAGGCAATATGAACAAGTTGAAACATGTTAGTTAACTCATGGTGGAGGTCACCGGCATGAGGGATGTAATATGGACAAGAACAGCCCTGGTATTGCAACTCATGGGCAGGTACAAACAGGTAAAGGATGATTAAGGCAAGTAAGGGCAGGCATGCTCAGGTGAGGGATACATATTAATGTAAGGGTACAGAGAATGGGAGGCAAGCACAGACAGACAGAGGCAAGTGTTAACCTGCTGGGACAGGTCAGTATAGTGCCTGAGGCAGATCCTTGCAAGGGGAGGCCAGTATGGACAGGGATTAATGTTTGAAAGAAACATGAGGCAGCATTAAAACACAAGTCAGGCTCCCATCAACAGGGCTCTTACCATTTCTCTTTCCAAAAATAGCCTTTTGTTCTTCCTGGAAAATACAATTTTAATCTTCTAATAGTTTGGACTGATCCGTGCACTGACCTGCGGACAGACAGGAGTTGTTGGAGAGTTCCTTAAGTGCCTTTTCCAGTTTCTCTGTCTCTTTCCGTTGAACAAAAGCCTTGAGACTGTAGAGTAGCTTCAGGACAGAGATGGGCTTACATCTGCTGGATATGTGGCCCAGAAGGTCCTCCACTGTGCCAGACAGGAGAGGAGGGCTGTTTCCGTGCCTCGAGGCTGTAGGAGCACAGAGAAGGAGAAGGGTGGCTGGTTAATTTAAACAATCAACATCATACTTTAACATTTTTCTAATACTGGAGGAGTGTTTCTGCTCTCAAACAGCATATACAGTACAGCAACAATTGTTCAACATATCATTTCATATCTTGCCTATGCAACACTAGACCATGTGACATCAAAATGGGAAAAACATCACTCTTATATTTTGTCATTTACAAAACGCTTGACTCGCATATCTTTGCAGTCTCGCAATTAATCATGTCTCGCTCATCTGCAAACCAGGTACCAAGGACTGCGCAGCTTTCTCATGTTTTGCACACTGGTCAGAGCCTAATCTTCAGACCACCCTGCCTGCATCTTAATGAACTTCTCTTCTCTTGGCGAGTTAAAAACTTTGATTAAAAACTCAGTGACCGAGGCGAGCAATTGCTTTCCCTAAGCTGAATTTAGTATTGTCAGTCTGCAGCAAATAATCCCTTCACTAAACATAATTTATTGTGTCACTTTTACAATGTTATGACTTTTGTAATAGTGAGTTATCTTACTTACTTGGTGGTCTCCTTTGGCTTGGTTTCAGCTAGATATGCCTGACAACTAGAAGTTTTTCAGGCACATTTTTTATACTTGTATAGCACAGTAACTTTGGCTGTTAAACTTTAATCAAAGAGCCGCTCTGTGAGGTCCATGCCAGCGCTGGCATGTCATGTTTAAAAAAAAGGTGCATGTGCGCTGTAGCGGGAGTGCAATAAATTCTGGTCGTTGGTTCTGATTAATATGCATTTATATTAGCTTTGGGTAACATTCAATTCTATGTTTATACTTGCTTAGTTACTCCCAAAATGATTCAGTATCACACTTGTTATGGTAGGTTGTTCATTTCATTTTTCAAATATTAGCTCTGAATATTGAGGAGTACAGACAGCAAAACCTTTGACCCAATTAGATAAAACAGCTTCTGCTCATTACTTACAATCAGATATATACATTTCCAGTGTTGTCCTGAGGAAGTCTGACACTTCAGCAGCTCTCCTCTCATCATTCACCTCCTCCTCCTCCTCTTCCTCCTCTTCTTCTTCTCCATCTTTTTGGTAGGTGAACTCCAGGGCAGCAGCTCGGGGCACCACTCCCATAGAAAGTAGCTTTTCTTTGTGCCGTTTCTTCTTCAGCTTCCTCCTCTTGTTCCTGCTCATGTGCTCCTCTCCCTCAGGCCCGGCCTTCTGGCTCTGACCTGTGCTGGACTCACGCCCTGCAGCTGTACCACCTTGCCCTGTATTTTGATGAAGAGTTTGTTTCCTTTTCCTTCTTCTCCTTTTTCTTTTCTGGTCTTCTTGTACTTCATCTTGGTCTGGGTCTTCAGTGCTCTCATGGATGCTCTCTTCTGTGGGCAACAGGATTGTTAGCTCTTCATTTGCTTCAAAACATTGTTAAACTTAATAAATTAAAGTGTCCATATGGATACTGTATTCCTGATGAATGAACAAATGACAGATTGGTATGTTCACATTGTTAAAGGAACAGATTTGCCTGGGGCACCTGTAATCAAACCAACAGGGGGTTGAGTTCTAGTACTGTCCAATAATGTGGCATCAAGAGCTGAGAGACTGCAGGTTTCCCTCAGCCAATCAGAGCACCAGCTGATTCTACTAATTAGATACTTTGTCCTTTTCACTGATTGTATTTTTAATCAGTAAAATCAGCTCATGTGGCTTCTGATTGAAAAAAAACTGCTGAATCGTAGCTTTACATAGAACAAGGCTGAGAGTGCAGGCAGTTAATGCAAGTACAGAAGAATCAGTATAGGCTACTGTGTGTGAGGTATTATGTGGTGCTTCATGACAGAATTACAAACAAAATCTTCTATTCAGTCTTTAATGTATGCTGCAATTATCACGAATGATGACATTTACATCTCCCACAGTGCTTTATTCCTTATTTTGAATGCAAAACTATGTCTGATGAAAAATGAAAAAAATAAAAAAGGAACTGATTGCTCTCGTTATACAGTTGCTTTTTTCAACGTGCACAACGCACAGACAAATTTACCACATTCATCCTACCCTGCGGAAATCATCATTAGGATTTGTGCGCTTCTGTTTTAGCCCTGCAGTTATTTGTTTGTTTGGCAGTTCACTCTCAGGCAAAAGTTTTTTTATCATAGTATTCAATCACAATGTAATATCTACTGTAAGTCTTGCTACCATCTGAGCAGTTCGGCTGAGTCACGTCTTTTACACAACATGTACAAATATGCAAAATTAATGATGAGTTTTATTAGCCGAGTCCCTTTGTGGTAGATTAAAAATTAAACATGATGTGTCTTGTCAATATGCTTCTGAATGCACTGAACAGCTTGAGCAGCCACAGCTCTTGCGGAGTATGCACTCACCGAGCACTTTACAAGAATCACCTGTACACCTGCTTATTTGTTTCATTATGCAATCAAACAATCATGTGGCAGCCGCACAGTGCATAAAACCATGCAGATGCAAGTCAGGAGCTTCAGGTACTGTTCACATCAAACATCACAATGTGAGGGCAAAGGGATCTCAGTCACTCTAACTGGGGCATGGTTGTTGGTGCCAGATGGACTGTTCAGAGAATTTCTGAAACTCTGGAACTCCTGGGAGTTTGATAAAGAGTCTCGAGAGTTTTTACCCAGAATGAAGCCAAAAACAAAAAAAAACATGTCCAGTGAGCAGCAGTTCTACCTTGTTGGAGCGAGGACAGATGAGAATGGATACACTGGAGAGAGCTGACTGAAAAGCTACAGTGAAGTCTCAGAAAACCACTTTTGTTTGTAACTGCGGTGGGCAGAAAAGCACCTCAGAATGAACAACATGTCCAACTGTGGAGTGGATGAGCTACAACAGCATTAGACCATGTCAGGTCCCACTCCCGTCAGCCAGGAAGAGAAATCTGAGGCTGCAGTGGGCACAGACCAGACTAGTGGATAAATGTAGTCCGGTTAATCTGGATTCCTGCCGGCGCATGAAGATGGTCATAATAACGTATCCGGGTATAGCTGCTGACCATCCCTTAATGTCCAAAATTTACCCACCCTCTAATGTCTGCCCCAAGTATGTCACAAAGCAAAAATCCTTTCAAACAGGTATCATGAACATGACAGTGTGGTTAAAGGGACAACGAGGAATTTCTATTTGGTTATAAAAAGTCTCACGTTAATGTGGATGAATCTACGCTACCCACACTTGTTAATGGGCCCATTTTCGATAATATCGTTTTGTCTCTATCGTTATTTTGTTATTATTAGTGGTGGCGGAAATGCTGGTCGAGCCGACCAGCGTTTCTTTACTTTCGGTTTCGTGGCGAGTCATGGGAATAACGCCGCCTAATCACCGTTTATGGTCGGAACTACAACGGTATGTGATCGTCTTCGAACCTCTGACTTTCTTGATGAATGAAAACATGAGTCTGTCTTTCGCCGGTCAAAGAATTTCACGGTGTGCGCGGAGGCTCATAAATAGTGTGAAAACGCTTCGCTTTTCCAAAACTCCTCGTTGTCCCTTTAAGTGAACTTCTGTGGCCTCCAATAGAACATCTTTAGGATGTGCCAGCTACAACATATGCAGCAGTAATGTGAGGTGGACAAATGGTCATATATACTGAAGTGATTATCATGTCAACATGGAGCAAAATTTCAGAGTTGTTTCCATCATGGGTGTCCATCCAAAGAAGAACTGAGGCTATTTGTTTCAAAGGAGGCCATATAACCAATTAGAGTAGAGTATGGCGTTTCTAATAAAGTGCCTGGTGAGTTTAAATATCATGTCATGTCTTGATAACCTAGTCATACACTCTTTGTTCAGTGAGGTGTCAAAAGAAATGATACCAACTGAAGCCAAAAGCGGGTACAGTAGGACAGAGAGAGCTAAAAAAAAAAAAAACGAATCAGGGACTTAATTCTGCAAATATTCCCTGAACTAGATGAAGTGTACAAGAGCACATCAATATCCAAGAAGCTTTTAAATTAGTTCTATTACCATTTTCATACACTACAACATTTTGAATACAGACTGGCCTGAAAAGGTGTCAACAAGGTGTGGAAACTCATTTGGGAAATGAAGACTATCAGCGAGGCTTTCTAATTCACTCTTTGCTCATCACTATATCACTTCAACTAGTTCTTACGGTCGTGTTTCTATCATATTATATCGATGGCCTTATTATTATGAAACCTTTGTAAAGTCCAACTCAATTTGACCTTAAACAGAGATCTGGATTACAATTTCCATCAAGGCTCACTGCCCACTAGATCAAAAACGTGTTCCATTAACACTGTTAGGCTGCCGAGCGCAATTAATCAAACTTAACCTCATAATTTATTCTAGTGGGCATCTCTGATTGCTGCACTGTCTGAGCCAACAAATTTCTTATTTCACTGAGGTAAAGCAGAAGCCTGTCAGCTGCCTTAAAGCAGATGTAAATGAAGATGTTCAGGTAATGAGCCGTGGCTTTCATTACAGCCTGGTCATTCCACTGGTTCATGAAAATACAGTCTTTAGAGGACACATATCATCGACCATTAGGATGTTACTTATCCTTGTATCAAATCGGCAGCCAACGGTTCTTATCACTAATCAAGAATATTTCAACTTGGCATGAACATTAGCTTCCAGTTCAGCCTCAAAGATGGAAACAACAAGGATAAGTATCTCCTTGCTAGGAAGCACACACAGGTTTAATATAGTGTTCAAAGGGAAACAATAATCAAACACCATCTGTGCTGGATCCAAGTTCGGCTCAGTTCAGGAACACAATTGATTATCACTGTCTGTTTCCCTTAACTAGAGTGGCAGAGACAATCAGAAAGAGTGACTTCAACACTTTAGAGAGCCAACCTGGAGAAACCCCATGCCATAAATCTCTCCTAGCTTTATGGTGCATGGCGCAGGGCCATAAATGTAAGATTATGGTCGACTTACCAGCTGGGTCCTCTGCACTATTTATTCTGTCTAGTTGGGGGAGTGTGACAGATTTCTCAGCCTGTGTCTTGTAGTCGGCAGGAGGAGGTAGAACCGTGTACATCCGCCTGCAGGGCTTGGCTGCTGTCTGCGTCTGCCCTGCATCTCCTGAGACAGACATGGCAAATAAAGAAAGGTAGTGAAACCCAGCATTAAGAGCAGTGGGTGGCAGCAGTTCTGTTTGCATGGTGTGTTGGGATGTTCTTGTGTGTTCTTTGGGATGAGGTTAGTGTATCAAAGTCAAAAAGTCAAGAAAAAAAGAAGAAAGAAATATTCTCTCAAAACATTTTGAGGGATTTTGATCTTACCAGCAGCAGTGCCTTTTCTTTTCACAAAGGTTTTCTTGGCTAGAGTCTCTATAATGCATGGTGGGCTGGGTTCCTTCTCCAATTTGGGAGCTGCAGGGTAAAGCCTCTGGAGTACTTTTGACTGAAATACTAAATGACATGATTTACATTAGAGAGAATATGAGAACATTGTGTTAATGAGATGCATTAGCATGGTGAAGCACCTGAAACAATTTGCATTGCATAATGCGGTTGCTCTAATCTGTCAGTTTAATAATGCAATTCAAATAACAGAGCATGTTAACCATATACAGTGTGAATATATGACGAGTAATATGCAAAAAATACATGATGTCTGTTTTCGGAATTATAATATTACACTAACAGTTACAGCACTCGACAGGCAAAATGCCCAAAGACTCAACAATTGTCAAACTTTTAGAAAGCAAGACTGAGTTTTACAGGTTCTTGGTAAACCTGATTCGGATGTATCACAATGATTTCGCATTGGACCGCATTGGACAAGGGGACGGAGACACTGTGAACAACATCAGGCGGTACATGTGCTTATGTTTACAACATGGCTTGTAGTTGATCAACGCGAGACTTGGTCCAAGAGCTACGTTAGCTAACGTTAGCTAAGAACAAACAAAACGATTTAAGTTTTTTTTTAAAATTCATTATAATGTTGTGGTCGACAGAAATAATGCTCACCTTCTTTCCTGTGTGCCATGTCGGCATATTTAGCTCCGAGGAGCCGAGGAAGAGGGAAAAAAAGAAAGTTGTAACGTTAGACTCCTCAGAAGCTAAAGGTAGCATGTTAGCATGCTTGCTAGCTTTTAAAATTAGCCGGCTTCATACAGGTGTGTGTGTGTGTGCACATCACACACAGGCGGGGGAGGTCGTGCGAGTTGTGCTAACTCTGCCGTTAAGAAATAGCTAGATATACTTATAAGCAATTTAACTACATAAACCAGACTGTAGTGATAGTCGGACTCCTCCTACAGCACCCTCCCTCCGGTCACAACACAGAGGGACTGAACTGACAGCAGCAGGAGGAGGTGGAGGAGGAGGAGGACTTCAACTTTCGCCGAACTGCGTTCACAATACTGGTAATTTACGTGGACTTGGCTGTCAGAAAATATATGTGTCCAGTATATCATAAATGATTATACAGGCGAACTCAGCCGAATCATTTCCTCAAATCGGCGTGGAATTAGCATAATTGAATAGTTTACAATACAAAATAACATCATTTTCACATTGGCTGACCCCGATGTATTTTGCACTGGACTGATGGAATAAGAATTTAAGACTTCCCTTAGTCATTTACTTTTATGATATTAAGTCTGCAACTAATTAAACTGTGACTCCTTGTGCTTTGAAAGTAATCTTAATTCAATCCAACAAGTGTGTCTTCCTGCCAAAACAAGCCAAGCCAATTTCTTTTTTTAATGACAATTTAAACTGCCAACTTTCTTTCATGCACACAGTGTGATGCATCAGACTAGAGCTCCCCACGTGTTTGGATCCTGCAACAACAGCGGTTTTTGGGCGTGCGCACACCAAGCCAGCTGTAGGACAGGATGGAGGCGAGATGAGAATACTAAACAGGCACCTCATGGCTCAGCATCAGCACCGGGCTGAGTTAGGATTTGCGCACCCTCCAAACTTGGCTTGGGACCTCAGCATGTGAACGGGCTTTGCAGGAGGAGGATCCACCTAGAATGTCAGCTCTGAAGAAGGTAAATCCCCCTTTCTCTCTCTCTCTCTCTTAATAATCTTTGAGTGCACATTTTACTCATATAACCTGAGGAGGATTCAAACATTGTATTTTATACATTCAATGAGAATATGTTAGTAGTAGTGAGAAAAATGGGTGTGTGTTTCTGCAGTTTGGTTGGATAGGCAAGATTGCCTTACTTGTAATCAGGTAATCAGACTTTTGGACTATTGTTTTTTTTTCAGAATGTTAAATTGTGAAGCCATTCCTTAATTGTTAAAACTATATCAAGAACATGCATATTTGTTGAAATAGGGTCTGACATCCCACTGCAAAAATATGATATGATTTTTGCATCACTTTTGCATGCACCCAAATTGGTTCACCACTCCTCAGTTCTCCCTCCTTAGATGTCATTCGTGCACTTACATTCATCCCTGAGGAGGGAGAGCCTTGGATGAGGAGCATTTCAGGCAGAAAAAAGCCCCTTTAGCACAAGGTTAACCTCTGTTATGTCAGGTTTGATCTCCCCAGACTCACCCTGTTGTGCACTGTCACGTAATACTGTATGTACCGTGCTGACTGTAGCCTCTGTGGGTGGATGAGCTTCACTGACTGTGTCTGACAGTGCTCAAGCCCAGTGCCGGAATGAGAGTGGAGCTCCTTACAAAGAAGACACTGGATGAGTTGTAGGTTTTGTAATATTCAAGAAAACTCCACAGACCTGTGTGAACATGTTACATAATACCTTGCCTTGGACAGGGCATTGAACAGCATATGCGCAAGTGTCTGTGAATGGACGATCTCTGCTGGTTAGGGAGTAATACTTATTTTATCATCTTTGAGGGATGATGCTATATAGATAAGAAATGGTTAACTGCTTGTTTGTGCAAAAAGGCTTGTCATCACTGTCAGTTGTACACTGGCACATTGTGTTGTTTAAGATTCAGTGCAGTTGCAAGTATTGATGTCTCAGCTCCAATAGAATCCCATGATTGAGCAATACAAAAACAAGGGAAGTTGTATAGAATGCCTCCTTCAGCACTGCTGCCGAATCCGCTGCAAACACACAGTACTCAGCACACACTGTGAGTGACAAAGTGCTGGCTGCCAGCACTCACATCGTCAGACATCATAATCACAGAGGTGCTAAAAATAGGTGACGATATTCTTTGCAATGGTGTAGAAGCTCAATTATTGCTGTTCACCTTCGGAGCAATATACGTTTTACCAATTTGTACCTGATCAACAATGGAAAAAGTCCATATTATAGATAGCGGCAGACATCCAACCTTTCTTTGAGATCATGCAGCTGCTTGGATGACACGTTGACATTTATGGACTTGAAATAGTGTGCACTACACAGCAGTCCATACATGGAAACTGCATTTTCTGACATAGTAACTGGCCTTTTCCCTTTTGGGTATGAGTAGAGGGTCCAATGCTAACTTATTATGCAGGTGGATAGAAGAGCCACTGTATAAAGCAGTGGTAGTAGCAGCAAGCAATCAGTGGCTAATGTTGTTACTTTAAATCATTTATCGAGGATTTCACAGTATCTTTGTGTGTGTGTAATATGCATCATTTGTATTTAATAGAGAGAGCACCTGTGGGTGGACTGGTGCCAGGTACTAGGTGAAAAATGCTTGTCATGTCTATAATTCCTTATCTGACTGAAAAATAAATGACTTGTCTCTTACCAGCTTGAGGGGGCCCCACCTTTCACCTCATCCACACATCACCACCTTTGCTTTAAACCAACGGACTAATCAGACTTTCAATGGAAGCTTGATGATTCATACGAGATGGAGAAAGGCAATTTCTTTAAATAAAAAAAAGAGGAGAGCCTAATTAAAAGATACCACTTGTGCACAGAGAATTCAAAAAAATGATTGAAAAGCGGCACTATTTCCCCTCAGAAGTACTTTGGAATTTAAGGTGGCTTGTTTCAGGTTATTTCCGATGCTGCTGTTAAATTGCCTTCATTCACAAGCAAACACACACACACACACACACACAAGCAAACAGGGTCATCAATGGGAACCTTGTGTGGACTTTGTACACTTGGCAGTAACATGATAAGGCACTCATAATCTGTTTGAGGATGCATAGCGAACTTGAAATGCTACATTTACGTGCGTGGTGATGTCATTCCAGTCTTCAGGGGGAGAGGAGCAGCAGTGAATGCAGACTAGTGTAACTAAAAGTAAACGCTGAAACATTTAGCAGTCTCTTGTCTTATTCATCCAGTGTTTCTGCTTTCTCTCATTCCTCTTCTTTCTTTCTTTCTTTCTTTCTTTCTTTCTTTCTTTCTTTCTTTCTTTCCCCCCCAGTGTGTTTTCCTATCATTGATGTCCAATTCCCTGATGAATGCCCTCAAAATCTCTAAAATTGGGCAGGGGGGTGGGAGTGGTGGGTGTTGAGGAGATAGAGTTTTATGAGCCTAGTAATGAATGAGAGCCAAGATTGTGTATATATTACGAGAGTTGTTGCATGTGTGTATTCGTGTGTAATCTGGTAATCACCTTTGCGCTGCAAACGGTTGAGTGCCATTGTAATCTCTCTGTGCTCCTGTCAGTGCAATAGCTGCCCTGGGTCTGATGTGACTCATTATAAGGTCCATTAGCAAGCTGATGCATTGGGCTGTGCACTATGCAGAAAATATCATATTTTGATTATATAGGCAGATGTTGCGATTGCAATGTGTGATTTCAGTTGGAGTGGACACCTTTGCTTTTCATTTTCACTCAATATGTCTCTCACTCAATGTGAGAGCGATGATGTGATTTTTGTGCGGTCTTGTGTCAAACAAATATACTGCATTTCTTGAGAATCTCTTGTTGGCAGGGGTATATCTGTAGCAACACAATACTTATGTTGTTAACAATGCATAGCAGTGTGGTGACATGTTTTACCTCAAAGATCAAAACAAAAGAAAATAAAAGAAGACAAAATTTGCAGCTTGTGCTATTTGGATATTACACTTGGCCAAAAAATGTTTCAATTATATTGCGATTAATTGTGCAGCCCTACTATCTGTAACCTTTCCTCTATATTCTAATTGCACATAAATAGGCACAGACAGTTATGATCTCAGATTGTAATATTCTCATTTAGGATGATTTCGCCAGGTTACTTTTGGCTGACAGACTTTGACACTTGTCAGCTGAGTGTCTTTAAAATGATTTGATTTCAGACAAAGGTAAATCATTTCCTTGTTTAAACTGAATTCTAAATTTGTCCCCTTTGGCCCACTGCATTGGCACTGTTCAAATGTGCTATTTGATACTACGTAATGCAAGTGCAAGGTCCCCCCCATTTCCAAATGTACTTGAGGTCTCCTTTGTAGAATATAAGTCTTAATACCATTACTGTTGGCGAAAGGCCCGGCTCTTTTACAACTGAGTCTTGACCACACCCGTTAAACTGAGCAATGAACTTGAATATATTGGCTTATTAAAATAGCCCATGATCATGAAGGACCATCAAGGCACCGGAATTCTTTTTATTGGGGCAGGTGTAAGAGATTGGATTAAGCTCCAGAGAAGTACGTAGTACTGTAATCGGAATAATGCCTTCAAGCTGTTTGACATATAATGGCAGTTGTCTCTCTACCAGGATTAAAAGAATACTCGGACCACACCTCATGATTTTGCTGCACAAATGAAATATCAGTGGCCTTGGATGCATTATGCTGCTGATGTCATGATTACTGCGCACCTGGGTGGGTTTAACCTTTGGAGAGCAAGTCTACAGGAGCCCAAAGCTGAAATTCTAAATTAAGCATGAGAAAGCTGCCCTCATCCCAGCTGCAGGAAGGGCACTTATGATAATGGTAATGAAATTTGGAGCTGGGGTGCAGTACTGTAAGTGCAAATAGCACTCCCAATTCAAGGAAACCCTGTACACCAAGGAGAGACTTGAGGATTTTGAGGAGGATTAAGATAAGCAGAAGTCAAGGAAGAGACTTTCTTTTTTTTCTTTTGATATTGAAACACGGTGCTTCCTGTTGCAAGTCACAATACAAAGTTTCCTCATCAACCTAAAATAGTGTGTGACGGACAGAACAAAGCTACTTTATTAAACTAAACATTTAAATTTTTAATGACAATGTGTTAAAGAGATGTCAACTCAACTTTATTCTCACTCCGAGGCCTTAGTCTGTGTTTGTGTTGTTCTGGAACTGCATTATATTGAAAGATGCCTCTAAGATTTTTTTTTATCTAATTGGGTTGTGTCTGTTATGGCTATTGCTAGGATGAGTGGTTCCAGTGCAAACTTTATCTTCAGCTCAATCTGCACACCACTGCATTTGATAGCTTGACCGGGTAAGAACGGAGCAGACAGCGCTCGGGGCCGACAGGAAGAGCTTTGAAATGCACTGGAGTAGCTCCACTTCCCGTCCGTCCTCTCAGATCTCCATCAGCTCACTGAGAGTTGCGCTCTAGCCCGCAGCAGCAGGCACCAAGATATCCTATTATACAGTGCCACTTGTGATAATTGCCTGCAGCCGGCAGTATTAGTGCGTGGAGATAAATGGGGAGTCCGTGTTTTGCTGTGTGCTTCTTTGACTTGGATTTTGACAGGTATTGTATTTTGCATTCTGAAACTCCATTGGGATAAGGGCAGAACTTGTTGTCCACTCGCTGCTGTGGTCAAACTAGGCTGTGTTGTCCCAAGCCTCAGATCACATGCAGAGCAATTAAAGGAACCTGGTGCATTGGAGCTTGACTTGTTTGGAGGCATTTACACCAGTCTAGAGCAGCTAGGTTGACATGGTCCCTGCACACAGTGGTCACTACTGGAGGAAATATTATAACTTAAATAACAGCCAAGACACACTTGTACTTTTTTTAGTGTTGTAACTTTACTTTCCTGAGCATCAGCTTGTGCAGTAATGAAATTATAGAGGCCATTTCTGATCCCACTCTCTAGTCTCATGAGGCTGGCTCCATCAAACAGCAGGCAAACAATCTCACAGATAAATGGACTCTCAGGGAGAAAGTAATCAGTACTTTTAAGTCTGGGGTCATTTTCACAAAGCCGATATCAGAGAGAAAGGTTTATTCATCAGTCGTATGGTGAGTGACTTACCTGATCTGACCGGGTTTATTGTTCATTTCAGCATGGAACATGCATTTGGTTGTTTCTCTACCACAATGCCTGAACAGTCTTTCTGTTTGTCAGTCTTGTCTTACAGTATGCTCTTACAAAACAAAGTATGTCTCTTTGAAAAGAATCCTATGGCCCAGTACATGCTTTGTCCTGGACATGTAGATAATATATTTTAGCCTGGAATTATTTTGGGGAGGAAACGACAATACAAGACTTGTTTTTCTGATCACTGTCAGAAAAAAACACAAAAACCTCCTGAATAACTTGAATGGATGTGCTACTTGCGCTATTCTAGCCTAAAAGCTCAGCTAGCTCATTTTTATTTGATGAGCCATTCTAAAAGTGGCTGAAGCTGATGCTATCATATCTATGAAATGGTTTCATACCCACTCCCCCCACCCATCCACTCAAAAAAAAGCTTGAAATCCAAAAAAGAGACAAGTAAACAATTCTTCAATCAGCTTTTGTCTATATCCTGCTTTCTGAGCAAATAGTAGCCTACAGTATTATCTAGTGCATTTCTAGATCAGACATACACCATGAGAAATGTAGATGTAACAGAGTGATATTATGGAGAGTTGGAAACATCTGCTTTCACGAGTTCAGTGATATCTCCACAGATATCACAGCCCTGGGCAACAAGACGATGGCAACCAGCCTTATTGGAGGAGTGTGATGGTAAACTGCTACAACGCTGCCAAATGAAGCTTTTTATTAACTCGTTGATGCAATCAGGTTTGAAGACTAATTCACAAGATTGAGCTCATAGTCCTAAGGTTATTAGTTTGGATTGTCTTTGAATATCGGTTTTTGTCTTTTAGTTCATCTCCATTGACTGTGACAAAAACTGCAGAACTGTCAAGTTAGACTGCTGGCTTTAGACTGCAAATTAGCTGAAGCTAGACGTCTTGTATGCATCGCATTTTTCATTCTTTGTGGCAATGTTGTATGTATCATCCCTGTTAAATAAACATTAAAATAAATACAATTTAATGGGTTATTATGATTAATTAGCATATGATATAATCAAGATTATTTATTACATGTATGGTTGGGCTTGGCACAAAATCAGCTTAGCCGTAAAATGTGATTTCAATGACGCTAGCTATTCAAATCTGTGTTTAATGTGGGTTTTCTATTTCCACTTGTCCCAGTTGTGTGTCCATGGGTTTGTCCCTGTGTCTCTTGTAAATTGTGCCTGTTAAATATGGTGACATAAATCCTCACTTGTGCTCATCCCAAGATAAGCCTAAAAAGACAAACGGATGCCTAACACATTTTCATATGTGAAATTAGATGTCTTGCATTCAGACTCCAATCCTTTTAAAGCATAAATGAGAGACAAGTGACAGCTCTGTGTCTCATGCACTCAAGTGTCCCTGACAGCTTGTTTCCCACACTTCTCAAGGATCTGCCGGCCAGCGTCAATTATAACTGTACATCATGCAGCTTTCAGTCATTACAAACCAATAATTGTATCGCTCATGTGTTCAGAGCCATTCCTTTGCATCTACTGCTTTCTTATCCACTTAGTTTCAGGGTAGAGTTTTGTTGCAGATCCTGCATGTGGACTGTGCTTTCATGTAATACAGTTAAAATAGTGAAATACAAGGATTTGATTATAGTCCAACAAATCATATGAAGCCTTGAACATAAAATAAATGCAAAGTCTTTGTATTGTTAACTCTTATATCAATCTGTCTTCATGGTTCAAGAAAATCATGTATTTATTATGTCTAGAATTAAGTGAGATTTTCTTCAAATACAGAACTTTGATATGCAGTACTTAGACAAATTAGGATTGTATCGGCTTGCGTCTCTGTTAAAAACCACCACTTAACCTTACATTTTAAGACCTCACTATGTTACATATATTCCATGTGGCACATTAATTTTGTGACTGGAGATAATTTTTGACATTCATCTTCACTGTCCTGTGTTTGACCCTCAGTGCAACAAGCAATGATATGAGGTTAGGTTTTGGTAAAACGCCACCAAGATATAATATTCTCCAGTATAATATCTCAGTGATTGCCTGCTCATATTACTCATCATGACCTGCTTTGGTTCAGACAGACTTTTTTTAGGCATCTATATTCATGTCAAACGCTGTCCTCTTTCAATATGTGTCTGACATGTTTTGACAGCACTACTGATATGTGATGTTACTGTTGCAGATCCTCTAAAATCAGCACTGACGTTGTAAAGCTTGTTATCTTTTCTACTGATGATGAGTGGAAACTCTGCAATGTCAAATGTTTTTTTTTACTCCAGTGACATTTTTGCAAATTAAAATCACACGTAATAACAAAGAGGCAGTCTTATATGTTAATTTTAGGGGCAATGATTAAGGGCAGAGATAATGTGCATAAACAGGTGGGATTCATCAGACTGAAAGAAGCAATTTATGACAAATTTGGGCAGTCGGATAAAGTAGAAAATGAGACGACGTGCTTAAGGCTGTCCTCCTGTATGAATGATGTATGGGTTGATAGCTCATTGAATGTACCCAGAGACAAGCCATTACGGTTCATTTCTATTATATCTGGCCTTCCCTCTCTTCTCAAGAGGTACTTTTATTTATGCTCCCCTTCTTTAATTAAAAATGACACTTATCTGATCAGTCTTGTTCCATTCCAGAGAAGAGTAAAATAACACATAGACAGAAGAACCTGAGATAACCAGCAAGTGCAAATGTAATATAATTTTAACACCAGAGAAAGAGAGAAAGAGGAGGACTATCCATATTAGGAAAGTCATTTTCGACAACAAAGATCCTGTCAGTCCGATGTAAGGACAAGGAGACCTACGATATCACCTGCTGAGTCACCTCTGCTTCTCCTTCAAAGTTCCCTGGGCTTCGGTCCAGTAGAAATCCTGCATATCTCTGCTTTTTGGACATCACAGAGTTTAACAAAGTAACAGATAATTTAATTCACAATCCTTTGTTTTATTTTGCAGAGTTTCAAGAACAAGGTCATAACCTGTGACATAAACTGTGATTAGCAGCTAAGATATATAACTGTGGATGGGTTAGATTTTTTTATATATATATTTTTTGGGGCTTTTATGCCTTTATTTGATAGCCATAGTATAGATAGACAGGAAAGCAGGAGGCAGAGAGAGGGGGAATGACATGCAGGAAAGGTCTGCCCGACGCGGGATTCGAACAGGGGACGCCTGCGTTTAGGACTGTAGCCTCTACATGGAGCGGCCGCCTTAACCACTGCGCCACGCACCGCCCATGGGTTAGATTTTTACAGAATAGATTGTAAACATGCATTACCATCTCAGGCTTGTGAGCAGTGCAGTAATTGAGTGCGTTTGCTGCTACGACTTCCTTGAATAGAGAAGCTGCTGATGGAGCAAAAGAAAGCTTCTACAAATGACCTGGTGACATGTGCCACCCCTGCCCCCACCCTAATCGAGCACGTCTTCGCTGTTCTCTCTCAGCGGGTTGTTAGTGTATCATAATTCCACTTACTTACCACTTCAGAAATGCACCTTCCACAAACACTTATTCACACCAGGAGCATCATTCAGTGCTCTGTTGTTCAGATCACGGTGCAGAAGAAAGGTCTCAGATAAATACAGGAGCGCCTTCTTTTGATGCAAATTGTGTGGGAAATGTGTGTCTGTTGCTGCTCCGCAACAGTGAATTTACCACACGGCTCAGTGCCTCTCCACCTTGTTTATCTGCTTTGAGCCGCCGTGATATTAACGTCTTTTTTCCCTCTCCCTCCTCCTTCCCCTCGACCCTTTTGTTATTTCTTGGAAGGTGTTGCCAGGCATACTGCAGAAGCATTGCTGTATATTACCAGAGAGGAACACAGGTAAGGACCAGACGGATGTACCCCCTCTTGTCCTAGTCTCCACTAAACACACTGGTCTCACACACACACACACAGTGCTGAGACGGAGGGAGAGAGCCAGTCAGTGGGAGTAAAGAGTGGGTGGTCATGTTGGGGACTGACACTCAGTGGGTGGGTCATATTTGTATCCTTGTTTATGTGTGTTCTGTACATTATACCACATTTGCTGGTTGCGCATTTTACGCATAGTGTCTTACCTCCTCCTTCCACTTTATCAGTGTGATTCTTACAATACACCTGTTCTTCTTAGTTGCTGGGATATGTTATCTAACATTAAAATGTTTCATGTTTCTTCTCATGGAACCTGAGAAAT
This sequence comes from Trachurus trachurus, assembly GCF_905171665.1. NCBI lineage: Eukaryota > Metazoa > Chordata > Actinopteri > Carangiformes > Carangidae > Trachurus > Trachurus trachurus. The sequence continues at coordinate 22,053,530 of NC_139907.1, forward strand.
ACATGGAAATCATCACTGTGTGGCCAACGCTTATTACACACATCAGAGGGAGGGGGGAAAAATAAAGGGGGAGGGGGGCAGCTGTTGCAAATTTGTGATGATGACAGGCTTCTTCACATCATTGCAGGTGTGAAGAGGTTGCTGATGAAATTGAAGAGCAGGGAGATATACTCAGGTACCTGGCTGCAGTCCTCACAACAATGACTTCTTCTACCTCTCTTTTTTGGCAACTCAACCTCTCTAACCTCTCGACTGCAATGAGACCGCATGCACATGGGCTCCGCCGCTCCATCCATCCCACTAACAAAACCACACATCGGCTACACGGCGGCTCACTCATTTATCAGAATCATGACCATTTTTTCGTCATCTTAAAAATATCACCCTCCCTGTGGTGATCTCAGTCCACTGTTTTACGCTTTGGCTTTTGTTCTAGAAATAGCGCCATACTTAGACAGCCGCGTTCCTCAGATACATGACGAGAGAGATCCTTTGCAGGTGTGAGACTCAAGCTGAAGAGAACGGCAAGGGCACAGCAACCTTGGTGATGAAGAGATACTTGGAAACTCGTCATGAGTTTTAGATGCTGGAACTCCCAGTTACAGCTGATAAGTGCGCGGCATCTTGTAGCGTGAAATTAATGTTTGATGGAGCATAAAGACACGATTATCTGCATTTAGGCAGATAAGGGACTTGACAAACCTGTAAATCAGCAACTTCAGTGTTATTTTCATTGTAGAAGTTCTGTAAGCCAGTCTCGGACCAAATTTTAATCCAATCCATGTTATCCATCCCTCTATTCAATGAGCTGTCAGATAGGTGGGGTTTGCTGTTATAGAACAATCCTCTTTTTTTATGCCAGGGAAGTTCAATCAGTTACAGGAAAGTGCATTCAGAGCTTTAACAAAAATGTCGGCTCAAGTTTTGGTGGAATATTTTGTAGGACTTAACATTCCCAACAGGTTGAGTTGCTGCATGTTTAGTTGAGGTGGCTGGCAACAGCACATGAATATGGAGGACCCAGGGGTGCACCTCTCAACTGGACTCAGAGCAAGGTGTTCTGGACACTGACTAAAATAACCTTATAATAACCTTATGAATATGAATGTCTCAAGCTCCGAAACTTTTCCAGGGTGATTTTAGCAGATGCAAGTCTGGGATAGGACACCATCCGTTTATTTACTTCATGATGTCAGTGCCTTTGTATGGGCATATGTTAGTGTGTAGTGGGCTATACTGTGTGCATGTGACAGCAGCATCACTGCAGTTGCTTACAAATCCTATTTCATCTTGACAAACATTGCTCCTCTCTGAAAATATCTTAAGTCTGATATATTGTGCTGTCAAGGCAACAGAATACATGGCACCTCTCAGGCATACTCATCAGCGGTGACAACAGACCTCTGACTTTGTCAAAAGTTCACAGACAATCATTCAGCCTCCAGCTCCATCTCCAGCACAGGCATCAGCTTTTGCTGAGTAACTTCAGTGAGGCACGGCTGCTTAACAACCTCAGTGCCCCCAGTAGTTTCTGTATTCATAATGCCTACCTTGGCATCCTGTTCCCATGGCAACCCAGCTTGTGCATGTCACTAGATGCGTTGTGTCCATTCTTAATAAGCATCACTCCTTTCCATTGATTGGATAATGTAGGGTTGTTGTATTTGCATATGTTAAGCAGATGGCATAAATTAACACCGGCACTGGATGAGGATGTTCATTGGAGAGTACAGTGGTGTTGACTAGAGCTGGAGTCTGCTTTAGGATTGACATAAACTGAGAAAGTGAGTGTAGGAGAGGGTGGAGTAAGATGGTTTGTGCATCTGGAAAATTACCGCCAATGAAAATAAACGGAGAGACTGGTTTCTACCACTGGTGCATATGATTGCGATGCTGCATTGTGTGTTTGCATATGTGTCCATGCCCGTGTGCATGTGCTCTGCCGTACTGTACTCTCACAAGCGAGGGGCGCCCTCTCCTGGGCAGTTTCTGAGCACCTACTAATCCACCTCCTCCTCAGAAACAGGGAAACAGAAGAGAAGGGAGACGCGAGTCCCCCTTCTCTTCTGTTTCCCTGATTCGAAAGCTTGTGCATAGAAACTGGAGGGATGAGGCTTATCGTAATCTTACACTCGCTCTTCTTATCAGTGTGTCCCTCTGCTCCTAATGTACTCTGTAAGTGGAACCCTTTGTGCTTATGAACACTTGGCATCTCTATGCCACAAATTCGCAGACCATTCCTATTTATAGACAGTAATTAGTATGTGAATATTTCACCATTTTGTTTCCATTTTTCATGTCCATGCTTAATTATCTGGCATCCTATTATCACCTATTTCTATCTTTAGTTCAGAACCAATCTCCTGCCTTAATATTGGGAAAAAAATACTTTAACCAGTAATTTCCACTTATGTAATTCACATGACCCTAATATTTGACTGGAACATAATGATACTGAAAGCATGTTCACATTCACTTAATGAGCAGCAGGGAAGTGTTGATATGAGCAATTAGCTTTAGACCTTAAGTCCTATATTACTTACTGTATGTTGTTACACCATCAGCACCGGGGTACTATAAGGAGACATGCTGACTGTTGCATTCTGGGAAACCCTTCTATCATCCTCTGCAGCATTTGGACACTTCTTTTTTGCATTCATGGCCTTGTATCCTCATCGATTTTTCCTCCCCTGAGTCTCACAACCCACCTCTAACAGTATCACACACACACACACACACACACACACACACACACACACACACACACACACACACACACACACACACACACACACACACACACACACACACACACACACACACACACACACACACACAAGCACACACATTCCCATTACACTTTGCCTCAATTTACAATCCCCATGAGTTGTTCTTCATGTAGAGGTAAGTGTACCTACAGTAGTGTTGTTGTTTGTCTTTCACTTTACACTATTATTGGAGAATGTCACCATTAGTAAACATTCTTATCACTTTGTAAATGGTGGAGCATGGAAAGTCTGCAATTGCTGCAATTGCTTGTATTATACATGAGAAAAACAAAAACTGCTTTTAAATTGAATTTGATCAACAACAGATCAAATGAAGGAGAGCTCAGGGGAGAGCTGTAAAAGAAAGAAATATCATCAACAATATGAAAGTGTTAGTGTCATACCATCATGACATTTGAAGAGCTCAAAGTTCAATTACCGTCTTGGTAACACTTTACTTGACGCATTAGTATATAGCACTAGTATTATAATAGAGTTATAATGCTCTATAATGTGTTATGCTTATTGTTATAAAGTCTTATGATCATTTATGAGTGTTTATAATGATAGTTATACACGTCTATTAGACAATTATAACACATTATAACTATATTTATAATGCATTATCGATGTAGGCATTGTCAGTGAGTTAGTAACAATTACAACGTATTATAATAGCTGACCTTAGTAGGCACTATGATCACTTACGAGTGTTTATAACTATAGTTATAGAGATAGGCGTCAAGTAAAGTGTTACCAACGTCTCTAAACGGACACAGAAGAAATCATACAGGTTTACATGGTTCAGTGATGACAATCAAGGTTCGCCATCATTAAAAGGTATAGCTCACTGGCTGGAATGTGAGTACCGTTAGTTGTCGAGTTCAACTCACAAAAAATGATCTTCAGTTAGCTAATTTCCCCCTTTTTGCTGTGTGTTTTGTGTCAACTTAATGTAGAAGGGTTTGTCTGAGGACGTGTTGCCGTGGAAACAAGTTGGCCAGGAGAACTCGGGGGGGGGGGGGGTTATTTAGAAGGCAACAGAAGTTTTTTTTAAAAGATGAAAATCATAACATGATGTTGGAGAAAGGGGCTTAAAGCCCTCGCAAAAAACTTCACAACATTTCAAGTTTGGATTGGAAGTTCTTAACTTCTCAACCCTCCTTGTTTCCTCAGTCTGTGAAGTTTCTGTCCTGTCCTCATCCACAGACAACTCAATCCCCTGAACAACAATGGCTCCTCTCTTTACCTTATTTAGCCTCTGTCCTGAATCACAGCACGTCCATCTTAATGCTTCATGTCCTGCCTCAGCCTCCTCGTCCTGCTGTGTATCTGTCCGAGAAGAGAGTGAATGAGCAGCTGCTCTATTAGCTTGCGTAATTAACGGGCGAGCTGTTGCGTACCATCTCAGTGTGTCCAGCCTGCTTTTGTGAAGAATGTGACCACATGCACAATGCACACAGACTCGCATGCTCTCAGTCAGTCAATGCACATGTGCACAATGTGTCCTCCAGCGCAAAGCAGGACAGACAGGGGGGAGTCTGTCTCTTTCTGATCGTTCTTAGAGGCCTTGATGCCAACTCTGGCTCTTCATAGCCGCTCACCAGAAGGGACACCTAGAGAGAAAGACATAGACTGCTTTAGAAAGATTCAAGGCATAAACAAGATGAATGGACTGTATCTGCAGGAGAGGGAATGATGATGATGATGAAAAACAAGACAGAAAGATGAGAGAATGAGTGAGAGCTGACCAAGTAAAGTGAGGGGGGAAAGTGTGTGTGTGTGTGTGTGCGTGTGTGCGTGTGCGCGTGTGTGCATGTGCGTGCGTGCGTGTGTGTGCGTGCAGCCCTCAGGAGCTCATGTCTTCTAAACTCTCCGCTGCTGTAGTTGATAATGAGTCCTGCACTATCTCTCTTCCTCAGCCATTCGCTACTTTCTACTGTACCCTGCACACCCCTCCTCCTGCTCTCTCTCTCTCCTCCTCTGCACTCCCTCCGACTCCGTACCCACTGAAGAGTTACAGGACAGGATAGCTTCGAGACACGGCCCCTTCCTCCAGGCCTCCATCTCTGTGCAACCAGACTGCCAAAGCACCAAATTGATCGTAAACAAAGATGACACAGAGGAAACTCGGCAGTAGTTTTGAACATCTCCCATGCGTATCTGTAAAGTAGGACATGCTTATTATCAGGTAGCATGTTAGTAGTAGATGCTTGGTTTGTTAGTTGTTGAGTCCCTTTGCTGCCAGTGATGACAACATGCTAGTTATCTTAGAATGTCATTAGATGTTGTTGTTTTGTTTTCTGTTTTTTATGAGCCGACAGTGTGAGCTGGTGTTGCTTTAGGCACTTTGTTAGAGATGAGGGAGAGACAGAGAGAGATTGAGAGTGTGGGTGCAGGCAGAGAAGGTGGCCAGCCGATGACACTTGTATGCTCTCTTTCTCTTTCAAACACAGACACCCTGTCATGTTGACGGAACATGGAAACAGTTATCATACCACAAGGGCTGGTGAAGCGACCAGATAACAGTGATGTGGGCTGGACCAATCAGCTGGCAGTGGTATTTGGATGAAACTACCCATCAAGCCAGATGGACCCGCCTTTGTAGGAGAGACTGAGCAGATATGATGCAGATGTTGTAAGGCCTGATCAAGCAGCAAAGTTGCTTGGATGAGGGAAGGATTCAACGGCGGTTAGAAGTTATGTCAAGTCGGGGTCAGTAGATTTATGACGAGGCAGTTTGATGCCCGCTGCGGGGCCAAAACATAATTCAGCAGTAATGCTGAGTTTCCATAGGAATGCTCACCCTATATCTGGCATATTTTACAATACCTCAGTGAGAATATTGTTGTGTTCTAGGCGAGTGTGCTGCACACTAACCTGCACACAGATGTAATTTTGAGTGTGTGTGTTTCATCTCTCAGTGGGAACTCCTGTCACTGAACTACACAGCATCTGACTGGAGAACAGCTGGTCTCTGTGGACAGTCTGTCCCAGCTTGTCCCTGACATAATGAGCGAGCTGGGAGTAAGCTTTGATTTAAACGCTGAGTCACTCCGTTCCAAGCTGCTCATTAATAGATGAGTAACGGTGGCAGGAAGTGAAAGATGTGGAAGGTGGTCCTGTTGTTGTTGCTGTGTTGACAGACCTCTAATTTCCTTTAATCTTTTCTCTTTGCATCCTTTCACTCCGCTCCTCACTTCACCGGCATTCACACACTCACACACACTTACGCACATGCTTTTTAATGTTAAACTCATCAGCAGACAATAAGTACACAGCCTATTCTATACATTTTTGCTAATGGGAAACGTAGATGGTCCATTTGCTGAAGACCTTCATCCAGACTCTCTTAGCTACAGCTTTAGTTCTACATTAGGAGCAGTGATCACTCTGGAAGTGGGAGCAGGGAGCACCTCCCCTCCATATATGCCGAAACAGTAAATGACTGTGATGGAAAGGGGGATGGAAACACAGTAATGATGCAGCATAAGTGGAATACAGATACTTGGGAAAGACAACGCTTGTTGTTAAAGAGGGTACATGTGATGGTTTTAAATGCTCACATGGCTGATATAAGGTGCTGTGATGATCACCATACTCAGTCTTTAATAACCATCTCAGCCATTAAATAAAATACCAAACGTTTCACAGATTCAGAACTGTAGATGTTAGCTGCTGAGGAAGATCCTGTGATGGAGTCAAAAGCTCCAGAACAGATATAGAAGCTCTGGTGATATTGCTTTGTTATTTATTGTTTGCAAAGCCAAGAGTAAAAGTTCAGCTGTTTGTTGTAGGCTGACATGTCAGTTTGTAAGTAATGCTTGTGTTGGCTCATGAAACCCTTACCTCTTGTTGTTATAATCAGGATGTTAGTATCTCCATTCTTTGTCTCCTTCAAGTTTCGGGAAGATTGGCACCATTCTTGCTTTATTTTGTCTTTTTAAAAACTGTTGGTCTGTGTTTGGTTGATGCTACAATGGCTCACATTATAATATGCATCACTGCATGCACGTGTGGTACATTTGAGAGGCAGAGTGAGAGAAAGTGAAAGGGGCAGAGGCATTTTTTCCTCCCATGAGGAAATTGAGGGGAGAGCTCTGGCCCACTCCCTGCATGTTAATACAAGTTGCGTCCATGGAATATCTAGATAAAATTGGGGTTGCAAGGTGACAGAGCAGGGTGATTGTAAAAGCTCATCTGAAATCTGTAGAGTAGTTGACCAGCCGGATAGTCCAAACAAAGTCAGGCAATATTCAGGCTCGGGTGTGTGTGCACATCTGTGAGTGTGTGCATGACAGTGATAGTGAGAAATAGCGAGCTGTCTGCTCTGCTCTAATGGTCTAATGCTCACCTCAGACTTTCACCGTTTGTGTATAGTTTCATCCTAAACTGTACACGTTAGAAATGTTTTCTGTCAGCATGAAGAAGCTAGAAACATTGTTCCAATAAACAAAACAATAACTTGTCTCTGAGGCCTGGGTGTTTATACGATCTGTTTATAGTTCCTCAGTAAGCATGAAATATAGACTGCCTCACAGACTTGAATGTGGAATGTAGGCTATTTGTTCAGTATTATATGCATCATGCACAACTGTACGTGTGACAGCCAGCTTACTGTAGCTCATAATTAATGTCTGTAGCAGCAAATAATGTTGGTTTTCACGAGTTGTTTTGCAGTGGCACTCTTTTGTCTGAGTATAACGCCTCTGTTTCCCCCTCTCATTGTAATTCCTTTCGCAGTCGTCCAGTGGAATACAGTTGTGACTCTGTATTGATTTTCCATAGGTTGACATTTTGGCATTTCTGAAGCACAGAGCGCACATTTTAACTAAAGTCCTCTCTTTCCTTATAGGTCAGTTGTAAGTGTGTAATGTCCTATTTTTCTCCTGTAACAGTTTCAGAGCAAAATGCTTATATGAGCTGCCTATACAGGCAGGAAATAATGAAAGTAATGGCAAAAAAATACTGCATATCTCCAAAATCAGGCAGGTGCCAAGTAGCCTACTCATTTTAATGTAACAACTGCACAATATCTATCTATCTATCTATCTATCTATCTATCTATCTATCTATCTATCTATCTATCTATCTATCTATCTATCTATCTATCTATCTATCTATCTATCTATCTATCTATCTACAGTATCTCTGAATAACTGCTGCCTACTAGCAGTCAGAGTTTTAAATGCAACACAAAAATGAACCATTGCCGTCAGTGTTTGCATAGACTGTAAATTGCTAATTAAAAATCGATAGTGCCTTTCAATATCGATACAGTATTGCGAAACAAAACGTGTATCAATACCCCCCCCCCCCCCTGCTATCTATCTATCCGTGACATCATGAGCCGTTTACATTCAACTCTTAGTCGTAAAAGGAGTGTTGCTAACCAAACCTCCTCTGTTCCTCTTGTCCACCTTTCCCTCTGTTCTGTCTGGCTCCCCTGTTGTCCATGTAGTTGTTGCACCTGATGTTCTGAACATGTTTCTCCCACTGCAGCAATTAGACTAAAGTGACACCATTCATTTTAGCACTCATTATTAGCACACTGGCTATGCTGAATAGATGGTACCCATTTGGCAGCCTGGAGCTCTACGACACCAGACAAGGAGAGTCTAACTGAGCTCCACCTGTTTGTCTGAACATGCTGCAGGCAAACACTTGAATATCTTTTTTTCTCTTTTATGTGCAGCAATTATTATTCCCCTTGTCTCCTCACATTTATCATTGTTGTAGTGCTCGCACAAGCACGCACATGCGCTAAGACATATCCACTGCCACTAAAAAGAAAAATATAGAGCGTGCAGAAGCCAATCTCAATACAAACATTTGTCTTACTGTTTGCACAGTTAGATGTTCAGGTGCTCAGAGGGAGATGATGACTCAAACTATCACTTCTTGAAAGAAACACAGCCAGTGTAGCAGTCTGCATAGCTCTTTCCACGGTAAAAAAAAAAATGTATTTCTTGTGTGCTAATGCTATGACAGATAACAGTGACCATGTCTGGTAACAGAATCAGTTTGTTTTCCACAGGAAGTGACATTATCTGTGAAGTGGCCATAGCCGGCGGGTCAGCAACCGGCTGTCTGGAGAGACTGGCTGTGATTTGATTAACCAGGATCACAGCCAAAACAAGTCGAAAGCAGGAAGTCAAATACCAACAACGTGCTTTGTTATGACTTTGGTTTTCTGGTGTGCAGAAGAACCAAGTCTTCAAAATGAACAGGGCTGCAACTAACACGTATTTGTATTCTAATGTCCACATGCCACTTATAGTCTTGATTTTAATCAATAGATTATTTTCTTTGAGCCCAATGATTTCTCTTGTCTCTAAAATCCCCAAATACTCAGATTATAGTGACATAAAACAACAAATACTGACTTTGTAGAACAAGCAAGTGTCTCATGTTTTGACTTTTAATTATTTAGTAGATAAATTGATCATACCGTACCGTACCGTATGATACCGTACTGCACTGTAGAATGTAAAACTTATTGTTTGACTCCTACCTGTCTTTGACTGTTCAGAATTGGTCCAGACCGTCTTCTCTAGATGCTACCATATGCACTTTCCACTCTCTGTTGCTTCTTTTGTCAGTCTGATCCCTCTGACCAGAAGGTTTTCTTTGGGTTTGTGCGTCAGGGCACCTGTCTCCACCAGACAGCCGAACCACAAGCTCTTAACGTCTTTCCTGTGCTGCCAAACGCCATTTGTTGAATATAATTGAATATGGTTATGCCTAGAGGGAGCAACAGACAAGGCCATTCCTCCACTGCTCATCCTTCAAAATTATAAACAGGAAAACAGCATGGAAATCTTCCCTCATACTGTCTATTGGCTTTCCTTCGGCTAATCGTCATAGTTTGCTGATATGTGTGAGGACACAAAGAGTGAGACTTGAGCTGCAGCTCTCTTTGAAGCTTCAACTGGTTCAGGTTTTTATTGTCGAGTGTAATTCAAAGAATTTCTTGCATTTTCTTCTTGATGTGTCATCAGTTACTCCTCTTTGTCAGAGGAAATTGTTGTTGCTGCAGTTAACCCTTTTTATTTCACAGTGTTACCCTGTGAAGTATTCTGATTATGAAAATTGTTTCTGATAAATTTTCTTTCAGTTGGCTAATCAGTTCTCTGACTGATTGTTTCAGCTCTGCAGCAGAGCATTGTGGGGAGTAACTGTCCAGTGTCACCCTCAGTGACTCTGTAGCGACTGTGTGCCAGATTGCAGCCTTTACGGAAAGAGTCAGACCTCCAACTGGGCAGATGATAAAAGACGACCGGTGTCAGCCCCATTCCCCAGCTCATCAGGATGATCCACTACTCAGGGTTAAAAGTTTAGTGTGTGTCTGAGTGTGTGTAGAGAGAGAGAAAGTAAAGAAAGAGCAGGGAGAGGAAGAGAAGTAAGTGTATAGGACTGATATAACCCAAACACCATGAAAATAACTAGTGGTAAACACAGATTAAGTCAACTTGTGATATCTTTTTTATCTCTCTCAAAAGATTGGAAAGGCTTTTATTTAGTCATGAACAATGTCTAAAAAATCTTTGTTTTTATGACAAGCAGCAGCATTTTCCTGTAAAGGTAAATGCAATCTTCATTAGTATTGCTATTGCGTGATCTTGTTTGAACACAGGAGATTAAAGAAGTGAATCTAAATTGAAGAGGTAGATCAAATCAAGACGTTCTCAAGGCAAGTAAATGAGAAGAATAATGTCATGATGCTATCAGACAAAGAGTCATTTTAAGGGTTAGACTTTAAAATTATTGCCAGAAATGCTGCAATAGGACAAAAGTGTTTCTGATTTATAATCTAAACCAAAGTCAACATGAAGAGAGGACAGTCTAGATGTCAAGACTGATTTAGCACCTCTTTATAGTGTTGTTGAGGACACCAGTTACTCTGTCCCAAGCTCTCTGTAGATCAGAGGCCACACTGAACTTAATCAAATTGCATCAGTCAGTAAATCTACTCGGGTACCAGCTTGGTGTTTTATTCATGCAGTGGGAGAGGTTGTTGGGCTTACGTTAGCTACATCCAAAACTCAGTGAGATTCAGTATGAGGGACCCCTGCTGGGTCAGGTAGATGAACAAGCAAAATATGCATCAATGCTTTTGATATTATGACAACTGTAAAACAGGAAGTAAAACAGCCAAGTAGGTTAACAGGCAGCAGCTTGGTTTGTGTTTGTCATACATGAAATCAGATGTTCTGCACAATCCAAGACAAGAATAATACCAGGGAGTGCATGCATGCATAAACTAAAAATGCCTTCAGTCTTCATATTGTAATCACAACAGCAGCTCACACACTGTAACTTATTTCAGTGATCAAAAGATTGTATGAAGTGGGTAGAACTGATACCGTACAGTAAGTGTGCTTATGAATCTGCTGCTTTTCTTTTTAAGCTCTTTGTAACTCTTTATTATGTCAGTCTGAATCATTCTTGTGTGTTAACATAGCATACTCCTCTGTCCTGCAACTTTCATTACATTTCATTGACAGTCAAGTTAAAAACACTGAAGCCATAAATGATGGGGGAAAAATCCTGTTGTTTTTATCTGACATGGATGGAAAACTGGAGAGCTGTTGTTTTGTTTTTGGCTGCCTTAACAGCCAATGTATTCTGGCAGGGAACAGTATACAATATAAGGTTCTGTTATTTAAGTACAAACATAATGGTAGCCTGTTGAATCATTTGATGACAAAAACTGCTAACAGGTGGCATGTATGTAATGTTAACACTGACACACATTCCCCAGATTCCCTCCAGATTTTTGAACAACACATTTATTTGCTCAAACAAGCCTCTGTAAAACTCTGTCAAAAGCCACCGATTTCAAAGCTGTCATCCAACAGAAAAAATGAAGGCTGCTGTAACACTATGTTATGTAGCAATAACAAGTTTTGGAATAAAAGAGAAGAACTGAGTAGTTGTCAGATTCACTGATGGTAAACACTGACAATTTCAAGCATGTAGATAAAGAAGAAAATGAAAAGAAACTGAAAAGTTGGCTCTATTTAAATGGCATGGCAACTTCAGATCTAACACAAAACACTTGCCAGCACTGTATTTCAGTTTTTGTTGAACGAACAAGACTTTAGTAAACTTAGGTCAACAAACGAAAATTGGCAGATAGTGTAACCTTCTATAGCCTCAATGTGCAGAAACCAACATAGTTTTGTGGCAAAAAAGTTGGTTACGTTAGTCTACTTATTATTGATCCCCACCAACAGAAACTCATAGACAAAGCACATGTGCATGAGTAGTACCATGGCCCTACTGATTTGATATTATCAGGGTGCATTAAAACTTCAACATTTCTACTCTCAAATATATGCCCATATTTAGGTATAAGAAAGTTAAACACTCTCTTATGTTGGGCTTCAAACTACGGTTGCATTTCCAACAGTTTCCGAAAGGTGCCAACCAAAGACCAAAAGCAATAATGAAGGACCATCCCTGCATGTACTGTATGTTGCACTTTTGCTCAGCAGCCACATTTCCTGGTTTTAGCTATGTTGGCAGTATGACTTCAGGCAGCCTGACTGAAATCTAACAAATGCTGGAGGGGTTGCAGATTGCATTTTGTGCACCTCCCTGATCGATCAGACCGTGGATCCTCTGACTTTATGCCACCATGAGGTTTAAATCTGTGCTTCAAAGTTACATATCTTGATAACTGTTGGATTGGTTTTCCAGATAATCTGCCACAGATAGTCAAGGTCCCTACATGATCCACACTCAGAACCTGATGACTTTTCCCCTTCAAACGGATCAAAGTATTAGGTTTTTCACATCTGCTACTGTAGATGGATTCAGAACAGACAATCAGAGTTTTTCTTCAGCACCACCATAAAGTTGGACACCTGTGATATTTTGTTAAATATCTTATTAACTGTAGGATGGATTACCATGACATTTGGAACATACATTCATTTCCCGCAGGGAATAAATTGTAATAACTTGGCCTTTCATCAAGCCTTGTAACCATGGTCAAATTTGTATTTGCTAATACTTTGTTCTATAAACAAATCCCTTCAAAACCAATAAGAGTCATATTAGCCTTTATATTTTGTGTTTAAGCAGCATATCTTTCAAACATCGACATGCTAGAATTGTCACTGTGAGAGCGTTATCATGCTGCATTTAGCTTAAAGGGATAGTTCACCCTAGAATGATATTTCGCTCATTATCTACTCACCCTCATGTTGACTAAGGGCTGGAAGAATTATCAGAGCCCACCGTCCCTTCTCTTAGTTACAGGGGGTCTCGGCGTAGCAGTGAATTTCAATGCAACGGTTGCAAAGGGACACCGGAGCTCTTCGTAAAAAAACACACACAAAAAAACATCCAAATACCTCCATGATGCTCGTATGTAATGTCCGTCTTGTGCTGAAGCCCCAAATTGCGTAATTGTCCCGAAAAAAATTAAATAAGTCTATATTTTAAGCTTGTTTGTAGTGGAAGCTTCTCGTCTTCTTCTTCTTCTCCTCTTCCTGGTCCGTCCAAATATCGCGTGATTCGCAGTAACCGCACTGACGCCGGCACAAACCGTGCATTGAAATTCACTGCTACGCCGAGACCCCCTGTAACTAAGAGAAGGGACGGTGGACTCTGATAATTCTTCCAGCCCTTAGTCAACATGAGGGTGAGTAGATAATGAGCGAAATATCATTCTAGGGTGAACTATCCCTTTAAGGCGAGACACTACAGGCAAAAAACTGTTTTTTCATGCACTGATCAATTTTGAGATGTTAGGCTATTTTTCTTCCTTAACATGTATTATTTCAGAAAAGTTGAAAGAAATGGTAGAAAATCCACATTAAGGTGGTTATTTTACTTCATTTTGTCTCTTTTGTTGGTAGATTTCTCCTAAATTCGCCAAAAGTTAACATGCTACTGTGACATACTGTGCTGTGCCTGTTGTCTGAACCATGTCATGTCAGATATCCAAAACTTCTGATTCTAAAATGTCAACAAAATAAAACAAGAATTTTGAAAGGGGCTTTATCTATTGTTCTGATTTCGGTTCTGGAAATGTATGCAAATTAGCGCATATTTCATTAGATATTGCCTCATTTACATATTTAAACTTTTTACCCTATTCACCTGTAGTGTCTCCCCTTAAAGTACCACTGTGTCTAAGTGCTAAAATGGCTGTAGACTCTTATTTATGCTTACATTGCAAGCTGTCCTGATGCTCACTAACAAGATCATATTTTTTCAATGTAATATTACACTCACGGGTCAGTATATAATCTGGTGCTCCATGATGAGCTGGGGTGAGCTCACCGAAGGATGTATGCTGTCTTGAATCCTGCCCTTTATGAAGACGAGCACATTATGTTTACCTAGCCAGGACCAGAGATGTAAAACCACCCCGTTACAAATCACGCAGGACCAGACGCAGAAACAAATATTGGTCTTCCTGGCAAAGCGAGGGAAGAGCTAGTGAAAGCAGCACTTCTCCTAAAGCAATAAAGACCAGACAGTCATGAAGACAGATGGAGGTTATCTCTCCCATCTAGCGCGTCCAACGGCGCAGGCCTAGATAGGGCCCTGCTGGGACCACCACAGGGGGGGGACACACACACAGGGCTCTCGTTAAGATGGCAGTAATGGCGTTTCACCATCACACACCTGCCTCAGCAAAATTGTGGATTTGAGAGAGAGAGACACAGTCCATTAGTGGTGATCCACTGCTTTTGTTCGCCCGCTGCGCTGCATCATAGCTAATCAGCATATTGCACTCAGTAGCTATACACTTCCATATGTTCAAGATTATCGACAGATGAGACTTCACATCTGTATATGTCAGTGTGCCACTTTGTACCCAAGTAGCGAGTTGGTGTCTCGGAGAAGCATCTGCGTAAAGCACGCTAATAACACTTGCTTGTTAATGGAGGCAGGTGAATGGCTTGTGCATCATTCTGTGTAGACTGAAGGATTGATGCCTCTCTGGACTGCATAGACAGCAGACAGCCTGGCATATGGTTGTCATCATTAAAAGCTAAGGTGTGAGTGATGGAGGTTAAGGTGTAGATGTAGATATGGATTACATGATGAGCAGCAGCTCAGTCTACCACGAAATTATCACCTTTTGCTAATGTGGAGCTACTTTCATAATTAGTTTTTTTTTTTTATTTGACACACATTCCTGTTGAGCAGTCCATGCATCCCCCTCTATTCATGAAGCATCAACATTCTATTTAATTTTCTGCTCCACCAACCCGTATATTATTATGCTACTACAAGTTCAGCTCAAGCCCAGTCTGATCAGAAGGTGTCATCTTATCTCCACCTCTGCTTCCAGCCTGCATCGTGCAGCTCAGGTAATTCCACAGCCTGTCACATCCTCAGCTCATGCTTTGAACCTGCTGCTGTTAAGTGACTCTGCAGCATTTCACCCAGGTGTATAGCATGCGTCCTTCAGCGTATATGCATCCAGGGCTGCTGCTGCTGTCTAACACTGCCACCAGCGCCAGTCACCTTTGATAGGCCTTCAAAGAATTTAGCACACGGTAGTGGAATATATATCAGCGCGCTGAACATTGGTAGGCCCGTCTGAACAGCTTGTTGCCTAATTCTGGCGTTGGAGTCGATGGGTGAAATCCTGCTCAGCTGTCCTGCAATTCAGATGAAAAAGGAGTAGATGTAACTGCAGCGAGTGATGCACCGCCAGCGCCACCGAAGTGACAAATGACCCAGGATGCCTCAGGAGGCTCACACAGCTCTTTAGATGTGTGTGGTGAAGCGTGTGAAGGCTGCTTGTGTCAACTTAGCAAGGGATGCGCATACGGAGGTTAAGAGCATCGTACTCCTTGACTTTGGTATGTTGAGAGCCATTCTGTACTTCGTCTAAGCAGATTTACATAAAACCCCACTGCAGTTCATAGCAGTAAAGTTAGTGTCATTTCAGATTCAGATATGTTCTTGTGTGTGTTTATAGTATTGGAGCAGAAACCCTTTGTTAAACACAGTAAGAATATATTCTGTCCATGTGCTGTGAGCGCTGTTCCTCTATATTCTCTGATTCAGAGATGAATTCCTGAGTGAGACCATGAGATGGTGCTATGTGCCTAAATTGGGATCTATAAAAAAAACACATTTTGCTTTGTAACACATTGTGCACACAAAATCGTACAGTGTATGTCCAGTCATTTGTCTAATGTCCTCAGCTCTGTGCTGTTTTTGTACATCTGATGAAAGGAGATGCTTTTTCAGCAGGTGAAGGACTCTGTAAGGGCACATGGAACTGCAGCTTGGGGGGGAAAAAAAACAAGAAACTATTTTACCCACTTCTTTCCTCTTCAACCCCATAATAAGATTCACCCATACTGCTTAGCATTCACCTATCGTGCACTGTGAGTCAGCTTATCTTTAGTCTGCACGACTGAGAGGGTGAATGTGCGGCTGCAGAGAACAGGCCTTAGCAAAAGATTTACATCACTTTCCTATGGCGCCGAGCACTGGGAAGGAAACAGCAGAGGGATGTGGGCTAGCGGAGCGGACCAGGGACCCGTGGAGCATTCAATCTGTGCACCATCACAACGCATCAGCTCGGTACTTCAGCCCCTGCTACCAGCCACGCACACAGACAACTATTTGGAGAGGTTTTAGCAGCCTGCCTAAACACTGCAAGGTCAACACAAGTGGAGTAGGAGGCTGAATTTAAACAGGCTGCCACTTCACTGTAAGGGCTTGTAGGAATGACTGAAGCAACGCAGGAGCTGTGGCAGGTTTTCACTGCAGGTCAGGCTTGTTCTATGTTCACTTGACTTGTTCTTTACATCAGTTTTCAGGGGCTATGTTCTTTTCTCAGATACCCCAAAGACCCATGTAGATGTACAGTGCTTTATACTGTAATGATCTCTGTTTCTACATAATATTCACCGGTTCCATTTATTATTCATAGTGTTTTGACCACACAGTAGAATTTTCAGTATTAGTGTACCTGGACCACTCGCAAAATTGTGGCAATTAATCATAGTAGGGACACCCTTTATTAGCGTCAAGTGGTGCCAAGAAGTGACCTGAGTCAGCACATATTGATGAAAGTCCATTTAAATACTTCAATTATTAATAAGGAGTCTTACGCCTAAGCTGTGAAGCTGGGGATCTCCTCAGCTGGAGAGAACAGAGGGCAGATTGTCGCTGACTGCTGAGTAAAACCCTGTAGCATCCCCTGTATCCGCAGCTTTCACTGATTTCCCTTCCTCAAACCTTACCTGAGTCTAAAAAAAAAAACCCATTTTGTTTTCTCACCGATAAGAGAAACACAGATCTTTTCAGATTTAATCCCGTCGCCTCATCTCGCTATACCAATCAGGCACTGTGTTGTGTCTGCCCCTGGTGTAGGAATTTGAAAAATCGTTGAGGTGTGGCGAGCTATTCTAGGAAGAATAGTTTGCAGACACACACTCACACATCATCTGCAGCCAGTTTTTGTAATGGAACAAACCTCCATGCAGGGGGAACATGAGGATGCTAGAGACGACTGTAGCTGCCATTCATCCTTGCTGGCCAGAGGCCCAGAGAGAGGAAAGGGTGGGGGGGTGAAAAGTGCTGGCTTGGCTTTGTGTTGGTTTTCTTTTTTTTTATGTGAGGGAAAAGAAGAAGGACTGTCCAGGTGTGTATTGTATATCTGTTTCTTCTGGGATAAATGATAAAAAATACAACACCTTTCACAGCGTGATACACCTTGGTTATGTGCCACGGCCAAAACCCATTTCCAAATCATTACTTTTTCCAGGACCACTTCTGCTCTTCATCTTATCTACCACTTCCTTTTCCCTCCAGTCCCTTCTATATTTTTACCTACCTGAATGATTTACACATACACTGCCACTCATCTGTCCCTATTTCCCCATTTAGATAGTTCTGCTGCGTCCCGATACACACAGCAAAAGGGCCTTGGTGCAAAGACATCTGAAATGGATCCCAGATTTTGTCACACTCGGACAGTGTTTGTAAAAAATTCATCCATAATGCATGGCAAAGCGTCCACATGTAAAAGCGTCCCTCTAAACTTTCTTTTACTTTTGTCGTTTTATGTCAGCTTCTTTCCTCATGGGGGAGCTGTGATCTTTTATTCCAAGCCACATTGTAATAAAATACTGGTGCCTTCACAGCTGCTATTTTGTACCTTTCACCATGACACACATGCACACTCGAGTCGTGCACATAATATTACATTTGACCTGTGAAGGGAAATCTTAATTGGAGGAGAGTGATCTTTTGACCCTCTGTCTTTGGTTTTCTGACAGTGGCAGCAGCATGTGGCAGATAGTGGCTCTGTTATCACACGCAGCTGAAATATGAAATTGAAGGATTATAGTAAGTGCTGGCACGGTGGTTGCCTGCTCCACTACATTGTGGGATGTCAGAATCCTTCTGACTTCAGCAAGGCCAAGATGGATGTGTCCTCGCTGCAGAGGTAAAGGCTAGAGATCACTGGATTTAGAGGGGTTTTCTTTTCTTTTTTTCAGCAGTACATGTGTGGCCATATTTGTACACCACCTCATGCCCAAGTTTGTATTCCTCTGTAACGATTTCAGCTCCGCCCTTTGCCCTCCGTTTCTAAGGCCTTCTACAACATTAATCCTTTGTTTAAAACCAGACTCGGCCAGAACTCTGACAAAAATGGTCCGTTGTGTCGTAATATTGTCGGAGTCATGCTGTCTGGTTTGCCTGTTGCCATTTGGGCTCTGAGATGAACAGGCGGATCGGCATGAGAGCACAGGAGGGGGGAGAGCAGGGAGGGGGAGAGAGAGAGAGAGACACTTTGTTGGAAGAAAAGGAGAATAAAGGAAGATAGAGTGTGGAGGAAGAAGGGCCTCTCAGACACAGGCTGGTGTGTTGGATGGTAGCTAGGAGAACAGGTGGATACAGAGACTGTGCAGCAATGAAGTGGCACACATCATATTTCAGATGAGAATGTATGAACACAGATTTTCAACTCAGAACTACAGCAGAAGTCAAGTGAAAAAGTACAGATGATTATTTATATGAGCAACAAGGTCCACTGATTACAATTTGCAGAGAAAGGACAGAGACACCACGTTCAAGCTCCTTAAAACCATCAACAGGGGAAAAAGTGTTTCTATAGTGGACATTTTTGTGACCATTGATTTTCCCTCTTTTCGCTACTACTACTAAGTCCACAAATCTTCTTATTCTTAATATTGATACTGTAACATGTTGTTCAGTTGTTGTTGTATGTCTTTTATGTGAATGTCAGAGAGCTATGTAAACCGGAGTCAAAGTCCTTGTATGTATGCAACATACTTGGCCAATAAATCTGATTCTGATCTTTTAGTAAAAAAGGTCTGTAGGCATGCACAACGCCAGAAACATGAAATAGAATACATCAACAATACAACACACGTTGTGCTTTTTTTCCTTCATTGACATGTGAAAATGTCTTCTATGAAAGACGTTTCCATAGAAACAATGGCTGTTTTCGAAAACCACATCCTTATTTAGACATTCATTCCCCCCTATATACTAGACTTGCTAATTATAATAATTACAATCATCACTGACTTGCATTTTCTTCCATTGTGAGAATTGTCAAGAAAATATCTACATGTCCCACTGTCAGTGTGGACAGCAGAAGAAGCTGCTGTGAGGTAGATATGGTGCTTACTAGAGTATATAAGGAATGATTTCAGACACTGTCAGCAGCTAATAAATAACAGCTGTACTGACTGATGAATCAGTCATGTCTAGCAGGCTGATGATGGCATGTGCCTCCACTGCTTGTGAGCTCCTGCTATCAACATTATGTGAAATCCATCCATCCATCCATCCATCCATCCATCCATCCATCCATCCATCCATCCATCCATCCATCCATCCATCCATCCATCCATCCATCCATCCATCCATCCATCCATCCATCCATCCATCCATCCATCCATCCATCCATCCATCCATCCATCCATCCATCCATCGTCTACACCGCTTAACCGTGCAGGGTCATGGGGGCTGGAGCCAATCCCAGTTGATTTCGGATGGGGGGAGAGTAAACCCTGGATGGGTCACCAGTCTATTGCAGGTCCATATCGAAACCAACAATGCACACACTATTGGCAATCACCAGTCAACCTAGAGTGTTTTGGACTGTGGGAGGAAGCAGGAGTACCTGTAGACACAGAGAAAACATGTAAACTCCACCCAGACAAGCTGGCTCACAGTGCACTAAGGGCTCTGGGAGTCAAACCCAGAACCTTCTGCCTGGGAGGCGAGAGTGCTAACCACTGTACCACCATGCCACCCTCCAGATATTACATATAAGAAGTAAATATTGCTGGGTTAGGGCTGTCACAATATCAGATTTTCATAGCAAAATAATTGAATTCACAATGGTGATATTATTGCAATATGAACAGAAAATCAATATCAATTTGGTCACAGTCATTAGTGTTATGAGTGACGAAGTTGTGAAATAAACCTGTCAAAAAAAACAACTGCAGACATCATTAAAATAACTTTAAACTATACTGAACTATATGTACAGCAGTTAAAGTAATTGAAAATGCTTAAAATATTTTAGTGGTTGCACTTTCAATAAGTTGAACTCCAATTCAGAGCAATCTTTTCAACACTTCTGTTGTGTGTTTTTTGCAGCAGTTTCTCATTATTTATGAATTAACATGTGCTCCTTATATGTGTGAAAGTGGCCCAGATGATGTGATCATCAGGTCGTAGTCCAGTCACTTGTGTTTATGCGGACGCCACAGTAATGGTAAAACAGCAAAGAGCCTTGAAGAAAACAAATATGTGAGGCAGAAAACAGTGAAGATTGTGTTGTGTAGTCTCCACAGCATGAGGCCTGGCCGTATCCATATGTCCATGATCCAGTGTGTGTTCATGTGGGACAATGCACAAAAATCACTCTGCATGCAGTGGTGCAGTGGCACAGCTGAGCCTTGGGAGAGGCTAGACACAGCGCCTGATATCCTCTGACACTGATATCTGCTAGAAGCATGGAGGGGATTTAAATGCTAGTTTGAGTCATAGCAGACAGAGAATATCCTTCCATTTTTAACAGACAAAAATACAGCATGAATGCCACAGGAACAGACTGTCTCTTTGTGCCTTAATTTACCCTCCACACTTGTTCAAGTGTTACGTATTTACTAATGACATCTCTGTTTATTTTTCTTTCATTGTGGTAGAGAGTGTATATTAAATGTACAGACAAAGACAAGCAGTGAAACGTGTTGGGCACTGAATAATGGAACAGCAGCTTAGTGATATTCAGTTTCTGATCTTCCTTTCTTTCCTCTTGAGATTCTCGGCTGTCAGGAACCAGGAACAGGTGTGACTCTCGGTTACCTGCACGGCAGATAGAGGGGAGGGAATGGCCATATATTTTCAGAATAGCACAATTATTTTAGAACAGATTCATACCATTCACTTTGTGAACAGATTACAGCCATCTTGACATTTCTGTCAGTCTATAAAGCTACTTTTCTGTCCCTCTGACTTCTGCCTCCTGTTCTTCCTTTGTTTCATCCAGCAGAGACTAACACAACCACACAAGCACATGTATCCTTATGATTCTTATCACCCAACCAAACACAATTTCTGTCTCCCACTCCAAGAACCCCCTTTCCAGAGTCATAAAAACAATGTGTCAATCCATTAAAAATATACTGTTTTCTGGAGTCTGAGTGTTTATAGTGTGTGAATTTCAGTATCAGCCCCCACCAGCTAGACTATAAGAATATGAACATTCCTGTTAAGACACACAGCATCATGTGTTATGCCTTACATTTCTAAAATAACCTGTTGTGTTATACCAATCTTATGTAGAAAGAAAGCAGAGAAGTGGTTCTATTGTCTGTTTTTTCTAACTATTGACTCTGTGCACATGCACTGGTAATTGTATAATACTGTAGAGAGCTACCACTCCATCACTGTCACAGCCATAATCGCAGTTAATAAGACCCCCTCAGCTATTATTGCTGCTGTGATATACTCTAAATACAAAATAGCTCTGCAGCAGGCATAGCTTCATGGCTTTTGTCTTGCATTAAGACATAAGACTGAGATTCTGCAGCGATCCAACTTTTTCAGGAAAGCCCTGGAGGTTATTTACACAACAGTAACAATGTCCCTCTGAAATAAATGCATGTGCTTTGTGAGGGATAACAAAAAAAAGCATGAAAGTCTACTGTACTTTAAGGTGAGTTTGTGTTCTGTTGCAGAATAACATCTTCCTTCACAATCTGTCACGTCCTCTAATGAAAATGAATTCATCACAGAGCTGGGTATTTTTAAGAACCCATTTATACGCTGCTTGTGTCTCTTTATTAAATAAGTTTTACCTTTGTTTATTCCCTTTGCTTTAACTTTTTAGAGTTGCTCGATACAAATTTGTAAAGTGTTATGCACTACCTCAGCCTTGCCTGCCTGCAAAAGAAATTAAACTGCATCTCAATTGTTGTGTGTTTGCAGTGAGCTCTTGCACTGAGTGAGATCAGATAACCCACTGTTTCATGTTAACCAGCGTGATCCCTGTGTCAGTATCTGCTGCACAGCTGGTGATATCCACTAAGTAGGCAAATATACACAAGATTTACCACGATGATAGGAGGAGGGAGGGCCTACATGACTGCAGCCTACAATGGCGATCCTAGTTTCTTCCTTTTTAATATGCTGCCTTCTGCAAGGAGGAAGGTGATATTTTACACTTGTAAAGTAGATCTCATGACCAGCGTGGAGGACCCGTGGCATTCTGCAATAATTAATTTCCCTTGTCTAAAGCTGAGAGGAAGCTTAGTTCTATAAACAGCACAGGCACATATTAATAAGAATATGGCTCATGGGAGAACATGTGTGTTTGTGAGCGTGTTCCTCTCTTGCCGTCAGGCCAGCTGGCGTCTCGCAGCCGTGTTTTCGTCTTTCAAACCAGATTCAAAGGAAGCCGACCGCATAGAAGCCAGATATGTGCACACAGCTTCTCCGCAGTAGGTCAAGCTTACGTGAGCACACTTTGTTTTAATTTTCTTCAGTCAACATCAACAGATGACCCCTAATCTGTCTTTGTGTCGCAGCACCAGGTGCAGGGTTGAGCATGTGGAGGCAGCATTTTTCTGCAAGCGGGGCCGTGAAATGAGCGTGAGTCACATGTTAATTACCAGGAGTTAATTGCCGCTCTGATAGGATTCTTATTGGATGCAGATAGGTGAGAAGCGTGTAGATTAAATCACTTGTTTTTGTAGCAACATTTCCTTGTTAACGTCCTCTGATCTCTGATGTAGATGTGTGCTCCCCTGTCATGTTTTAACTCTGGCCTAAATGGCATTGCAAGGCTTTTAAGAATAATAACTTAAACCTTCATAAAAGAATAATCTGCAAAGCTCTGCTCTCTTAGTTACTGTTGTTACGCCCTTAACACAGTGCTGAAGGGCTTTCTAGCATACCTAGCTAGAAAACTGAGCCTCTAAAAGCTGCCTCCACAATGCCTCCAGCTGGCTTTAATGTCAGTTTGAAATGAGAACAGGTCAATGTGCACCAACTACTATACTGAGGGTAATGCTTAATGGGCAAAAAGTCATCAACATCCTCAGTAGCTTATGATCCATGTAAAACAATATTGTTTCATTGCTTTGCAGAGCCAGTTATAGCCCTAAAGTTGTGTTAATGAAATGTATTCCAGCATAACTCATTCATACAGTCTCTGTGGTTTCAAATGTTAGACATGAACAGAGTTTTTTATTTTAAATGTCAGATACGAGCCTACAAAACTGTAACACTGAGTAAATTCAACATGTGAAAAAATCCAAATTTAACAGGCCCAGACCTAATTAAGGTTGCTAAGCGATGACTGGACAAGCACAGTCTACATGTAGGTGAAAGGTGTAGCAAACTGTTAGGTCTTGTGTTTGGTGAATTATTTGACTAACTATGCATCCACAATGACCCACACTTTGAAGTCACTGTCCTAATTCATTTTATGCATTTCGTTTGAGGTGTTTGATATTACAAATTTGAGGCCAGCGTGGGAATTATTCAAACCTATAATAGCAACACCCCATGTGTATAATCTCCCTGATTTGTCCTTTATTGAGCTCCCTAGTCTTCTTCCCATCTGAATGAGGTAGTTCACACTCATTACAATCTATGCAGTGGCGCTGCCCTGAAGCCCAGCTTGTGACCATAAAGCGATATTGAATTTCAGTGTAAGCACAATTCTTCTTCATCCTGTGCCTTCTTTTCATTAAGTCCTGTTTTGGTTCCACAAATACTACCCCATCACGGACAGTGCAATAATCACCAATCCTCACTCTGTAATGCATCTCATTTCCCTTTTCCTCTTTCAACTTTGTGCTGTGCAAAATTATTTGTATCTGTCACCCTTTCCAGGAGCAGAATAACACCATCCTGACAGAATTTTTTGTCACCATTACGGGTGTCCTTTCCCAAGGTTTGTGTCAGATTAGGGAGAAGTAATTGGTGACACAGTGTCATTGAGAATGCACATTTTGGGCCGCCAGACTTGCAGATGACAAAGTGGCCTTCTGAGACTTTGCAGGAGGTGCAAATACACTTGGCATGGTCCTATGTGTGTCTGCTGTTACCCATTATCATGGCTCAGGTACCCTACTGTAAGATTATGTTTTTGCCACCTGGACCTCTGTTTTCTTTTGTATGCAAACATTATCCACTGTCTCTAGACGGTTAGAGTCATCTTCTCAATTTGTATTTAAGTAGTTCAAAGAGACACTAGTAATGTATAGGGGTGTAAGAAAATATCACTATATTTTTATGACGTGACACCTTAGCTAAAATGGTGATAGTGGTTTTGTGATGGTGTTTTCTTGTTGTATGTGAGATTTGAGCCAATGGTAATTCTTCTGCTCAAATTGCATAAAAAATATGTAGGAAGTGACATGAACTGTGAAATACATACAGGTGAAACTGTTCTGAGTTTGAAGGCAAAAGACAAATGTTTGTTCACACAGCATTGTGTGTTCATTTATTTTGAAAGTTTTCCAAAAAATTGATTTTTTGGGGGGCAAAGAAATTGCAATATATTGCCTAAGTTACAGTATCCCATCGCAATATATATCACATTGTCACCCCCCTGCGGGATATGTATCATATCACAAGATTATTGCCAATACACAGTCCTGTTCCTTAAAGTAAAGTAAAAACCCTGTGTTGTACATTATATCACTGCCTTGAAGTACTGTACTGTTTTCAGTGGACTGCTTTTTTTTTAATATAATTGTTTTGTGAATTTATTAGTGAACAAATGTACTGAATTTGAACTTTGCAAAATTGCAGTTTGCAGTACATTGAAAAGAAAGAGGAGACAACCATTCAGACTGAGGTGAATCTCAACAGCTAATGCTTTTGGCAGGAATACATTAAGTTATTTGTCCATTATTTGTCCACAATCCACAGAATGATGACAGGGAATTAGGCGATAGAGAAATTAGGAAATAACATGTATCAAAGGTCCCTGGTCCAAATTAAATTAGGAATGTAATTGTTTGTGGTCAGAGCCTTAATTCCCAGGACCAACACAATACCCTGGATTTCTTTTTATGTGATGACCTTCATAAACCTTTGAAAACCCTCTAAAATTATACCCTTGAATAACAAATAGTTCTCAAGTTCTTGGTCTCTGAAGCTGCAGCCTAGGAGGCAAGACTCACCAGACAAGCACACTTCAATCTCTGCAAAATGTTTATTTTGGAAAGGGCAGCTAATGCAACCATAGCTACTCATTAGTCATGGAAAAACAAGGTCATGCATGCTTGCATTTATTGTTTCATTTCCTGTCATCTTTTATTCTCAGAAGATTACCTGGTGTGACCTGAGCAGTAAAGTGTCTGTCGCATGAGAAAGTTCCCCTGGATGTGCTGAGCATTTATCATATTCTTGATGATGCCACCGGGGAGGGGCCGGCACCAGCCCTGATTTACACCTTTGATGTCTCCTGGCCGTAAACATTCGCCCTCCACTGTGGTGTTTTAAAGAACTAATGATTTAGATGAATCATAGACAAACTGCTGAAGGTCTCCTTTCTGCTGGGCTACTGCCACAAAGTGGCCTGCTGAGTCAGGACCCCGAATACGCAAACACATCATTTCCAAAACCTCATCACAAACTGCACGAGACACCGGCCCTGAAGTGGATGTCCGCCTCTGATCATGTATAGTTAAGAGTTAGATAAACATTATGCTGCAATATTGGTCATCACACATTGTCACAGCTAACATTCAAAAGACCTTCCAAAATCTGCTGAAATAAAAGTCCTCTAGAGAGTATTAAAGGATGAGAAATTCAATTGCAGACGCAAACTGAGGTTTTATTCTGCTTCCCTTCCCTACAGATGGGGAATTGTGAAACAATAATGTTTTTACAGTACAAGACCAAACAAATCTCAACTCTCATTTGGCAGAAGTAAAAAAGATAGTTCCTGCACAATGCGTAAAGATTGCTTTGTCAACTCCGCACCTACGAATCTCATTAAGTGAACTGTTAATGCAGAGGCAAGTGGCTGAAAGGCAAAAGCAACATGAAACAAACATGAAAACAGTTTTTTTTTAAATTGCTCAGCGATTACTCAGCGACCGTGTTTCCTCACAACAGACCTGCGTGTGTTTGCATGTGTGTTTTACCTCTTTATTATGCACTTGCAGTCGGCGTGCCGGCGCTCACACATTTGTCTTAGTTGGTTGTGTTATTACCCTCCGGAAAAATCCATCACACTGCCTAATGCAGCCGAGTAATCACCTGCTCAGAGACATTCCTGGTGTTTTCCTAAACTGCAAACAAAGCGACTCGGCATATTCAGCACATTGTTTTTTATTAGAGCCGTAGAAGGCGTCGTTCATCAAGCCCTGCGTTGACCCAGTCAATACGCAGGCAGCTGGGGATATGAATGGAGGAGTGACATGAAAAATATATGTAGGGTGTATGCTGCTCTCTGCGGTTTACGTTTCTCATAGCCTGAGGGTGGATGTGAAGAGGGCAGACCCCCCTCCAGACACCATCGGCCCACCGACGCTCTTGTATTTTTTAAAACCTGCTGTAAATGATTCAAACACCGCGTAGCTGTTTTATTCCCCTATGTGGTCCGACTATAGCTGAGATGTGGATCGATGCGTCGCACTGTAATGCAGACGTACTGTATTAGCGGCCTGTGAGGTTCGTCTGTGTGAGAAATCCTCACAAATACTGTGGGCGATATCACCTTGAACAACTACAGCAGTGTTTAGCAGTGGATTCAGTGATTACATAACACACACACACAGAGGATACGCAGCATTTACACAAACCATAAACAAAACATAACAGCAAATGAGATCATAGAAAGCAGATAAACTAGGAGAGC
The DNA here is from genome assembly GCF_905171665.1 of Trachurus trachurus. Classification (NCBI taxonomy): domain Eukaryota; kingdom Metazoa; phylum Chordata; class Actinopteri; order Carangiformes; family Carangidae; genus Trachurus; species Trachurus trachurus. Next base: position 22,080,665 of record NC_139907.1, read on the forward strand.
CATTATCCCAGCTGCAAGCAGAGCCAGATATGCCAGGAATACAGACACTGTATTGAATTAACTCTGGATTTGATTTGTCTGATAAACTTGGATATTTCCTCTTGGATACATTTAATGTCACAGTGGTTTAGCAGTTTTGACAGTGTGCAGGTAACACATGCTACTGCCACTGATGTCGACATAATGCATGCATGGGCTTAGTTTTAAATATTGCTGCATATAGTTTTGGAATTGTCACTGACAAGCTACATGCATGCTAATAGGCCATAATTAAGCTGTAGAGACAACACATACTTGTTTGAGGAAATATGAGAGAACTCCACAAAAGAGGTAAAACCAGGTAAAACTCTCTCCTACTTAAGGGAGCACGCCACAGATTTTACACATCAAAGTCAATCTAGCAGCCGCTGGGAGCACTCATCGGCCTGTGAAAACAGCTGGATATTGTCTTCTGTGCCTCTAGAAGAAATGTAAGAACATTTACACAAGCGACATCACTTAGGTACCTCGGCTTAGGCAAGAGACAAGAATCTTAAAAAGAAATACTGCAGTAAGGGGGAAAGACATTGGTGTTTACCAGGCAGAGGCCATTGAATGAAAAACTGCATCAGTTTGCATTATGGGAAATGTAGGATTCATGCTAAGGGATAGCAGTGTTGTTCATTCAGTCCTCTCATCACTTTGATGCAGACTGAAATGTTGTGCAGTGTCAGTTCCCCGTGAAGATAAACACAAATCAGCGTGGCAGTGGTTTTGAGTCGGATGTCTTAACATCTATTGGACTGAATGCTGTGTAATTTTGTTGAGACATTCAGGATGAATTGTAACAACCCGATAATGTTTCATGGAGTGCCATCGTCAAGTCATGAATTTCATTTCTCCAGTACTTTGGTTTATGACCAAGTATCAAAAAGTAATGACTTTCCTGACAGCATCAACTGTACTTTGTGTTTAATGTTAGCAAATGTCAGCGTGATGGTCAACCTGTGCCGGAGTCTCACAGGGCCACACTTCAGCTTCTTAGTCTTTATTGCTGTAAATCCATATTACACAAGCCCAAACACTACAATACTAATTTTCTAGAGTTTGCTTCAAGATTTTTTACTGAAGCTTAAATCAGTAACTTTCTGGTGTTGCTCTTATGTTGGAGCAGCAGACTTTCAGCTTAAGAGTTCTCTTAAAGGTTAAAATCATAGCCAGCCTTTGAACTTTTACACTTCATGGACTTTGAATTCTGCACAACACAACTTGGATGAAAGATGAACTGAGCAAACCAAACTTCATTTTTTTGTGTATGGCTTTCATCATCAGGCACATGATGAACAATATGTTGCATAACAGTGAAGTGCAACCACACAAATCCAATCCTTATTTGAGTGTTTTTGCAAAATAGGCTAAAATAACAACACATCATCAAAAAAACTCTATTTGCATAGAATAGTTTTGATTAAGTTGGATTAGTGGAGAGTGTGAGACAGGTTTCAAAACAGCTGTGATGTGGCTTGTGTAAAACCCAGACGGATATTTTCATTCCCAGTGCACGTCGTACGTTCTGTAATGCCGACAGGCTTTAAAATGAAAAAAACAAGATACACTTTTTTTTAAATTAAGCTCTGTCCATCCTCGAGCTCCACACATTTAACAGTGGACTTCATGCGGATTATTATGTGCTTTATTAAACAATGACAAGCTGCCCAAAACACATCAGTCCAACACAACAAGACATGTAAGACATGTCTTTTTTTGCATGTCGGTCAGCCACGTCCACGATAAGGCTGGATCGTGAATGAGTTGAATGAAAAGTTAGCAGTGGCTGCAACCTCATTACAAGGACAGACCACGTACAGCAGGAGGCTGATATCTCTGGCACAGCCCCACTTTGCTGTTTCCAATTTGAATAGGGAAGGGAATAATGCTTAATGCCTTTCCCTGCGTGGATATTAGCTTGTATGGGACAGCGACCCGTGAAATGAATATTTTTGTGAGATGAGATTTGTTATACACAAAGAGGAAGGCCCACTTTTCCAGCCAACCGAGAAACACCCCCACACAGGAGAGCAGCGGTGTTGTAGCAGTGTGTGGAGAGCTCGGAGAAATGATCATACCTGAGATAAAGGAAGAGATCAAGAAGGAGGAGAGGTTAAGGAGGAAGATGAGGGGTGGAGAGTAAAACTTAAAGGGAGCGCATTGGAGGGATGTAGAAAGGTGTTTGAGGTCATGACAAGCAACAAGAAAACTGAGAGATTGGGCTTTTTGGAGGATTTGAAACTGTACGTTTAGTTTGATATGACTGAGCAGAATAGACAGTAGTGAGCTACAATGAGTTCATCAGGTGTTGTGTGCAAAACATTTCCAACCTGATTATCACTTCAATCTCTAAGGGTTTTAATTTAATGTCTGTATTCATCTTGTGAAAGCAGATGTGTTAAGTAGATAAATTAAATACTCACTCAGTCTCCCACACGGCCATGGCAAAATAAATTTGCTCAGTGTGTACATAAATCGAGGGCTTCTTTTTTTCCAGGCTCCCACAGGCTTACATGTTTTTGGCCCAATAGAAAATACACATAACACAAACCATTTCATAGACGGGTCTGATTATTTCTAATGTTTCCTGCTGATCAGACTGTATTGAAACACAAAAAAACCTTTAAAAGAGTCTTCAGTCTGCACATGATGGCTACAAAGTGTGTATGCTGCCTATGAGTCATTGTCTTAACCTGTTGATGAACCCACAAAAAGACACGGACATAAGATTTCTTGCAAAAGTAAAGCCAGATAACCCCAATGTTATGGCACAGTGTTAAATTAAAATATGAAAACAATCTTAAGCTTAACAGGTTTGTGTGGAATTGTTCAATAAGCAACAGTGTGCTAAGCCATGATTAAACCATTTCTGTTTCGTGGCAGGTTTCACACATGGTCAATTTCAAGAAAATGCATCAATGGAATTATGAACGCACAATAAAGTAAATAATATAAATGCATTTTGACAAGTGGTTCACAGCAAGAAGGGTAAAAATAGCACTGAGAATCTATCATCCCAATAACGACCTGATCTGAGCCCTCAGCCTCATTAGAAACCCAGACAGCCCGTCCCCTCTTCCATCTCGTCCCGGCCCTCTTTATTTTTTATTTTTTCACCTGATGGAGGCAGAGAACAATATCAGTTATTATGCATGTGCTCGCCTTTCCGGCAAAGGAAGGAGAATGAATTTTTTCAATGGGCTCATAAATCTCCAGCTCTACCTGGTGGAGCGTTGTTAGAATGCATGGTGGTTGGCTCGCCGGCTCTCTTGACCGGGTCTATAGATCTGGATTGACAGCTGCTCCATCCTGTCTGCCACTGTTAATTATTGAGGGATTTGGGCTGCCGGCGAGCGGCTCTGCCAAGCGACCTTGAGTCCTGTTGGGGCCGAAGGACTCCCGACTAAAAGCCTGTTCCCCTGTTAGAGCAAGCGAGAGGCACTTCAGCCAGGCAGCCCAATTGCTCTATAAGAGAGATTGATAGATGGCTAAATATGTCACATTGTTGGAGTGTATTCCCTTTCAAATCTGACATGTGTTGAATATGGATATCCACTTGTGCGCCTATTCATACTCCATGTGGATAATATGACCAGTTATGTAACTTAAATGTCCCATATTAACGCCCCTTTGGTCCATTATCTCTTTTACCTTCAATTCTGAATGCTCTTTTTGTCTCACATTATTGTTGAGTGAGGCAGCACAAGAAAAAGAAAGACAGGGAAAAAGAAATAAAACAAAAGGATGAAGAGAGCCATTGGTGGTGGTGATGATGGTGTCTGACTAGAAGAAAAAAAGACTTCCCTGTGTTTAGAAAGAGCACTTGGCGATGTCAGTTTAATCGTTTATCCACAGCGACGCTGTAGATAAGGAATCGGAAGACGCCGGAGAACGATGGTGAACATAAAGTTGAAGAGAGAGGAAGGGCAAAAGTATTAGAGGTGGATGTAATGCAAAGGAGATATGGCACAGAGATAGTAGAAAAGTCTGCTTGGTGCCACGATGTGGGAAAAAAAAGACAACCCATAAGCCTCTCACTATCTCTTGCTCCTCTTCTTGCCATAACTCTCCATCTGCTCTGGTAAACGCTCCGTGGGCCAAGTCCAGGATCCAGACTCCAGTCCCAGGTTTTTGCTGGAGCCGTGCTGTTGGAACCAGCAGCAGCAGCAAATGCCTGTTTTGCCTGCCTCTCTCCTCTCCTCCTCTCTCCCTCTCCCTCTCTCGCTGCGCGCTACACTCCGGTCTGCTGCAGTGGATGGTCCTCACGGTGCGCTCACAACCCGTCTCAGTGGAGGAGATCCGAGCATCTCACTCTCATTTTCCCACCCTTCTTTCCCTTTTTAGCCCTCGTTCTTTTTTGCCCCACACCACCACCACCACCACCACCCCCACACCCCGCTGCCTAATCGTCAGAGGGTCCGGATGAATGTGAGGGGGAAAAAGTCATAGGATAGACGAGGGAGAAGGGGAGAGCTCAGGAAGTCTTTAATCCAACATCTCTTGCACACATGACTGTGTGATGCTCCGCTGTCTCCGGGTGACAGAGAAGCTCGTGCTCTTAGATGCCTCCTGCTTTTAGACTCTGTGTCAGGTAAGTTCTTTTCCTCTGACTGGATCTTTTTTTTTTTTACCCTGCATTTGATGTATAGTGGCTGACATCAGGAGCACCTCAGGCTCATTTCTCCCAGAGGTGGGGGTCGACATGTCTTAATGAGTGAGATGATAATTGTGCAAAAGTTGGGTGCAAACAGGTCCAACACAGGCTGTGGTTAACATTATGGCATGCAGCAGTGCATGTGTGTGCGTCTGTGCTCTATAATGACGACTTATGGGCTCTCTGAGCTTCCATCATGTTTTCCAAAGAGCTCTGCAATACATTCTCTCTCTACTGCAGCAACTTGAAATCGTCAGCTCCTTTTCAATATCCAGGCAGGATTAGCTGTGTTTACCCTCCTGTGCTGTGCATGATTTGCATCTTGTACACACTGTCATCCATCCAATCTAAATGATGTGTCGGGGAGTGGTGGTATCTGTATTAATGTGTATTTGACTCTCACTGATTGTGATTCCTCAGGGAGGGGGGGTGTATTAAAAAAAAAAGTGCCGTATTATTATTTTTCCTTTTCTGAGGGGAACCCTGCAGAGATGCTGAGCGCCGTGCAGCACAGATGATAACAAGGAAATTCTATGACAGCGCTGCCGAGGGTTGCACACCACATCATGCGCGCGCGTGTGTGTGTGTGTGAGCGCGTACATGTGGGTGTGTGGGCAGCTGCATGCGTCTAATGTAAACTCTCTCATGTAGGGGTGAGCACTGCGTGGGCGGCTTGTGCGTCGTTTAGTGTTTTGTGAATGAAGTGCTTTTAGTTTGTGGTCAAGCAGAAAGAGTGCATGTGTGTGCACATGTTTCTGCTGTCATGTGTGTATGTGTGTATTGGTGTGTGTGTGTGTGTGTGTTCCCTTTTCAACACTGTCAACTGTCCCCCATCCTCCTTGACTGTGGTTGTGAGCTCAGACGTCAGCAGCACACGCTCACTTTTGGGAAACACTCATCTACAGTACGGTGGCGTCTCCCCGTGAGGTATTCGGTGGCGTTTGACTGTGGGTGGCGACCTGGTGACGATTTACAACCTGGGTCCCCGGGTTCTCACCCCCCCCCCCCCCCCCACACACACACCCCACACACACACACACACACTGTAAATCAGCCTGCTTTGGTGAAGCACAGAGCCACTGCAGCCAGAGGAGATGCTGTGGATGTTCATGTCCACTGCTGCACTGCAGACAGACTCTCTCCCACCAAAGCTGCTTACAGACAGTGTGTTACTCAGCTACAGACAGCGTAGGCTTGGCTAGAGAGGCTCTCCATCTATCAGTCCGTGGTGTTTGAACAGATGCTTTTAATCTAAAGTAACTTCCAGCAGCCTGCGTGCTGTTTTTGCAGGTGCAGTTGGACCCATCTGATGGAAATTAAAGCCTGTGTGTGGCATTATTATTTGCCGTACTTAAACAACTGTGTCACTAATGCTGACTGATCAGGGCTCTCTAGGTATTATGCATAATACATATGCATATATATATATATAGAGAGAGAGAGAGAGTACCCCAAATGTAGATGTAATTTCAACATTGGCGGTCTGTATTTTACCTGCTGCAGTGCTGCTTTGTGGAATTAATCCTTTGACTTCCCATCCCATTAAATACATAAAACATGACGACAAAGTTTTATGGCCTCGCACATAAGCAGATATTGAGCTTGTAAAGCAACGTCATGCGCTGCTGGCTGCATAGATGATCCAGGTGAAGGGAGAAACTATTAAGACAAATGTTTATGCATGCATGCAAAAAAAGTATTTCAAGCGTGTTACTGAACACGATCTGCACTTTCCTCTCAGTTAGTGCAGCCATTGTCTTGATGTACCACAGTGACTGGCACGTCTGTTTAAAAGGTTTCAAACAAGCAATGCCACTGGGCTTCATCACCACACCCTTGGATTTGTACTCAACTTCATAAACTGCTTTGCACACAGCTGGTTGCAATTGTAATAAAAAATAGCAGGTGTGCATAGACATTGCACCGAGCTGTATAATAGTGCCGTTGTGGTAGCTACCAGAATTAGCTGTCAGAATAAGCTTCAGTGTCTGCCAGCTTGGCTTGTAACTTGATGACCCCACAAGCAATAATACTTATTGTCACATTTGGCAGGTTGGTTTATGCTAATTTTAAACTAACAGCAACAACACACTAACCAGTTCTCCTCTATCTTCATATCAAGCTGCAGTGCCTTTGCTTCTGCACTGATAAGTTCTTATAAAGATCCAACCTTGAGTTATCTTGATGTGTACAGTGCATGTTAACCTGGCTGACAGTGACAGGCTATACAGTAGATTGTCTTGTCAGACACCTGCTGTCTGTTGGGCCTGTCCCTCAGCAGTGTGACAAGGAAATCAGGACGAACCAGGAGTGAGACAGATACAGCTGTTGGCCCGCTGAAAATGATGCTGTCACATTTACTTTGAAGGGCGATGAATGAGTGGTGGCCCAAACTTGATTGCACAAACAGCTTGCTTTACATAATGTGTTTTCCTTAGGTCATGCGCCATGATATCTGTGTGTCATGTTTAGTTTGGTTGAGGCCTTGCCACAACATGTACGTTAACCACCAGACGCTATTTATTGCATTTCCTCTCGATGCACTTTGCCAGTGTGCTTCCTGAATTTTTGCAAGCGTTTCTCAGAAGTAGCAAACCAATACTGGGAAAATGGACAAATTGGTATTTATGTACACAGACATGGATCAGTGCTTGAAAGAGCACACAGATGGAAGAGCATTCTTAGCGGCTCATGTCGGATATCTGGGACAATGGGCGCGCTGCAGCATTTGACTACAACAGTCATGGATGTTCCAACGTTGAAGCTCACACTGACAAACAAACAATGAAAGCAGCCATCAGCCATGAACATGTAATGGCATTAAAGGAATCCTACAGTATGTCCTCCCTCTCTGCATCTTGACATGTAACTGTAGCTGCGAGACCTTGCAAGGAATCTTGCCATCAGCACATTGCAATCCTAACCGCATCATTTCACATGAATTACATGTGTAAGAGAAAAATCTATAATGACCACGTCAAAGAGAAATAATTCAATTTGTGCAGGAGGACGGGAGTAACAGACCTTAAGGTGAGTTAAGGAGGCCAGGGATCTTATATGGGTTACCAGTGTGTGAAGGCATGCTTATAGTAAAGTGCTTTTTGAAGACGTGGTTGACGTAGATTCAGCTGTTTACATCACTAGCGGAACAAATTATGTTTGCAGAGTTAGATTTCATGGATTGCGAGCTGCTTGTGTTGATTTTTACACCTTAAGCATATTGTCACAGTCCAACAGGGACCAGCTACTGGAACGACAGCAAGGTGTCTCTGAAAATTGGTTATTTATGTAAAGAAAGACACACCGTCTTCATGTTTGATCTGTTGCAGTGTAGCTGCAGGAAGTTAAAAGTACAGAAATGTTTCTGACTGAAGTGGAAAGAGGTGGTAAAAATATGTGACGGCTTCATTCGGAAGAATTCAATTTGTGACGGATCATCGGTTCAGCGGTTACATGGATAAAACCTATGGGAGAGCCTTTTTTTGATGAGGATCATTTTCCACATCTCTGGATAAACGCATGACCAGTCGGACACACACAGTTGGTAGTCTGGCTTGTTTTGTTCGGACACCGGTCAGTATGGTGTTTTATTGGATGAGCCACTCACTGCAGACGATCAACCGTTGGTGTCAGACGTGTCGGTTTGTGTGTGTGCTGTGTTTGTATGTGAGGCGTGAAGAGCTGTCAGTGCACAGTGCGTCTTGTGAAGGTTTTGACTCCAATCAGTGTTCAACTGACTCTCCAACCCTTGTCTAACACACACACACACACACACATTGGAGCAAACATGTTGGATTCCAGCAGTCTGAACAGTCCCTCTTCAGAGCAGGCCTCTCACCCGACGGAGAATCTTGAACTGAGCCCAAAAGAAAAACAAGAGAAGAAAGCTCTCTCTTCTTCCTCCTCAGCATCCCTCTGCCCTTTTCTCCTCACTCTCTGCGTGTCTGTCACTCACCACCACACTCTCTCTATCCCTCCTTCTCTCTCTGCTTCATCTACTTCCTCTCTTTTTCTCTGGGCAGTCAGTAGGTTGCACTGCGGCCTGAGCCGGTGCCAGAGCTCAGCCACAGGTACAGTAAAGCATTAAAGCCAAATGACTCATGCACTGAAACAGAACAACCTCTTTGCTACTTGAAAGCACCGCTCGGGCCCGCCTCTTGAAAGTTCCACCTGGATGAGCCGCTCCAGCTGCGATGCCCTGTCCCTTTACCTACACCAGCAGTTTGCTGACACACCTTCACGCCTCCGACAGACACCGAATCACAGGATGATGAACTGTTGTGTGATCCGGCACCCCATCATCTCTACCTTCGGCTGCAGTGGAACAGGAGAGATAAGCCCCTTTAGAAGCAGCGTTTTGTTTTCTGTTTTCCAGATTGTTCTTATAAGTCATCACACTTTGCAAACTATGCAGTCTTACAATTCAGTGCTTTGGGGAAATATGGTTGTTTACTTTCTTAGTAGGATTAGTGGATTGAGTTTCTTTTTTTGTACAGTAAAAAATGAAGCTGGAGTTTGCAAATGGTTTATTCAGTGTAGGATAAAAGCAAAATGAGACAAAAATGACATTTTAAACAGTTAAAGGGATAGTTCAATATTTTGGCAAATTGGCCCATTGCATCCCTTAGGAGTAGATTTGTTACCTTTAATTGTCAGTGCAAGCTATTTTTAGAACAGTGGAGCAGAGCTGCGAGCTGCTCAGAGCTACACTACGGAGGCTAATGGGATTTCTTGGTTTCCCTCATCAAACTCATCAAATACACAATCCAACAACTCCAAAACGCTATGGTGGACAAGTTGTGACCTGCACATTCACCACGCTATGAAATAATAACAGATCGTTGGGAGAGGGAGTTGTTTTCGAGGCAAATTCTGAGACTGCTTGCTGTAAAACTGCCCCCTACGGGAACGAGCATCAGCAGTTTTGCATGACCTACAATACAATACAATACAATACACAGTGAAGTAAAACATCAGTGAAACATGACAAGGATCTGTCTTGCATGTGGATCACTCCTCATTTTCAGTTCTTTGGACCCAAAGTTTTCTAATGATGCACAAGCTAAATGGGATATTTCCGTATGATCCATCTCTGCAGCCATAAAGTAAAATCGCTGATTCACAATGTACTGTAAATGACATTCTTAAACAACACAATAACAGTGGGACCTCACTTCAGTGGAAACCTGATGTTATGGCACATGCTGCAATTTCCATGCAAAACATTATTCAGTGGTGAATATGTAACAGTGTGAGGAATGAAGCGTGGATGTGGAGAGGAGCTCTTTCTGCTTTTTAAATGACCCCATCCCACCACCACTTACATTACATGCAGCTCTTTTTTTTTTTTTTTTTTTACTAAGGTTTAAAATCCAGTGTTTGTTTGACACCGCATCGCAGGGCCTTGCTCCTGTAGTTGCCATGGAGACACCATTAGGCAGTGGTGCCGCACCGATTTTTGTATTTCTTTGCATAACCCCACACCAAAAAAACGCGCTGCCTGTCGGGGACCCGGCTGTGCCAACTGTGTGTGTGTGTGGGTGGATATATGGGTGCATGGGCATGCGCATGTTTTTTTTTGTGACTGAGAGCGAGTGGGAGCGAAAAAAAGAAAGAGATCAAAACATGGTGGGAGGGACTGAGAGAATGAACAAAAGGGGGGAGGTGGTGGAGGGGACACAAGGAGAGGAATGAATGATGGAGACAAGGAACAGGAAACAGAGGCACATCCTGATCATACACACACACACACACACACACACACACACACGTTGTGCACTCACTTCCTTCCCATCAGAGATGAGCGGAGTACGTACGTGTGAGTGAGTGAGTGTGTGGGTGGAGGGATGCCGCAACAGTGCAGCTTATTTTGCCTTCAGTTTGATCCCTGCAACTCTCTGCTCTCTCTGGGGGCTTCGCACTGCAATACTTCAAGTTTCTGCTGATGCCAATTCACACAGCGTGATGCCAAGTCAGAACTCATCCTCAATATTATCACACATGAGTGTTTGATAGTGGCTCAGATGATTTTTAGATGCTTGTGAAGTGCATTGAGTTGTTTACCGAGATGACCACATATTGATCCATGATACAGTTGAGTATAATTAAAAACAGGGCTAATTTGTCACCGTGTTTCACCTGGTAATCACACCTCCATAATAAACCCTTTCCTCTTACTGTACATAATGTTTGTGACTCAATATTTGTTCATCCACTGTGGCTGTTCACTCCTCATTACCTGAAGAAATCTATTCACCGGCGTACCAATATTCTGCTTGCCTACCTTAATTGGTCCAACGTCTATTAACTTATATATAATAGGTACAATGCTCACCAAAGGATTTCTGTCATTTTACAGTTGTGTTTGTTTATAAACAGTGAAATGTTCAAATGATGCTCATTGGTTGCATTGTTGGTTTCGGTCAGCAGATGTCACAGTTGGACATTGTTCCTGTTTAATACTGTAAATGCATTATTAATGGTGTATTGGATGCAGAACAGTTTTGCATGAAGGTGGTCTTTTATTTTGTTTAGTTTTTTATGAAGTGAAGTCTTCAGGAAGAGAAGCTGGAGTGGCTCTCAGTTGGTTGTATTTCAACTAACAGATCCATTTGACTAAATCATGTGGTTCAGTCGTGTTGTTTGAGGTAGATGTCTCCAAATCAAGGTTGTGAAATAAGTCAGGAATAAAGTCGATAGTCCACATGATAAGAGGGTGCAGTGATTCATTATAAAGTCTGTCTGCTCACTTCATGACAGTGACATATCCTCATTGTTGTACTCATGTGCCATATCGGTAGAGTTGAATCCACAGTGATGTACAAATGAACAGGGCTTTTACTTGTCAGTCTAGTGTCTAATAATTTTACTGTTCTGTTTAGTGCTCATGCAGAATCATAACTCCATATACATATAGAAAGACTCAAGTTAAATGACTGTTTGTTTGTACCTTCCTCAGTTGTTTTAAGTTCTGTGAGTCTGTTCCTGCTTCATTCGACAGGGCACACATTGCTGTCACAGAGGGCTGTGGCATAGAGTGAACAGTGGCGCTGAGATCTGTGACAAATAGTCATGACCTCTGATGTGCTGTGGACACATTGCGCTCCCTTAAGGCAAGCAGCCTGGGGCGGTAGGTCAAAGGTGAGACTGCGCAGCCATGAGGAAAATTGAGTCATCATTGCGAGGTTTTTGAGAAATATAGAGGTGGAGAGAATAGGCGAAGAAAGTCAGGCCTGGTGACTGAGTGTTTGCATCTGTCAGGTAGCATCAAGTGCTGGGTGGGGAAGACAGCAGGGGCAGCTGTAAAGGTCCGTTTTGCTCCTTTTATTAATTAACACAACAGAATTGAATTTAAACTTTTCATTATAGAAAATACGCATTTTAATTTTTCTACTGATAACATTGTTTCTGAGTCTTCTGCGAACACAATCCTCATGGGAACGAGGTTGACCAGCAATGTTTGTTTGTTCAATCAAGCATCTGGTTAATATCCGCTGTCCTTCATCATGGTTCTAACGAGTTTAAATGCTGAGTAATTATTGGCAAATGACCAAAGAGAGGCAGAAAGCCTGTGCAGTTCTTGGACCACGCATACAGGGGTTTTCAGGTGCAGAATTATGCCGAATACTCACAGCAGTCAGGATTCAAAATGCTATGTACATACACTATGAAGGCACTGGCCCTCTGAATCTGAATTGTACTGCAGCCAAAAAGCCGTCTGGAGTTTTTTCTCTACGTCTCCTCTCCCTAAATCTTTTCCCGACCAATTTACTCTGCGCTCGCTCCTCGCCCAGAGAGGTACGCACACGTTCTCTTGAGTCCCTCTTTCCCTTGTTTACTCTGTGTGTTTTCTTTTTCTGCAGTATAAGCACAAGCAAAGTTTAATATTGCTCAGGACATCTTGAAAGAATCAAGTGTTGGATTTACTGCTGTGAATTCCCTCTGAACGCCTCTCTCTCTTTCTCTCTCACTTTCTCTCTCTCTCTCTCTCTGTCTGAGAGAGATGAGTCCATGTACTGAGAGTATGCAGTTTGGCAGCACTGAAAACCGAATCGCACAAATAAACCATCCAGATCTTTTCAAGGGTATTAATGTATTCTCTCTCAAGTCTCTGCTGTTGTGTCTCTCTACCCATGTCTTCACAGACCCTGCATTAAAACACAGCCGGTGCATTAGAGACCATCTGAGGACTGCGTTTGAAGCGCCGGGTTCTTGACTAGACTATTGCTTGCTAATGAGAACAACGGGTGCTGCAGTCACATCACTTAGCTGAGCCATAATGTGATGCACTGACCTGTTCCAAAAATAGCAGTGCGTTGTGTCAGACAAGACGATCTCCTATTGCGTTGTGTGTGACATTCAAGGTCAGCATGCATTGACAACATGTAGCTAGAGTCAGCTAGAGTGTGTTTACCGTATGTTTGCATTAGGTCATTATTCCCATTGTCACTTTTTGACTCGTGCGATAACTGCTTGGGTCCATACATGGATGTAATGAATCATGTTACAGTAGTAATGCAATCAGCTTTTTTTGGGTAACATTTTAGTTCTGTTACAGTTATGGTGGCTTGGAGCACCACCTTGTTTGGAGTTGATGTAGTGTTGATCTAAACTTTACCTGTGTACTCACTGGAATAGGAGGCCTTGATGCAGTCGATGGGATATGAATTTAGTTCTCGTGTTACCAAGAAGACACTTGTAACCTTCCTACATGTTGCATCTTCTTAGCTGGATTGACATTCTTAGTCCTGCAGTTAGTTGATTATTATATTTCTAATTATTAATTTAAGTAAAATGATGTCATTGTGCAGACTGGGTCATCTAATTGATACTACTGTATGTCAGAGCACTTTCATTTTTAATGCATTACTGTGTGCACATCATTATAGTGTTGCAGCTGGTAGATGACTTCATTACTGCTGGGTGGTTACATCAATATTGAATTAATACATTATGATTTAGTCATCACATATAATTGTTTATATATTGTTTTAATAATCTGAATTTGAAAATGAAATGCAGCAATCCACCAATAAACCAACCCTCAAATTATACTTAAATCCAGAAAATGTACTGTTTGCTAACATTTAACTCTGGTGTCTGCATTCAGAAATGGAAGAAAGTGTGTCTGTCACTCACAGTGTTATTGAAGTAAGTTTACTGTGAGGCAAATATGTAAATGGTGTGTATAAGGTTGGTTGCTAAAGTGTGTGGAAAATTTGGATTTCTGTAAAGGCGTCTTTAATGGGGACAGGGTGTGTTTATGTAATGAGTAACTGATAATGTAATAACATTAAAGCAGAAGTAAGCGATCCGGTCGTTTTGGCTAACTTCTTGTCAGCCGATGGAGTTAGCAGTCCCCGCCCTCGTCCCTACGTCACCACATTCACGCGCATCCCTTGGCTGCACACACACAGAGGACCGCCCCTTTATGCCGTTCTCTCTCCTCATTGGATAAAGGTTGTAGGATACAAGGAAAGTTTTCTCCTCGGCTTACAGCAGAGCAGAGTGACTGACAGACCCGTGTTTCAGACCAAACACTCTATATAAGTGATTGCTGTAAAGAAGATATAACTATATAACTTATATTAACACAAAATTCCACTTACTTCTGCTTTAACATAATAATAATAATAATAATAATAATTAAAGCCGCAAGCGGCGATGGCGGCCCTCGCTGCCCATGCCACCGCGGGGCCTGAGGCACGCCGGGGCCGTGGCGCAGAGCAGAAATGGAGAAAAAACCTGGAAGGAGGCCAAAAACGCAATGTTTCGTTCGTCCACCAGGGGGCAGTCACCGCATGCGGTCTGGTGCGTTCAGGGGCCGCCCCTCATCACTCGTGTGAAGTTTGGAGTGAATCGGACAAAGCATGAGGGAGTTATGAGCAGTTAAAGGTTCGTCCACCAGGGGGCAGTAATGAGATGCGTGCAGGTGTGTTCAGGGTCAGCCCCTCATCACACATGTGAAGTTTCGTGGAAATCGGACAAAGCATGAGGGAGTTATGAGCAGTTAAAGGTCCGTCCACTAGGGGGCAGTAATGGGATGCGTGCAGGTGTGTTCAGGGTCAGCCCCTCATCACACATGTGAAGTTTCGTGGAAATCGGACAATGTTGATGCAAAAAATGGCACTTCCGGTTTCCACTAGGGGGCCACATGAGCGACACCCCTATCAGATGGAAGAGGTCTCCACCCTGGACCTGTCTATCAATTTTCATGATGATACGAGTTCATTAAAGCCATCAAAAAGCCAAACGTATTTTCATGGCGAGGAATTGATGGTAGCCACGCCCCCACAGGGACGCCATTACTCGTAGCTTCACAGTCTTCATAATGTAGCTTCACCAACTGGTTCTGCATGTTTTAGAAGTGGAATGAAGTTGATGGGGTCAACTATGTATTTTTAATGAATTTTAGTTCACTTCCTGTTACCACCGGGGGGCGCTATGAGCGACGTAGGCAAATAATATGTCGGATCGTTCAGGGTCTCGCCATAGATTTTTGCACCAAGTTTGAAGCGTCTACGATCAAGTATGTGGGCATGAGAGCCAATCGTATTTACATGGCGAGCACCGAAACAGTCGCCAAACTTCGGGGCACGCCAGAGGCCAACCCCTTTGAGCTACAGACCTGCGGAGCACAAGTTAAGCTCAGCTAGGTCTGACGATGTTGTCTATCAAATTTGGAGCGTGTCGGGCGAATCGTTTTGGACGAGTTAATTTGGCGCCAAAAACGACCAATTCAAAATGGCCGACTTCCTGTTGACATTTCACCATGACATTAAGAGGCTTTTTTGTATATCTGGGTATGGTACATATGTGTACCGAATTTCGTCCGTCTACGCCAAAGTGACCCGAATTCCCTATGGGCTTTTTTGAACTTTGTAGGGGGCGCTATTTCGCCATTTCGCGTCGGACATGCGCGAGCAGCACAAAATATCGAATTTCGGAAGAAGCCGGACGTCCGGCAAAAAGTTCACGCATTTTCGAGTTGGGGAAAGGGGCCAAATTGGGGTTTGAAGGCGGAGAAGAATAATAATAATAATTAAAGCCGCAAGCGGCGATGGACGGCCCTCGCTCGCCCATGCCGCCGCGGGGCCTGAGGCACGCCGGGACCGTGGCGCGGAGCAGAAATGGAGAAAAAACCTGGAAGGAGGGCAAAAATGCAATGTTTCGTTCATCCACCAGGGGGCAGTCACCGCATGTGGTCTGGTGCGTTCAGGGGCCGCCCCTCATCACTCGTGTGAAGTTTGGAGTGAATCGGACAAAGCATGAGGGAGTTATGAGCAGTTAAAGGTTCGTCCACCAGGGGGCAGTAATGGGATGCGTGCAGGTGTGTTCAGGGTCAGTCCCTCATCACACATGTGAAGTTTCGTGGAAATCGGACAAAGCATGAGGGAGTTATGAGCAGTTAAAGGTTCGTCCACTAGGGGGCAGTAATGGGATGCGTGCAGGTGTGTTCAGGGTCAGCCCCTCATCACACATGTGAAGTTTCGTGGAAATCGGACAATGTTGATGTAAAATATGCCACTTCCTGTTTCCACTAGGGGGCGAATGAGTGAGATCGCCTATGAGTACATAGAAACGTTGAGGTCGTGACCCTGGACCTGTGTACCAATTTTCATGTTGATACGAGTTCAATAAAGCCATCCAAAGGGCAAACGTATTGTCATGGCGAGGAATGGTAGCCACGCCCCCACAGGGACGCCATTACTCGTAGCTTCACAGCGTTCATGATGTAGCTTCACCAACTGGTTCTGCATGTTTTAGAAGTGGAATGAAGTTGATGGGGCAAAGTATGTACATTTTAAAAATTTTAGTACACTTCCTGTTACCACCGGGGGGCGCTATGAGTTACGTGGGAAGTTAATATATCGGGACGTTCAGGGCGGAGCCATCGTCATGTCCAGCAAGTTTGAAGTTGATTGGATGAAGTATGTGGGCGTGAGAGCCACACGTATGGACATGGCGAGAACGCCAAAATCTGATGAGCGCTGGCAGCCACACCCTTTGACCTACGGACTCACGGAGCACAAGATAAGCTCAGCTAGGTCTGGAGATGTGGTATACCTAATTTGAACTTGATCGGGCGAACGCTCTGGGAGGAGTTAAGTTTAGGCGGGAAAAATCAAAACCAAAATGGCCGACTTCCTGTTGGGTTGAGGTCATAAGGTCAAGAGGATTTTTTGTATATCTGGGTATAATACAGATGTGTACCGAATTTTGTGTGTGTACGACAAAGTAAGACGAATGGCGATGCCATTGACATGTGTTTGTAGGGGGCGCTATTCAGCCATTTGGCCACGCCCATTTCCAACGACTTTAAAATATCAAAATTTTCGCGAGGCCTGATGTGCATGCCAAAATTCACGCGTTTTGGGGCATGTTGAGGCCCCCAAAAATGCGATTTTAGGGAGAATATAATAATAATAAACATAGCAATTACAATAGGGCTTTCGCCAGGCGACTTGCAGTCGCCGCTCGGGCCCTAATTAAAGCCGCAAGCGGCGATGGCGGCCCTCGCTGCCCATGCCACCGCGGGGCCTGAGGCACGCTGTGGCGCGGAGCAGAAATGGAGAAAAAACCTGGAAGGAGGCCAAAAATGCAATGTTTCGTTCATCCACCAGGGGGCAGTCACCGCATGTGGTCTGGTGCGTTCAGGGGCCGCCCCTCATCACTCGTGTGAAGTTTGGAGTGAATCGGACAAAGCATGAGGGAGTTATGAGCAGTTAAAGGTTCGTCCACTAGGGGGCAGTGATGGGATGCGTGCAGGTGTGTTCAGGGTCAGCCCCTCATCACACATGTGAAGTTTGGAGTGAATCGGACAAAGCTTGAGGGAGTTATGAGCTGTTAAAGGTTCGTCCACTAGGGGGCAGTAATGGGATGCGTGCAGGTGTGTTCAGGGTCAGCCCCTCATCACACATGTGAAGTTTCGTGGAAATCGGACAAAGCATGAGGGAGTTATGAGCAGTTAAAGGTCCGTCCACTAGGGGGCAGTAATGGGATGCGTGCAGGTGTGTTCAGGGTCAGCCCCTCATCACACATGTGAAGTTTCGTGGAAATCGGACAATGTTGATGCAAAAAATGGCACTTCCGGTTTCCACTAGGGGGCCACATGAGCGACACCCCTATCAGATGGAAGAGGTCTCCACCCTGGACCTGTGTATCAAATTTCATGATGATACGAGTTCATTAAAGCCATCAAAAAGCCAAACGTATTTTCATGGCGAGGAATTGATGGTAGCCACGCCCCCACAGGGACGCCATTACTCGTAGCTTCACAGTCTTCATAATGTAGCTTCACCAACTGGTTCTGCATGTTTTAGAAGTGGAATGAAGTTGATGGGGTCAACTATGTATTTTTAATGAATTTTAGTTCACTTCCTGTTACCACCGGGGGGCGCTATGAGTTACGTGGGAAGTTAATATATCGGGACGTTCAGGGCGAAGCCATCATCATGTCCAGCAAGTTTGAAGTTGATTGGATGAAGTATGTGGGCGTGAGAGCCAATCGTATTACATGGCGAGCACGCCAAAGTTAATTGAGCGCTGGAAGCCACGCCCTTTGACCTACGGACTCACGGAGCACAAGATAAGCTCAGCTAGGTCTGACGATGTTGTGTACCTAATTTCAACTTGATCGGGCGAACGCT
The DNA here is from genome assembly GCF_905171665.1 of Trachurus trachurus. Lineage (NCBI taxonomy): Eukaryota > Metazoa > Chordata > Actinopteri > Carangiformes > Carangidae > Trachurus > Trachurus trachurus. Next base: position 22,098,995 of record NC_139907.1, read on the forward strand.
GTGGGAGGAGTTAGTTTTAGGCGGGAAAAATCAAAACCAAAATGGCCGACTTCCTGTTGACATTTCACCATGACATTAAGAGGCTTTTTTGTATATCTGGGTATGGTACATATGTGTACCGAATTTTGTTGGTCTACGCCAAAGTAAGCAAAATTGTCTATGGGACTTTTTAAAATTTGTAGGGGGCGCTATTTCGCCATGTCGCGTCGGACATGTGCGACCGCCACATATATCGAATTTCGGATCAGGCCGGACGTCCGGGCAAAAGTTCACGCATTTCCGAAGTCGGGAAAGGGGCCAAATTGGGGCATTTAGGTGACGGAATAATAAGAATAATTAAAGCCGCAAGCGGCGATGGCGGGCCCTCGCTCGGCCATGCCACCGCGGGGCCTGAGGCACGCCGGGGCCGTGGCGCGGAGCAGAAATGGAGAAAAAACCCCGGAAGGAGGCCAAAAATGCAATGTTTCGTTCGTCCACCAGGGGGCAGTCACCGCATGTGGTCTGGTGCGTTCAGGGGCCGCCCCTCATCACTCGTGTGAAGTTTGGAGTGAATCGGACAAAGCATGAGGGAGTTATGAGCAGTTAAAGGTTCGTCCACCAGGGGGCAGTAATGGGATGCGTGCAGGTGTGTTCAGGGTCAGTCCCTCATCACACATGTGAAGTTTCGTGGAAATCGGACAAAGCATGAGGGAGTTATGAGCAGTTAAAGGTTCGTCCACTAGGGGGCAGTAATGGGATGCGTGCAGGTGTGTTCAGGGTCAGCCCCTCATCACACATGTGAAGTTTCGTGGAAATCGGACAAAGCATGAGGGAGTTATGAGCAGTTAAAGGATCGTCCACTAGGGGGCAGTAATGGGATGCGTGCAGGTGTGTTCAGGGTCAGCCCCTCATCACACATGTGAAGTTTCGTGGAAATCGGACAAAGCATGAGGGAGTTATGAGCAGTTAAAGGTTCGTCCACTAGGGGGCAGTAATGAGATGCGTGCAGGTGTGTTCAGGGTCAGCCCCTCATCACACATGTGAAGTTTCGTGGAAATCGGACAATGTTGATGCAAAAAATGGCACTTCCGGTTTCCACTAGGGGGCCACATGAGCGACACCCCTATCAGATGGAAGAGGTCTCCACCCTGGACCTGCCTATCAATTTTCATGATGATACGAGTTCATTAAAGCCATCAAAAAGCCAAACGTATTTTCATGGCGAGGAATTGATGGTAGCCACGCCCCCACAGGGACGCCATTACTCGTAGCTTCACAGTGTTCATAATGTAGCTTCACCAACTGGTTCTGCATGTTTTACAAGTGGAATGGAGTTGATGGGGTGAACTATGTATTTTTAATGAATTTTAGTTCACTTCCTGTTACCACCGGGGGGCGCTATGAGCGACGTAAGCAAATAATATGTCGGATCGTTCAGGGTCTCGCCATAGATTTTTGCACCAAGTTTGAAGCGTCTACGATCAAGTATGTGGGCATGAGAGCCAATCGTATTTACATGGCGAGCACCGAAACAGTCGCCAAACTTCGGGGCACGCCAGAGGCCAACCCCTTTGAGCTACAGACCTGCGGAGCACATGATAAGCTCAGCTTGGTCTGACGATGTTGCGTACCTAATTTCAACTTGATCGGGCGAATGCTCTGGGAGGAGTTAATTTTAGGCGGGAAAAATCTACACCAAAATGGCCGACTTCCTGTTGGGTTGAGGTCATGAGGTCAAGAGGCTTTTTTGCATATCTGGGTATAATACATATGTGTACCAAATTTTGTGAGCGTAGGACAAAGTTAGCAAAATTCCCTATGGGCATTTTTGGACTTTGTAGGGGGCGCTATTCCGCCATTTTGCGTCGACCGTGTGCGACCACTCAAAAATATCGCTATTCGGATCCGGCCGGACGCCCATGCAAAAGTAGACGCATTTTCGCCTTTGGGAAAGGGGTCAAAATGGCATTTTAAGAACGCAAGAATAATAAAGAATAATAATAATAATAATTAAAGCCGCAAGCGGCGATGGACGGCCCTCGCTCGCCCATGCCACCGCGGGGCCTGAGGCACGCCGGGGCCGTGGCGCGGAGCAGAAATGGAGAAAAAACCCGGAAGGAGGCCAAAAATGCAATGTTTCGTTCATCCACCAGGGGGCAGTCACCGCATGTGGTCTGGTGCGTTCAGGGGCCGCCCCTCATCACTCGTGTGAAGTTTGGAGTGAATCGGACAAAGCATGAGGGAGTTATGAGCTGTTAAAGGTTCGTCCACTAGGGGGCAGTAATGGGATGCGTGCAGGTGTGTTCAGGGTCAGCCCCTCATCACACATGTGAAGTTTGGAGTGAATCGGACAAAGCATGAGGGAGTTATGAGCTGTTAAAGGTTCGTCCACTAGGGGGCAGTAATGGGATGCGTGCAGGTGTGTTCAGGGTCAGCCCCTCATCACACATGTGAAGTTTCGTGGAAATCGGACAATGTTGATGCAAAAAAATGGCACTTCCGGTTTCCACTAGGGGGCCACATGAGCGACACCCCTATCAGATGGAAGAGGTCTCCACCCTGGACCTGTCTATCAATTTTCATGATGATACGAGTTCATTAAAGCCATCAAAAAGCCAAACGTATTTTCATGGCGAGGAATTGATGGTAGCCACGCCCCCACAGGGACGCCATTACTCGTATCTTCACAGTCTTCATAATGTAGCTTCACCAACTGGTTCTGCATGTTTTAGAAGTGGAATGAAGTTGATGGGGTCAACTATGTATTTTTAATGAATTTTTGCGTACTTCCTGTTACCACCGGGGGGCGCTATGAGCCAGGCAGGAAGTCGATACATCAAAACGTTCAGGGCGGAGCCAACGTCATGTCCTTTGAATTTCAAGTGGCTACGACGAAGTATGTGCACGTGAAAGGCAAACGTAATTTAAATTGGGAAGATACACATTCGCCGCGGCGGCACACGGACGCGGTTGCTCGTAGGGTCAAAGCGTTGATGATGTAGCTTCACCATCCGGGTCTGCATGTATTAGAAGTGGAACGAAGTCGATTTGGTCAACTATGTATTTTTAATGAATTTTAGTTCACTTCCTGTTACCACCGGGGGGCGCTATAAGCGACGTAGGCAAATAATATGTCGGATCGTTCAGGGTCTCGCCATAGATTTTTGCACCAAGTTTGAAGCGTCTACGATCAAGTATGTGGGCATGAGAGCCAATCGTATTTACATGGCGAGCACCGAAACAGTCGCCAAACTTCGGGGCACGCCAGAGGCCAACCCCTTTGAGCTACAGACCTGCGGAGCACAAGATAAGCTCAGCTAGGTCTGACGATGTTGTCTATCAAATTTGGAGCGTGTCGGGCGAATCGTTTTGGACGAGTTAATTTGGCGCCAAAAACGACCAATTCAAAATGGCCGACTTCCTGTTGACATTTCACCATGACATTAAGAGGCTTTTTTGTATATCTGGGTATGGTACATATGTGTACCGAATTTCGTCCGTCTACGCCAAAGTGACCCGAATTCCCTATGGGCTTTTTTGAACTTTGTAGGGGGCGCTATTTCGCCATTTCGCGTCGGACATGCGCGAGCAGCACAAAATATCGAATGTCGGATCCGGACGGACGTCCGGCAAAACGTTCACGCATTTTCGAGTTGGGGAAAGGGGCGAAATTGGGGCATGTTGTCGCGGAAGAATAATAATAATAATAATAATAATAATTAAAGCCGCAAGCGGCTATGACGGGCCCTCGTTCCACGCCACTCGACGTCCCCGCTACCCCCGGGCCGCTCTTCGAAACCCCCGCGCGCAACCGGACGTGGGCGGCTGCGTCGAGGGCGGTCGCCTCGTCGAACACGTGAAGTTTCGAGCAAATCGGACAATGTACGATGGAGTTACGGCAAGTTTACGGTTTGTCCACCAGGGGGCGGTAACGGGACGTGGGCCGTTGCGTTCGGGGTCGTTACCTCATCACACATGTGAAGTTTCGAGCTGATCGGACAATGTCGATGCAAAATATGGCATTTCCTGTTACCACTAGGGGGCCACATGAGCGACACCCCTATCAGATGGAAGAGGTCTCCACCCTGGACCTGTGTATCAATTTTCATGATGATACGAGTTCATTAAAGCCATCAAAAAGCCAAACGTATTTTCATGGCGAGGAATTGATGGTAGCCACGCCCCCACAGGGACGCCATTACTCGTAGCTTCACAGTGTTCATAATGTAGCTTCACCAACTGGTTCTGCATGTTGTAGAAGTGGAATGAAGTTGATGGGGTCAACTATGTATTTTTAATGAATTTTAGTTCACTTCCTGTTACCACCGGGGGGCGCTATGAGTTACGTGGGAAGTTAATATATCGGGACGTTCAGGGCGGAGCCATGATAATGTCCAGCAAGTTTGAAGTTGATTGGATGAAGTATGTGGACGTGAGAGCCAATCGTATTACATGCAACTGAATGAACCTTTAATTTGTTTAATTTATCATGAATTAATCAATTTATTTCAAACGAGTCTAAAATGAAAACACACACACACACACACACACACAGACACAGACACAGACACAGACACAGACACACACACACACACACACACACACACACACACACACACACACACACACACACACACACACACACAAATGAAGTGAGAGAAATTGCCAGTCTTTTTCTATCTGTCATTTTCAGCCAACATGTAATGATTAAAAATAACATAAAATAAAATGTAAAAAAAAGCTGTCTTGGAATCACCGAAGCATAAAACCGACAGTTTGACAACGTATATTGTAATTTAAGTTTTTATTAATAATTTTTGAGTGAAAACTTTATTTCTCATCCCAAAAGCATTGCATTTGCTGGTTTCCATGGTTTCAGCCCTGTTTGTTTGGGACAACCAATCACAGCGCAGCGGGGGGTGGGACCATAGACATATATGGGTGGGACAACTCTCGCTGCGCTGTGATTGGTTGCTATGAAGTTAAATCCCCAGGTGTATAAATACGATGTTCGCCCCGTCATTCTCCCGTTTGTTTCAGACTGTGAGGCTTTGTGGTTACACAGACTCCTAGCGAGAGACAAACAAACACCTTTTCAGGCTTTTTGCTGAGGGAAGTGATTTTCACAGCTTTTGCTAAGAGAGCACTTTTCTCGGTTAAACCTGAGAAAAACTTCACAACTTTTACAACCGTCTCAACCTAACGTCACCACCCGGATTTTCCACCTGCAGGACTGCCACTCTGTCAAGGTAAGTTAAGCTAAGATGGCTCAGTGTGTTGTGTGTGGAGGTTGCTAATAGCTTAGTCATTTTGGCAATGGTGCTTGTGATATTAAATACAATTGTCCTATTAACGCGATATAGCCCGACTGATGATGCCCATTTCCTCTGTCGGTATGTAAACGTGTGCGTGTGCGTGTCTGTGTGTCTGTGTGTGGAGGAGCTGACTAGCAGGCAATGGCTAAGTTTATTGTGTCTGGATGTTGCTAATAGCTTAGTCATTTTGCCAATGTACTTGTGGTATTAAATGCGTCTGTGTGACTTTATCGGTAAGCTACGTGTCTACGTACAGTAAATTAATTAATTAATGTTTTGTCAAGAGCTCAGCCTAGCATAGCGGCTAGTTAGCTTAGCGGCTATTAGCGTAGCAGCTAGTTAGCATGCAGCATCCCCTGAGTAGTTTGAGGTGTCCACTGCTTGTTTAGTGATAAGTTGCGAAATATTCAGTATATTTGCCTGTTTTCTTTTTCACTTGCTCACTTCAGTAAGCTAGAAGCTGCTAGTTGGCAGTACTTGGCTGCTATTGTGGTGTTTTGAGCTAACACTGGTTGATTCAAAGCTTATAGAGTCTTAAGATGTCCAATATTCAGTGCAGCTGAGATATAAATAGCAGTACGTGGCTGTCTTTATCCTCTGTGTGTGTGTGTGTGTGTGTGTGGTTGTGTGTGTGGTTGTGTGTGTGGTTGTGTGTGTGTTGTGTGTGGTGTGTGTGGTTGTGTGTGTGGTTGTGTGTGTTTTAAGTTGTGTGTTTTAAGTTGTGGTTGTGTGTATGTGTGTGTTTTAAGTTGTGGTTGTGTGTATGTGTGTGTTTTAAGTTGTGTGTGTGTTTTAAGTTGTGTGTGTGTGTATTTTAAGTTGTGTGTGTATTTTAAGTTGTGTGTGTGTGTATTTTAAGTTGTGTGTGTGTGTTTTAAGTTGTGTGTATGTGTGTGTTTTAAGTTGTGTGTATGTGTGTGTTTTAAGTTGTGTGTATGTGTGTGTTTTAAGTTGTGTGTGTATGTGTGTTTTAAGTTGTGTATGTGTGTGTTTTAAGTTGTGTGTGTGTTTTAAGTTGTGTATGTGTGTGTTTTAAGTTGTGTGTGTGTTTTAAATTGTGTGTGTGTTTTAAGTTGTGTGTGTGTGTGTTTTAAGTTGTGTGTGTGTGTTTTAAGTTGTGTGTGTGTGTTTTAAGTTGTGTGTTTTAAGTTGTGTGTGTGTGTTTTAAGTTGTGTGTGTGTATTTTAAGTTGTGTGTGTGTGTATTTTAAGTTGTGTGTGTGTGTGTTTTAAGTTGTGTGTGTGTGTGTTTTAAGTTGTGTGTGTGTTTTAAGTTGTGTGTGTGTTTTAAGTTGTGTGTGTGTTTTAAATTGTGTGTGTTTTAAGTTGTGTGTGTGTGTTTTAAGTTGTGTGTTTTAAGTTGTGTGTGTGTGTTTTAAGTTGTGTGTGTGTATTTTAAGTTGTGTGTGTGTATTTTAAGTTGTGTGTATGTGTGTGTTTTAAGTTGTGTGTGTGTTTTAAGTTGTGTGTGTTTTAAGTTGTGTGTGTGTTTTAAGTTGTGTGTGTGTTTTAAATTGTGTGTGTGTGTTTTAAGTTGTGTGTGTGTTTTAAGTTGTGTGTGTGTTTTAAGTTGTGTGTGTGTATTTTAAGTTGTGTGTGTGTGTATTTTAAGTTGTGTGTGTATGTGTGTGTTTTAAGTTGTGTGTGTGTTTTAAGTTGTGTGTGTGTGTTTTAAGTTGTGTGTGTGTGTGTTTTAAGTTGTGTGTGTGTGTTTTAAGGTGTGTGTGTGTGTGTTTTAAGTTGTGTGTGTGTGTTTTAAGTTGTGTGTGTGTGTTTTAAGTTGTGTGTGTGTGTTTTAAGTTGTGTGTGTGTGTTTTAAGGTGTGTGTGTTTTAAGTTGTGTGTGTGTATTTTAAGTTGTGTGTGTGTGTATTTTAAGTTGTGTGTGTGTGGCTATTTTAAGTCTGTTTATTCTAAGTGGTGCAAATGCCCATTATAGTACTTTTCTTTTAAAAGAGGCATATAAAGGGTGGGTTTTTATTGAGATCATACATTTTTATTGAGATCATACATTTATTCTCAGCCTTAGGCTGTTGTTGTGTGAGCTTATAGACTGTTGTTATACATGGTACATGTTTTAATTGTTTATTTTAATCATTATTACAATCCTTTAATGAAAATACAGTTTTTGATTAACAAGTCTGCAGTGTGTTGTTGAAGCTGTTTGTCTTTGGCCAGCAAGAAACATGATTAGAGGTGTGTGTGCTGGTAATGTGAAATCCTTTCTAAATGCATGTCTTAATCTACACATGTTTAATAACTGGGTCTTTCTACTTTTAGATGCCCCGTGGCAAGTCCTACCGCCGTGCTGAGGCAGCTCGGTTCCGGGAGCGGGCACGGCCGTTGGCTGTGTCGCTTTTGGCAGCCCCCTCTGGCGCCAGTTCGTGTAAGTAGTCTTCCATACTTTCCAAAAAAATTCTCATGTATATGTTGCTCTATGCATGAGCTGAAATTTGGTATGTATTTTCATCAACAGGTCACGGCACTGGCAGGCGTCAGAAAGCCCAGGAGTGGCCAGTCTCTCCACGCACTGGAAAGCAGCTGAAGGTGGACATTCCAGCTAAGGTCTCCGATAAGAAGGTATGTATAATTCACACTGATGAACACTGATAATAATTTGTCATTGTGAGTTGACAGTCTATAAGAGATGTTTTGTTTCTTTTCTCCCAGCTTGTTCTGTTTGTCGGCGCATCTCATCTGCGCCCCATTGCAGATGGGATTGTGCCGATGGCAGCAGACGGCTACACCTTCGGTTTCCTGTCCGTGCCGGGGGCGTGCGCAGACCTGCTCAGGACTGAGGTTCAGCATGCTGCGCGCAGTTGTCCTCAGATCCCTGATGCGGTCTGCGTCATTGCCCCTAGCAACAACCTGAAGCAGACCCCAGACCAGGCCGCTGCAGCGTTTGACCGGTACCTGAACACTGTCAGAGAAGCCTGGCGGACTGCAACGGTAGGCTATTCATGTATTTTTTCGCATGAACTGATATGTACCATGACTATCAATTTGTAACTGACCATTATTATATTTCGTGTAGGTGTTTGTTGTGGACCATGTCCCTCGTCTGGCCATCGAGGGGGGTGTCCAGGAGTCCTTCCGACAGAAGTTCCACAGCGTTTCAACAAGTCACGGTATGTTTGAAAGTATCAATACATGGGTTTAGGCATTTGTATGATGGTTTATCAGAAGTATCTATTTTAGCTATAATTTAAATAATGTGACATTATGGTTTGTATTATGAAAGTTGACGCTGTGCTTTGAATTGAGTTTTTCAATAATCCGTGGGTTTTCCTGTTTTGTTTTTTTTTCTTGAAGGTGTTTCGTTTTACCACCATGTTGAACGCTTCCCCCCAAGCAAACGGCATCTCTGGGCTTGGGATGGTGTAAGTAGAAATTGTAATGTTAATATCAGAAATGTGGACAATATAGATATCACAGTATGACTGACAGTAACGGTCACATTGTTCAAAACCTTATCGAATCCTAATTTTTTTTTTGTCATGACTTTATCTTCATAGGTGCACCTCAGTGATGACGCGGGGATGCCTATCCTCGTGGAGTCGCTGGTGGCTGCCACCAAGCGGCACCTGGAGAGGCCGGCACCTCCGCCACCTCCGCCACAGGTGCCACGCCCGGTGTCTGGCATGCCCAGACCAAGGCGTATTCCCACGTGGTCTGGTCGGGTGGTCGAGGCGGGGGAGGTCGCAACCCCACGGACCCCCCCTCCCGAGTGGACGACTGTGCCAGTCAGGAAGGTAAGAAGTCGTACTTTGTAAATATCCTTTCATGGACTGACAAATGAAATTGTTTGAGGATCCTAATTTGTTTTCTGTGTTTTGTCATTGCAGCGCCGCCGCTCTGGTGACCAGCAGCATGGCTCTGAGTCACCTCGGAAGAGGACGCTTCCTCAAGTGGTAGGTTGTCGTCTTATTTAACTGTGATATTTACACGGCAGTGAGAGTTTGTCCTCTAACAAAATGATAAGTGTTGTAAATAATCCTTCTGTCTGTCATACAGAGTCTTCTTCGCCTGAATCGTTTCTGGCTCCCTCCTGCGGTGTTGGCTGACATGGACGACGCTGGTCCATCGGCTCAGGGCACCGTTTCCACAGGCGAGCAGGTAATTATAGAAGGACAAGAAAGTTCTAATACTTCAGATATTAGATGTAAATGTCTGATCAGAGTTGAAATCATACAAACGTTGTTGTGTATGGGGACTTGTTGTTCACTTTTTTGACACTTTTTGTTTATGTCACTTTAGCCGGCGCCTGTGGGACGTCGTACTAGGCCTGTCTCCAAGCAGCACAGACGTGCCAGGAAGCAGGTATGTAATGTTTATATTGTGATGGAGAGGTTTAGCATTTAAGCAGCAATGAAAATGTGGCATGTATTTATTGTGATAGACACATAAAGTCACTTGTTTATTATTTCATCAAGGGCGATGGTAGGTGCACTTTTGTTAATGATGTGTAACTGAAGAATCTGAAGCAGTATTTTTGTCTCACTTGAAACTGTAGAATTCACAGGATGGGTTTCCTTTGTTTCTCTTTCTAGGTCGTGACCTCAACATCCGTGTTGACTGTCCGTCCTGAAGCCCAGGTCGTGGACCAGAAGGCAAGTAGAGTTATTGAAGGGTTTTTGCAATGGTGTCTGTTGTTTTGGCTAATGTAATAGCATGTTTATTGTAGCAATCATGTCTGTCTATACCATAGTTATTCATATTTTTATGTCATTTCTTTCTGTTGCAGGTGGAGGCGACACCCGACCCTGTGTCGACCTGTGATGTGCCGGTGACCACTCCTCCTCCCATTGTGGCTACCCATCCTGTTGCTGTCCCTCCCATCCCTGTGTCTGTCCAGCCTGCTGCCCTGGATGTGACGGTGGACCGGCCATCAACTACTGGGGGCACACCAGGAGCAACTCAAGGTCAGAGTATTCCCACTTTGCCTTGTAGTTGTTTGCCGATGGGGGGCGTGTCTTCAGTGGCAGGGAAAACTTTGCTTACTGCATCGGCTGGTCTTGATGTTCATGCTTACGTGTCATGCAGTGTTGTCGCGGCAGTTAGACATAGCATCGCTCCAGTTTGTACGTGGCGTGAAGCAGATATTGATGTCGTTCGTGGCGAGGGGAAACGATTGGCAACTTGGTTTGGGTGGGGAAGGAAGGAGTATGATCTGTTTGGTCAGAAGTGGAGGGTGGATTTGGGGGAGACAGATTATAGGAGCTTCGGGGATGGGACTGAGTTGAAGGAGGAGCTGAGTCAGCATTTGTCGAGGGATGGCATGTGTGTGTTGAGGCTCCACAGAGCAGTGGTGTTGATCATCCAGCATGGGGAGTACTTTGTTGTGGTGGACTGTGGGATACGTAACGCTGAGGGGTTGCTATCTTATCCAGGTCGATCCAGGGTCATGTTTGACACGACCTTGGATGATCTGGTGAAACACATTGCTGATCTTAACAAGTCTTTGTCTTCAGCGTTTTTTGCTGTCAGTCGCATCTCTGTGGAGAAGTGTGGTGATGAGGGAGAGAGCAGCACTGTTTCTGTGGTTATTGAACCAGTTGTCCCAACTCAGTCTGAGGGAGAGAGCGGCAGTGTGGAGGAGTGTGTTGATGAGGGACAGAGCATTTCTGTGGAGCAGTGTGTTGATGAGGGAGAGAGCAGCAATGTTTCTGTGGTTATTGAACCAGTTGTGGCCACTCAGTCTGAGGGAGAGAGCAGCAGTGTTTCAGTAGCGATTGATCCAGTTGTTACAAGTCAGTCCCAGGGTCGCGCTTCTGTTAGTGGAAGTTTCCATCAAGGCGACCAGAGTAAGTTTGCATATTTCGGTCGTCAGTGTATGGCCATTAGTTTGGTTGCTTTAGTGAGACACACCAAAGACAGCGTCTTTGAGTGGCAGGCTGACACACTGGACGAGGTAGTGCTCGCAGGTGATAAACTGTACACATCCATGTGGGAAGGCAATCAGATTGCAGATCCATCTGGATTCCCTGTTGTTACAGAGTTGCCTAAGCAGTATGGTTTTGTTGATTTTGAGTATGATGTGAAACCTGCATATGGACTTGGGGCAAATGTTCCAAGTGTGTACCTTTCTCCTGAGCACAGCTCTCTGTTTGATGGTCTCCGTCAGAGGTGCACACAAGACAAACCCTGCTTGATTACAATGGGTGGGGCTACATGTGCTGTCATTTGTAGTAAAGATGGTGAGTATGCTGTGGTTGACTCCCATGCTCGCGATGTTAATGGGATGGTCCATGGTAAAGGACGGAGTGTTGTAGTCTATTTTAGTTCTGTACAGCATCTGTTTAAGCACTTTAGCAAATTTGCAGGTAGTCAGACATCTCCCAATACGTTTGAGATCTGTGGTGTTCAAGTGAAACCCTCAACTGTGTCCTTGAGTGCTGGTGCAGCTGCTGAGTGTGTAGAGGAACAGGTAACCACTCCTGGTCCTGCTCCTGTCATTCCAGTAGTGAGTGCTGGTGCAGTTGTTGAGTGTGTAAAGGAACAGGTTACTGTGACACCAGTGGTCAGTGCAGCCACTAACAAACGCGAGAAACGTAAATGCACACAGACAGCTGTTGCATGTGGAGAGGGACAGGTTACCCCTCTTGTCACACCAGTGGTCCGTGCAGCCACTAACAAACGTGAGAAGCGTAAATGCACACAGACAAATGGCACTTCGAAGAAAGCAAAGAGTTTTGATAATGATGTCAATTCAGATGTTGTGTTTGTTGGGGATGTAGCATGTAAAAACTTAGAATTCCGTCCCCTTTGTAAAGATGTTGCTTCTGCTTTGTGTAAGCAGACTAACATAGAATCAGAGAGAGTAGATGCCACCTCTTCTGCTGTTGGTCCCTTGGGGATTCCTTGTAGGACAGAGAAGATTGTGGGTGATGGTAACTGTTTCTTTAGGGCTGTTAGCCAGGCCATTAGTGGTACACAGAAGTACCATAAGAAGATTAGAAATTCAGCTGTGAAGCAGTTACAAAGCAATCCTGTTGACTACCAGAGTCTTCTGAGAAGCGAGTATCCCTCCATATCAGAATACATCAAGATGTCAAGGATGTGCTATGTTGGTAGTTGGGCCACTGAGTTAGAGATTCAAGCCACAGCTGATTATTTAGGTGTTAGTGTTTTCACTTACTATAATGATCGCTGGCTTGAATATGGCTGTCAGGGTATTAAGTTGTCAAATGAAGGTGTGTATTTACAAAATGTCAATGCTAACCATTATGAAACAGTTGTCTGTGTTCAGCAACCTGAAAAACAAAGCTGTTATGGTTATTGTAAAGTTGCCACTCCAGTGTCTGGAGGCTATAGCTTTAGAAGTCGTAATGTTTCTGCTGTGGATAACAAGCATTGTGTTGAGCATAAGAAATCGGAGTATCTTAAAAAGAAACATAACTTGAAATCTAAAATAGACTATCAACAAAATATGTTGCGTTGCGGAAGTGTAAAGGAAGCTAGAAAACAAAGATATCAACTGGACACAAAGCATAAAGAGCAGAAAAAGCATTTGAGCATCAGCAAATATAAATACAATGTTGTACATAAAATGTGGCTAAAGGCTCTTAGTGTAAATAAATACAAAGATAATCTTGTACATAAGATACGTATGAAGATGTTAAGTGTCCAGAAATATAAAAAAAACATTGCACATCAAACACGTTTAAAGATGTTAAGTGTCCAGAAATATAAAAAAAACATTGCACATCAAACACGTTTGAAGATGTTAAGTGTCCAGAAATATAAAGATGATGTTGGACATCAAACACGTTTAAAGGGGTTCAGTGTACGTAAATATAAAGAGGACCTTGAACATCAAATGCGAATGCAGAGGCTCAGTGTTGATAAATATAAGCATAATACTTTACATAGGAGTAGGGTCCAAAAAATGAGTAAAATTAAATATCAAGTGGATAAATCTCACAGGGAAAAAGTAAAGGTTGCAAGTGTCTTAAAATATCATGAAAATCCTGAGCATAAAAGGCGTGTTGTAGCAGGTGTTGGAAGTAAAAGGCAGGAGAAGAAAGAGAAGATGGGACAGTTTGACTTTGTTATGCAGCAGTTCCTAGAGGAAGTAGCTGACGGGCCAGAGTTCATATGTGCAGTATGTTTCCGCTTGATGTTTAGACACCAGGTTCTGACTTGTAAAAAGGATGATTACAATAAAACACAGACAGGAGCCTCAATAGCAGCAAACTGCATAACCGAGGACTATTTGCACAAGTGTAATGAGTTTTGTGTTGTGCCCTGTCCGGTGTTAGACACTGCGCGCGGTAAATTGTGGATTTGTTACAGCTGTCACTATAAGATCAACAGAAGTGAGATGCCACATGAGTGTTGGTCCAACAATTTAACTGTTCAGGCTGTCCCTCCTGAGCTGGCGTGTTTGAATAGTTTAGAGCAACATTTAATTGCTCTTCATATACCATTTATGAAGATGTTAGCTTTGCCTAAAGGGGGTCAAAATGGAGTACATGGTCCAGTGACCTGTGTTCCTGCTAATATTGTAGAGACCAGTAAGTTGTTACCCCGTTCCAATATGGAGGGGTCTTTGTTGGCAGTGAAGTTAAAGCGTAAGTTGACCTATAAAGGCCACTATGAGTATCAATTTGTTGATACTCTCCGCATTAGACAGGCCTTGCAGCATTTAAAACAGACTAATATCCTTTATAAGGACATTGTGTTTAATGAAGCGTGGTTAAATCAGTTTTGTCAGGAACAGGAAGCTGAAGTTCCTTTAGCATCACAGAATGTTGACAGTGCTGATGCTAACGTTTCATTAGTATCACAGACTGTTGATAGTGCTGATGCTAATGTTCCTTTAGCATCACAGACTGTTGACAGTGCTGATGCTAACGTTTCTTTAGCATCACAGAATGTTGACAGTGCTGATGCTAATGTTCCTTTAGCATCACAGACTGTTGACAGTGCTGATGCTAACGTTTCTTTAGTATCACAGACTGTTGATAGTGCTGATGCTAATGTTCCTTTAGCATCACAGACTGTTGACAGGGCTGATTCTAATGTTTCTTTAGTATCACAGACTGCTGACAGTGCTGATGCTAATGTTCGTTTAGCATCACAGACTTTTGATAGTGCTGATGCTAACCTTCCTGCAGCATCACAGACTGTAGACAGACCTGATGCTGCAGATGCTGCTGCAGCAGATGAGGAGGAGGAGGAGGAGCTTCTGCATGATAGACAGTCGCATGGCATGTTTCAGGACACCTGTCTCATGCCTGTTGATATTGGTCAGGAGGTTCTTGACCAATATTTTGATGATATTTTGAATGTAGCACCAGCAGAAGGCAACAATCCTGTGAAGCTGCTTTCTGATATTACTAATGAAGCAAAGTGTTTCCCAGTGTTGTTTCCAAGGGCCAGAAACACTTACCACGAGCATCGCCAGTATCGGCTGACTTTGTCACGATACTTTAATAATCGCATTTTACACGCAGATGGCAGGTTTGCAAATAATCTTGAATACATATTTTTTGCTCAGTATATGTCAGAGGTTGAACAGGTTGTGTCAAATGTGTCAATTGCATTACGTAAAAGTAAAGGGGGTGAGAGGTCGTATAAGGTGTCAGATATTCTGAATAATGAGGAGAATTTCAAGAAGATGCTGGAGTATGATGATGGTTATCGTTTTCTTCGACCTATTAGAGGCACTCCAGCTTTCTGGCAGGGAGCCCAGCGTGACCTCCTGGCCTGTGTGCGTCAGCTGGGCATTCCAACCTGGTTTTGTTCATTTAGTTCTGCAGATATGCGTTGGGGCAATCTGCTCTCTACTATTCTGAAGCAGGAAGGACGAACAGCCACTGTAGAAGATTTAGAGTGGGCTGATAAGTGTGATTTGTTGAGACGCAATCCTGTCACAGCTGCTCGCATGTTTGATTATAGATGGCATTGTTTCCTCAGGAACGTGCTCATGTCACCATCTCAACCGATTGGTAAGATTATAGATTACTTTTACAGGGTGGAGTTTCAGCAGAGAGGTTCTCCTCATGTCCATTGTCTATTCTGGATAGAGAACGCTCCGCTGATAGACAGAAACACTGATGAGGAGGTAGTTCAGTTCATTGACAAATATGTAACATGTGAACTCCCATCATCAGATGAGGAGTTGCTGGACATTGTTACTACTGTTCAGCGACATTCGAAACGACATGCCAAGACATGTAAAAAGAAAAACACTGTGTGTCGTTTCAATTTCCCAAGGCCCGTGTCTACTAGGACATTTATTAGCCGGCGCCCCGATGAAACAGTGCCACCGTGCACTTGTCCTGTAGACCCAGCTCATCCTGGTAGACTGTGTCCATGTCTTACACGTTTAGCTGAACTTAAAAAGAAAAAGAAAGAATGGGCCAACAGGGTTCTGACATCCATTAAGACGGCTTTGTCAGATGAAAACAGAAGTTTTGATAGTGTGCAGCAGCTGTTTCAGACCTTGAATATTACTCAGGAGGCGTTTGAGGAATGTGTAAGAGTGCTTGAACGGCGCACTCAGGTGGTTTTGAAAAGACAGGTTGATGAAACGTGGATTAACCACTACAACAAGTCTTTGTTAAAATGCTGGAATGCGAATTTAGATATCCAGTATGTAGTAGACGCGTATGCCTGTGTAGTATACATTATTTCCTATATTTCCAAGGCGGAGCGGGAAATGGGATTGATGTTGGGCAATGCACATAGGGAGGCCTCTAAAGAAGGTAATCGTAGTGCAAAAGAGGCTCTCAAGAATCTGGGCAGTGTTTACCTGCACCATAGAGATGTGTCTGCCCAGGAGGCTGTTTACAGGCTTGCCAATATGCATCTTAAAGAGTGCTCCAGGAAGGTCATGTTCATTCCCACAGGGGAAAGTACAGTTAGAATGAGTTTGCCTTTAAGTGTGTTAAAACAAAAGGCATCCTGTGGGTCATCACCTGATCTTAACGACGAAGACATGTGGATGACTAGTTTAAATGATCGGTACAGGAACAGGCCTAATGATGATGTGTTTAGTGATATGTGTTTGGCTGTGTTTGTGTCCGAGTATCGCGTTCTCACCAAAAATGAGAAATGCAAAGGTGCAATTCAGTTAAATGGGAATTTTGGGTCTGTAGCCAAGAGAACTCGGACAAAGCCAGCTGTAGTTCGCTATGCTCGCTTCTCTGAGACCAAGAGTCCAGAGTTGTTCCACCAGAGCATCTTACAGTTGTTCCTGCCGCATCGTTCAGACTCCCAGCTTAAACCGACTAACTATGTAACCTTTGAAGACTTTTACAAGAATGGTGATGTCAGGTTTAGTGATGGGGCCAGGCATTCTGTGAGGTCAGTTGTTGATGGGAATAGACGTAGATTTGAGATAGAAGCAGATAAGATAGAGAATGCTCAGAAACAGGTAGATGATCAGGGTGTGTTTGAGGATGCCTGGGCTGAGCTGTGTCCAGAGGCGGAGCTGGAACGGTTAGAGTGCGTGCAGGAACTTCAGGACAATCCACAGCTAGGGGATGACCCGCCGGAAAACATTCCAGATTTAGCTGTTACCAGGCAACAGGTTTCTCATTTAGAGAAGAAGAATGCCATGAGCAGAAGTGATGGCTTGACATTGATTCGATCACTAAATGAGACACAGTTGTCTGTTTTTTATCAGGTCCGTCAGTGGTGCTTGGATAGGGTCAGAGGGGAAAAGACAGAGCCTCTTCATGTGTTTATTACAGGTGGTGCTGGGACAGGGAAGAGCCATTTAATCAGAGCGATTCAGTATGAGGCAGGGAGACTTTTATCTACTGTTAGCCGCCATCCTGATAGCACGTGTGTGTTGTTATGTGCTCCAACAGGCATTGCTGCATACAATTTGAATGCAGCAACGATACACACCACATTTAGCATAGGGAAGGATGTGCGCTTGCCGTACAGTCCTCTGGGTGAAGAGAAGCTCAATTCATTGCGAGCTAAGTTAGGTGATCTGCAGATTGTAATTATTGATGAGATCTCCATGGTAGATCACAACCTCCTGGCTTACATCCATGGACGGTTGAGGCAGATCAAACAAACAGGTGACTTTTCACCGTTTGGGAATGTGTGTGTGCTGGCTGTTGGAGACTTTTATCAGCTGCCTCCTGTTAGAGGGAAAGCGTTGTATAATGATGATGTGACTGTGAACCTTTGGTCCAGTTTATTTAAGGTTGTGGAGTTGACAACGGTTGTAAGGCAAAAGGAAAAAGCGTTTTCAGAGATGTTGAACAGGCTCAGAACGCGCCCTAAAGACACACCATTGGAGGACAAGGATGTTGATATGTTGAAACAGCGTGTAACAGGTGAAGAGAGCTCAGCTTTGCATATATATGCAACAAATAACCAAGTTAACCTGCACAATCATTGCCAGCTGGTTAATGTATGTACTGAGTGGGAAGAGATCCATGCCCAGGACTTTGAGAACAGCAAAAAAAACGGCAAGTTGGAATTGATGAGCGGTCATCACAGCAGAGCATCCAACACATGTTTGGATCAGGTGTTAAACTTAGGTGAAGGTGCTCGTGTGATGTTGATAAAAAATGTGGATGTCAATGATGGGCTTGTGAATGGGGTATGTGGCACAGTCACTGATATAGTTCATCAGCCTGACAGTAGGTTTCCTCAGGTTGTTTTTGTCAAGTTTGATGATGCTAATGTTGGTGCCCAGAGGAGGAAGAACAGTGCACATACCCCACCAGTGGTAGCTGGCTCAACAGGCATCAAGCCTGAAGAGGAAAGAGCCACTGGGAAAGGCGGGATGCGCCGGCAATTTCCATTGAAACTTGCCTGGGCGTGTACTGCACACAAAACACAGGGACTCACTGTCGACAAGGCAGTGGTCTCTCTAGAGAGGATATTTGCTCCAGGACAGGCCTATGTAGCTTTGAGTCGTGTTAGGACTCGCGATGGGTTGATCATTACAGATTTTAAAGAGAAGGTTATTTTCTGCAACGCCAAAATAAAGGATGCACTTCGGTGCATGCCAAGATTTTTAAGTGACAGTATAGCCAGGCCTAACATGGAGTCAAATGCTTTCTCTGTGTTTTTGATGAATGTGCAGGGTTTATCTGGACATGTTGCAGATTTAGCATCATGTACTCAGCACTTGCAGCTTAACTGTATTGCTGTGACAGAAACATGGCTGTCTGCACATTCTTCACTAGAATCAGTCCAGATAGATGGTTTTAGTTTCCATAGTCGTCCCCGAAGTCTGTCGTACACTAGCAGTAATCCACTGGTAGTGGATTTCCAGGGGCAGCAACATGGCGGTGTGGGTCTGTACTGTAGGAATAGTTTAGTGTGTGAACTTGTTCAGGTACCAGACGTGGACCTGGAATGTTTGGTTTGTGCCTGTGATGGTGACATAGTGTTAGCTGTGATTTATCGACCGCCATTATATGCTATGCCTTTGTTTAAAGAAAATCTCAGCAAGTTGCTAAAGAAGTTGGATTCCTTCAGTAGAACTGTTGCCGTTATAGGGGACTTTAATGATAATGAAAAAGTTTCACCATCTTCATCCGATGATGTCCCACCATCTTCATCTGTTTGTCGTTTTATGGCAGAGAACGGCTTTGTGCAACGTGTTTTACAACCAACAACAGAGAGAGGCACACTAATTGACCATGTGTATATCAAAACATCAAATTATGATGTGCAGGCAGTAGTGTTGCCCATTTATTTTAGTGACCATGAAGGAATTCTTTGTTCTTTCAGCAAGACCTAGTTGAGTAATGTAGTATGAAATGTGTAATGTATCTATAGTAATATATTTTATATGAATTTGTTAGTTGTTGTAATTTCAAATGTGTAATGTATATAGGAATATAATATAATAACGCTAAAGTAAGAAACATATATTGCCTTATGAATTAGGCTATATGAACATGTATTAAATGTTAAACATGTATTAATCTGTGTTCAGTGTATGTATTTGTGTTTCCTTGCTGGCCCTTTGTGTGTTCTGTGTTCCAGGTGGTTCCAGCCATTTACTTCAGGCATCTTCTACATGGACAGCAGAGGCCAAGCCATCTTTTGTATTGTGTTTTCTTTCTAGGTGTACAAATGTAGTATATATGGATATGTTTGTGTTGAATTCTGTAGTTGTTATATGTAATCTCTGTAAATACACTGTGAATGATTGTAATGTGTAGTATTTGAGTTCTGTAATTCTGTGTAATATAGTGTATATGAATGTATTAAAATGTAGTTTAGAATTTTTGATAGTGATGCTAATATATGAACATGTATTTTAATAGTTGATTGTATGAATATGTAGAATAGTAAAACCTGTTGCGCTCTCTCGCTCTCTCTCTCTCTCTCTCTCTCTCTCTCTCTCTCTCTCTCTCTCTCTCTCTCTCTCTCTCTCTCTCTCTCTCTCTCTCTCTCTCTCTCTCTCTCTCTCTCTCTCTCTCTCACTCACACACACACACACTAGTTTAGTTATGCTGCTGGAGGTTTTTACCTGTTAAAAGGATGTTTTTCCTCTCCACTGTTGCTGAAATGAGAACTGTTGAGTGTCTTTCTAGTAGTTAAAAATAAATCTCTCTCACTCACACTAGTTTAGTTATGCTGGAGGTTTTTACCTGTTAAAAGGATGTTTTTCCTCTCCACTGTTGCTGAAATGAGAACTGTTGAGTGTCTTTCTAATAGTTAAAAATAAAACTCTCTCACTCACTCAAACTAGTTTAGTTATGCTGGAGGTTTTTACCTGTTAAAAGGATGTTTTTCCTCTCCACTGTTGCTGAAATGAGAACTGTTGAGTGTCTTTCTAGTAGTTAAAAATAAATCTCTCTCACTCACACTAGTTTAGTTATGCTGGAGGTTTTTACCTGTTAAAAGGATGTTTTTCCTCTCCACTGTTGCTGAAATGAGAACTGTTGAGTGTCTTTCTAATAGTTAAAAATAAAACTCTCTCACTCACTCACACTAGTTTAGTTATGCTGGAGGTTTTTACCTGTTAAAAGGATGTTTTTCCTCTCCACTGTTGCTGAAATGAGAACTGTTGAGTGTCTTTCTAATAGTTAAAAATAAAACTCTCTCACTCACACTACTTTAGTTATGCTGGAGGTTTTTACCTGTTAAAAGGATGTTTTTCCTCTCCACTGTTGCTGAAATGAGAACTGTTGAGTGTCTTTCTAATAGTTAAAAATAAAAACGGATTTATAAAGACAGAATACCTTCTTGCCATTTTATTTAAGTTTGCCATGTGTTGTATATACTAATGTTTTGTTGATATAATAAACTACATCTGCATCTACTCAACAGGGTCTTAATTAGTCTATTATTCAACAATATAACAACTGTACTAAGACACCATCATATATAAATATGAACTGAAGTAAAACAATATCAATGTTTGCAGCAAACCATGCAGACCTGAAGCACCAAGCCAAATGAAAAGAAGAGAACAACCTGATGGGCGTATTGATAAAGGAGTGAAATAAGATGCTATATTTGTCCATTACTTGGTACTTGGAGGTATACTAAAAACTGGTGTGTAATCAATTAATGTTTGTTAGCAAGGACTGACAGTCATCAGTTACACACTACAACGCCAGTGTTACAGTGAAATTGTCAAATACGCAAACAAATCAATGTATGAAACAGTGGAGGCTGGTCCAAAGAGTCAGGGGTGGTTGGTCTTCTATTTTTGAGAGGAAAGAGGAAGATCAGCATATTTTTTATAAAGAGTAACTGGTTAAAACAAACCATTACCAAATCAAATATAATATATTTTTATGTCTCCTTTATGGAAGAAAATCCACTAAATCCACTTAAAATGTTCAACAGCTATGCCTGCAGGCAGAGGCGACAGACCAGTCTGTGTGAGTAGCAGGGAGCAAATGCAAGCATGGACTGGTCTAATACTACAATAAAATTGAAATACTGTCCCAATAATTACTACACATAAATCATAGAGTATGTATACAATAAATATGATCAAAAGCTGGAGTCACCATAAAATGTTGTCAAACAGCGTGGCAAAGATTACAGCCTGTTTGACTGTTGAGAAGAAATATATCACTGAAAAAATGATAGAAATAGCCAATATAAAGAGATGTAATGTTATTTGTAGCATGAAGTTTGGACCAAAGCAGGGAATTCATGAAGGAGTTAAGACAATAGATTGTTCATCCACCAGGGGGCAGTAGCAGGATGTTGGCTGTTGCATTCAGGGTCATCCCCCGATCACACATGTGAAGGTTCGAGCGAATCGGACAATGTACTATGGAGTTATGGCAAGTTTACGGTTCGTCCACCAGGGGGCAGTAACGGGATGTGGGCCGTTGCGTTCAGGGTCGTTACCTCATCACACATGTGAAGTTTCGAGCAAATTGGACAATGTCACTGCAAAATATGGCATTTCCTGTGTCCACAAGGGGGCGACTTGAGCGTGCTTGCATATGATCAAATGGAGGTGTAGAGGGCGGGTGTCTGATCACGTACATAAATTTTGAAGCAGTTCGGATGAAGTACATGTGAGATAGAGCAGCTCGTGTATGCATGGCGAGGCATCAGAAATGGCGGCTGCCACAGTGGCCACGCCCTTTGACCAACCGACCTGCAGAGCACAAGCTGTAATCAGGGCGGTCTGAGGATGATGTGTAGCGAATATGAAGCCGATCGGGCAAAACCCCTTGGAGGAGTTCGTTTCTGATGGACCGCAATACGTGGCGCCGCCACACGGGGGCCATTAGCCGTAGCCTCACAGCGTTCGTAATGTAGCTTCACCGACTTGTTTCACATGTATCAGAAGTGGAACGAAGTTGCTGGGGCGAACTATGTACGATTAATTCATGTTAGCGTAACCTGTGTTTACTTCCTGTTACCACCGGGGGGCGCTATGAGTAACGTGGGAAGTTAATACGTCAAATTGTTCAGGAAGGACCCATCATCATGTCCACCAAGTTTGAAGCGGCTACGATCAAGTATGTCGGCGTGAGAGCCGTTCGAAGTGAAACGGCGCCGAACACGAACAGTCGCCAAAATGTGTCGCATCATAGCAGACACGCCCTTTGACCTACAGACATGTAGTTCACAAGATAAGATCAGCATGGCGTCTTGATGGTCCATAGCCAATTTGAAGTCAATCGGACGAAATCTGTAGGAGGGGTTCGGTCAAATAGGTCAAAATTTCAATCCAAAATGGCCGACTTCCGGTTGGGTATAGGGCGTGGCTTTAAGAGGATTTTTTGTGTGTCTTCCCATGTTCTATAAGCCCACCAAATTTCATGCATGTAAGTGCAACGGTGTGGCGGGGCTGATCAAATCAAAATTTCAAGGGGGCGCTGTTGCGCCATTACGCTGAGCGCACACTGAAGGTGTTCAAATTATCAAATTTTTTGCCAGACTGAACGCGTATGCCAAATTTCATCCGTTTCTCGCATTGGATAGGGGGTCTTATTGGCGAAAACATGTTCGGAAGAATAATAATAATAATAATAATAATAATAAACAGTACGATATCTGGGATATTTTGCGCCAGGTCTATGCAGTACTTGGTTACTTGCTTACTTACTTGTTGTTACTCGTCGGCTGGCACGTTGACTAATGTGCATGTCGAATTACAATAGGGTCCTCCCTGTGACGTTGTCACTGGCTCGGGCCCTAATTAAAGCCGCAAGCGGCGATGATCGGCCCTCGCTCGACCCATGCGACCGCGGGGGCCTGAGGCGTGCGGGGGCCGTGGCGTGGAGCAGAATGGAGAAAAAACCTGGAAGGAGGCAAAAAATGCAATGTTTCGTTCATCCACCAGGGGGCAGTCACAGCATGTGGTCTGGTGCGTTCAGGGGCCGCCCCTCATCACTCGTGTGAAGTTTGGAGTGAATCGGACAAAGCATGAGGGAGTTATGAGCAGTTAAAGGTTCGTCCACCAGGGGGCAGTAATGGGATGCGTGCAGGTGTGTTCAGGGTCAGTCCCTCATCACACATGTGAAGTTTGGAGTGAATCGGACAAAGCATGAGGGAGTTATGAGCAGTTAAAGGTTCGTCCACTAGGGGGCAGTAATGGGATGCGTGCAGGTGTGTTCAGGGTCAGCCCCTCATCACACATGTGAAGTTTTGTGGAAATCGGACAATGTTGATGCAAAAAATGGCACTTCCGGTTTCCACTAGGGGGCTACATGAGCGACACCCCTATCAGATGGAAGAGGTCTCCACCCTGGACCTGTGTATCAATTTTCATGATGATACGAGTTCATTAAAGCCATCAAAAAGCCAAACGTATTTTCATGGCGAGGAATTGATGGTAGCCACGCCCCCACAGGGACGCCATTACTCGTAGCTTCACAGTCTTCATAATGTAGCTTCACCAACTGGTTCTGCATGTTTTAGAAGTGGAATGAAGTTGATGGGGTCAACTATGTATTTTTAATGAATTTTAGTTCACTTCCTGTTACCACCGGGGGGCGCTATGAGTTACGTGGGAAGTTAATATATCGGGACGTTCAGGGCGAAGCCATCAACATGTCCAGCAAGTTTGAAGTTGATTGGATGAAGTATGTGGGCGTGAGAGCCAATCGTATTACATGGCGAGCACGCCAAAGTGAATTGAGCGCTGGCAGCCACGCCCTTTGACCTACGGACTCACGGAGCACAAGATAAGCTCAGCTAGGTCTGGAGATGTTGTGTACCTAATTTCAACTTGATCGGGCGAACGCTGTGGGAGGAGTTCGTTTTAGGCGGGAAAAATCAAAACCAAAATGGCCGACTTCCTGTTGACATTTCACCATGACATTAAGAGGCTTTTTTGTATATCTGGGTATGGTACATATGTGTACCGAATTTTGTTGGTCTACGCCAAAGTAAGCGAAATTGTCTATGGGACTTTTTAAAATTTGTAGGGGGCGCTATTTCGCCATGTCGCGTCGGACATGTGCAACCACCACATATATCGAATTTCGGATCAGGCCGGACGTCCGGGCAAAAGTTCACGCATTTTCGAAGTCGGGAAAGGGGCCAAATTGGGGCATTTAGGTGACGGAATAATAAGAATAAAAAACAGCGCGATTTCAATAGGCCTTCGCCGGGCGAGTGCTACTCGCCGCTCGGGCCTAATAATAAACAGCGCGATTACAATAGCCCCTCGGGCGAGTGCTACTCGCCGCTCGGGCCTAATAAACAGCGCGATTTCAATAGGGCTTTCGCTGGGCGACTTGCAGTCGCCGCTCGGGCCCTAATTAAAGCCGCAAGCGGCGATGGCGGGCCCTCGCTCGCCCATGCCACCGCGGGGCCTGAGGCACGCCGGGGCCGTGGCGCGGAGCAGAAATGGAGAAAAAACCTGGAAGGAGGCCAAAAACGCAATGTTTCGTTCATCCACCAGGGGGCAGTCACCGCATGTGGTCTGGTGCGTTCAGGGGCCGCCCCTCATCACTCGTGTGAAGTTTGGAGTGAATCGGACAAAGCATGAGGGAGTTATGAGCAGTTAAAGGTTCGTCCACCAGGGGGCAGTAATGGGATGCGTGCAGGTGCGTTCAGGGTCAGTCCCTCATCACACATGTGAAGTTTCGTGGAAATCGGACAAAGCATGAGGGAGTTATGAGCAGTTAAAGGTTCGTCCACTAGGGGGCAGTAATGGGATGCGTGCAGGTGTGTTCAGGGTCAGCCCCTCATCACACATGTGAAGTTTCGTGGAAATCGGACAATGTTGATGTAAAATATGCCACTTCCTGTTTCCACTAGGGGGCAAAAGGAGTGAGATCGCCTATGAGCATATGGAGACGTTGAGGTCGTGACCCTGGACCTGTGTACCAATTTTCATGTTGATACGAGTTCATTAAAGCCATCAAAAGGGCAAACGTATTTTTATGGCGAGGAATGGTCGCCGCGTCGCCACACGGACGCCATTACTCGTAGCTTCACAGCGTTCATGATGTACCTTCACCACCTTAGTCTGCATGTTTTAGAAGTGGAATGAAGTTGATGGGGTCAACTATGTGCGATCTGTACACGTTAATGTAAAACCTGGCCACTTCCTGTTACCACCGGGGGGCGCTATGAGTGACGTAGGAAATTAATATATCAGGACGTTCAGGGCGGAGCCATCATCATGTCCAGCAAGTTTGAAGCTGATCAGATAAAGTATGTTGGCGTGAGAGCTGTTCGAAGGTGAAATGGCGAGCAAACGAAAAGTCGCCAAAATCCTCAAGGCCCCAGAAGCCACGCCCTTTGACCTAGAGACCTGCGGAACACAACTTTTGATCAGAGTGGCATCTCGGTGGTCTCTAGCCAAATTGAAGTCAATCGGACAAAATCTGTAGGAGAAGTTAGATCAAACAGGTCAAAAGTTCAAATCAAAATGGCCGACTTCCTGTTGTGATTTCACCATGTCGTTAAGAGACTTTTTTGTGCGTCTTGGCATGATACATGCGTGTACCAAATTTTGTTTGCCTACGTGAAAGTAACCCCAATGCGGAGGGTTATTTGAAAATTTCAAGGGGGCGCTATAGAGCCATTTTGCGTCGACCATGGGCGACGCCCCCAAATTATGAAATTTTTGGGCCGTCTTGACATGTGTGCAAAGTTACATGCATTTTGGGGCATGGGAAAGCCCCCAAAAATGCGATTTCGAGTAGGCAAGAATAATAATAAATAATAATTAAAGCCGCAAGCGGCGATGGCGGGCCCTCGCTCGCCCATGCCACCGCGGGGCCTGAGGCACGCCGGGGCCGTGGCGTGGAGCAGAAAGGGAGAAAAAACCTGGAAGGAGGCCAAAAACGCAATGTTTCGTTCATCCACCAGGGGGCAGTCACCGCATGCGGTCTGGTGCGTTCAGGGGCCTCCCCTCATCACTCGTGTGAAGTTTGGAGTGAATCGGACAAAGCATGAGGGAGTTATGAGCAGTTAAAGGTTCGTCCACTAGGGGGCAGTAATGGGATGCGTGCAGGTGTGTTCAGGGTCAGTCCCTCATCACACATGTGAAGTTTCTTGGAAATCGGACAAAGCATGAGGGAGTTATGAGCAGTTAAAGGTTCGTCCACTAGGGGGCAGTAATGGGATGCGTGCAGGTGTGTTCAGGGTCAGCCCCTCATCACACATGTGAAGTTTCGTGGAAATCGGACAAAGCATGAGGGAGTTATGAGCAGTTAAAGGTTCGTCCACTAGGGGCAGTAATGAGATGCGTGCAGGTGTGTTCAGGGTCAGCCCCTCATCACACATGTGAAGTTTCGTGGAAATCGGACAATGTTGATGTAAAATATGGCACTTCCTGTTTCCACTAGGGGGCAAAAGGAGTGAGATCGCCTATGAGTACATAGAAACGTTGAGGTCATGACCCTGGACCTGTGTACCAATTTTCATGTTGATACGAGTTCATTAAAGCCATCCAAAGGGCAAACGTATTGTCATGGCGAGGAATGGTCGCCGCGTCGCCACACGGACGCCATTACTCGTAGCTTCACAGCGTTCATGATGGAGCTTCACCACCTTAGTCTGCATGTTTTAGAAGTGGAATGAAGTTGATGGGGCAAAGTATGTACAATTTCCAAATTTTAGTACACTTCCTGTTACCACCGGGGGGCGCTATGAGTTACGTGGGAAGTTAATATATCCGGACGTTCAGGGCGGAGCCATCATCATGTCCAGCAAGTTTGAAGTTGATTGGATGAAGTATGTGGGCGTGAGAGCCACACGTATGTACATGGCGAGAACGCCATAGTGAATTGAGCGCTGGCAGCCACGCCCTTTGACCTACGGACTCACGGAGCACAAGATAAGCTCAGCTAGGTCTGGAGATGTGGTGTACCTAATTTGAACTTGATCGGGCGAACGCTCTGGGAGGAGTTAAGTTTAGGCGGGAAAAATCAAAACCAAAATGGCCGACTTCCTGTTGGGTTGAGGTCATAAGGTCAAGAGGATTTTTTGTATATCTGGGTATAATACAGATGTGTACCGAATTTTGTGTGTGTACGACAAAGTAAGACGAATGGCGATGCCATTGACATGTGTTTGTAGGGGGCGCTATTCAGCCATTTGGCCACGCCCATTTCCAACGACTTTAAAATATCAAAATTTTCGCCAGGCCTGATGTGCATGCCAAAATTCACGCGTTTTGGGGCATGTTGAGGCCCCCAAAAATGCGATTTTAGGGAGAATATAATAATAATAAACATAGCAATTACAATAGGGCTTTCGCCAGGCGACTTGCAGTCGCCGCTCGGGCCCTAATTAAAGCCGCAAGCGGCGATGGCGGGCCCTCGCTCGCCCATGCCACCGCGTGGCCTGATGCACGCCGGGGCTGTGGCGCGGAGCAGAAATGGAGAAAAAAACCCGGAAGGAGGCCAAAAATGCAATGTTTCGTTCATCCACCAGGGGGCAGTCACCGCATGTGGTGTGGTGCGTTCAGGGGCGGCCCCTCATCACTCGTGTGAAGTTTGGAGTGAATCGGACAAAGCATGAGGGAGTTATGAGCAGTTAATGGTTCGTCCACTAGGGGGCAGTAATGGTATGCGTGCAGGTGCGTTCAGGGTCAGTCCCTCATCACACATGTGAAGTTTCGTGTAAATCGGACAAAGCATGAAGGAGTTATGAGCAGTTTATGGTTCGTCCACTAGGGGGCAGTAATGGGATGCGTGCAGGTGTGTTCAGGGTCAGTCCCTCATCACACATGTGAAGTTTCGTGGAAATCGGACAATGTTGATGTAAAATATGCCACTTCCTGTTTCCACTAGGGGGCAACATGAGTGAGATCGCCTATGAGCATATGGAGACGTTGAGGTCGTGACCCTGGACCTGTGTACCAATTTTCATGTTGATACGAGTTCATTAAAGCCATCAAATGGGCAAACGTATTTTTATGGCGAGGAATGGTCGCCGCGTCGCCACACGGACGCCATTACTCGTAGCTTCACAGCGTTCATGATGTAGCTTCACCACCTTAGTCTGCATGTTTTAGAAGTGGAATGAAGTTGATGGGGTCAACTATGTGCCATCTGTACATGTTAATGTAAAACCTGGCCACTTCCTGTTACCACCGGGGGGCGCTATGAGTGACGTAGGAAATTAATATATGGGGACGTTCAGGGCGGAGCCGTCATCATGTCTAGCAAGTTTGAAGCTGATCAGATAAAGTATGTGGGCGTGAGAGCTGTTCGAAGGTGAAATGGCGAGCAAACGAAAAGTCGCCAAAATCCTCAAGGCCCCAGAAGCCACGCCCTTTGACCTAGAGACCTGCGGAGCACAACTTTTGATCAGAGTGGCATCTCGGTGGTCTCTAGCCAAATTGAAGTCAATCGGACAAAATCTGTAGGAGAAGTTAGATCAAACAGGTCAAAAGTTCAAATCAAAATGGCCGACTTCCTGTTGTGATTTCACCATGTCGTTAAGAGGCTTTTTTGTGCGTCTTGGCATGATACATGCGTGTACCAAATTTTGTTTGCCTACGTGAAAGTAACCCCAATGCGGAGGGTTATTTGAAAATTTCAAGGGGGCGCTATAGAGCCATTTTGCGTCGACCATGGGCGACGCCCCCAAATTATGAAATTTTTGGGCCGTCTTGACATGTGTGCCAAATTACATGCATTTTGGGGCATGGAAAAGCCCCCAAAAATGCGATTTCGAGTAGGCAAGAATAATAATAAATTAAAGCCGCAAGCGGCGATGATCGGGCCCTCGCGACTCCGCGCCACCGCGGGGCCTGAGGCACGCGGGGGCTGTGGTGAGAAGGGAGAAAAGCCCTGGCAGGAGCAAAAAAACGCAATATTTCGTTCATCCACCAGGGGGCGGTAACCAGATGTAGGCAGATGAGCTCAGGGGCGGACCTTCATCACACACGTGAAGTTTCGAGCAAATCGGACAAAGCATGAGGGAGTTATGAGCAGTTAAAGGTTCGTCCACTAGGGGGCAGTAATGGTATGCGTGCAGGTGTGTTCAGGGTCAGTCCCTCATCACACATGTGAAGTTTGGAGTGAATCGGACAAAGCATGAGGGAGTTATGAGCAGTTACAGGTTCGTCCACTAGGGGGCAGTAATGGTATGCGGGCAGGTGTGTTCAGGGTCAGTCACTCATCACACATGTGAAGTTTGGAGTGAATCGAACAAAGCATGAGGGAGTTATGAGCAGTTAAAGGTTCGTCCACTAGGGGGCAGTAATGGTATGCGTGCAGGTGTGTTCAGGGTCAGTCCCTCATCACACATGTGAAGTTTGGAGTGAATCGGACAAAGCATGAGGGAGTTATGAGCAGTTAAAGGTTCGTCCACTAGGGGGCAGTAATGGTATGCGTGCAGGTGTGTTCAGGGTCAGTCACTCATCACACATGTGAAGTTTGGAGTGAATCGGACAAAGCATGAGGGAGTTATGAGCAGTTAAAGGTTCGTCCACTAGGGGGCAGTAATGGTATGCATGCAGGTGTGTTCAGGGTCAGCCCCTCATCACACATGTGAAGTTTCGTGGAAATCGGACAATGTTGATGTAAAATATGCCACTTCCTGTTTCCACTAGGGGGCAACATGAGTGAGATCGCCTATGAGCATATGGAGACGTTGAGGTCGTGACCCTGGACCTGTGTACCAATGTTCATGTTGATACGAGTTCATTAAAGGCATCATAAAGCCAAACGTATTTTAATGGCGAGGAATGGTCACCGCATCGCCACACGGTCGCCATTACTCGTAGCTTCACAGCGTTCATGATGTAGCTTCACCACCTTAGTCTGCATGTTTTAGAAGTGGAATGAAGTTGATGGGGTCAACTATGTGGCATCAGTACACGTTAAGGTAAAACCTGGCCACTTCCTGTTACCACCGGGGGGCGCTATGAGTGACGTAGGAAATTAATATATTGGGGCGTTCAGGGCGGAGCCAACATCATGTCCAGCAAGTTTGAAGTTGATCGGATAAAGTATGTGGGTGTGAGAGCTGTTCGAAGGTGAAATGGCGAGCAAACGAAAAGTCGCCAAAATCCTCAAGGCCCCAGAAGCCACGCCCTTTGACCTAGAGACCTGCGGAGCACAACTTTTGATCAGAGTGGCAATTCGATGGTCTCTAGCCAATTTGAAGTCAATCGGACAAAATCTGTAGGAGAAGTTAGATCAAACAGGTCAAAAGTTCAAATCAAAATGGCCGACTTCCTGTTGTGATTTCACCATGACATTAAGAGGCTTTTTTGTGTGTCTTGCCATGTTCTATAAGCCCACCAAATTTCATGCATGTAGGTGAAACGCAAAGGAGGGGCTGATGTTTTGAAATTTTGTAGGGGGCGCTATAGAGGCATTTGGCCACGCCCATTTCCAACGACTTTAAAATATCAAATTTTTCGCGAGTCCTGATGTGCATGCCAAAATATACGCGTTTTGGGGCATGTTGAAGCCCCCAAAAATGCGATTTTAGGGAGAATATAATAATAATAATAATAATAATAATAATAAACAAAGCAGAAACAATAGGGCTTTCGCTGGGCGACAGCAGTCGCCGCTCGGGCCCTAATAATAATAAACAGCGCGATTTCAATAGGGCTTCGCTGGGCGACTTGCAGTCGCCGCTCGGGCCCTAATTAAAGCCGCAAGCGGCTGTGACGGGCCCTCGTCCCACGCCACTCGGCGTCTCGCTCCCACGCCCCCCGGTCACCGCTACCCCCGGGGCGCTCTTCGAAACCCCTGCGCGCCACCGGACGTGGGCGGCTGCGTCGAGGGCGGTCCCCTCATCGAACACGTGAAGTTTCGAGCAAATCGGACAATGTACGATGGAGTTACGGCAAGTTTACAGTTCGTCCACCAGGGGGCAGTAACGGGATGTGGGTCGTTGCGTTCAGGGTCGTGACCTCATCACACATGTGAAGTTTCGAGCAAATCGGACAATGTCGATGTAAAATATGCCATTTCCTGTGTCCACAAGGGGGCGACTTGAGCGAGCTTGCGTACGATCAAATGGAGGTGTAGAGGGCGGGTGTCTGATCACGTACATAAATTTTGAAGCAGTTCGGACGAAGTACATGGGAGATAGAGCAGCTCGTGTATGCATGGCGAGGCATCAGAAATGGCGGCGGCCACAGTGGCCACGCCCTTTGACCGACCGACCTGCAGAGCACAAGCCGTAATCAGGGCGGTCTGAGGATGATGTGTAGCGAATATGAAGCCGATCGGGCGAAACCCCTAGGAGGAGTTCGTTTCTGATGGACCGCAATACGTGGCGCCGCCACACGGGGGCAATTAGCCAAAGCCTCAAAGCGTTCGTAATGTAGCTTCACCGATTTGTTTCACATGTATCAGAAGTGGAACGAAGTTGCTGGGGTGAACTATGTACGATTAATTCATGTTAGCGTAATCTGTGTCGACTTCCTGTTACCACCGGGGGGCGCTATGAGTAACGTGGGAAGTTAATATGTCAGATTGTTCAGGAAGGACCCATCATCATGTCCACCAAGTTTGAAGCGGCTACGATCAAGTAT
The DNA here is from genome assembly GCF_905171665.1 of Trachurus trachurus. Lineage (NCBI taxonomy): Eukaryota > Metazoa > Chordata > Actinopteri > Carangiformes > Carangidae > Trachurus > Trachurus trachurus. Next base: position 22,130,667 of record NC_139907.1, read on the forward strand.
GTCGGCGCGAGAGCCGTTCGAAGTGAAACGGCGCCGAACACGAACAGTCGCCAAAATGTCTTGCATCATAGCAGCCACGCCCTTTGACCTACAGATGCGCGGAGCACAAGATAAGATCAGCATGGCGTCTCGATGGTCCATAGCCAATTTGAAGTCAATCGGACGAAATCTCTAGGAGGAGTTCGTCCAAATACGTCAAAATTTCAATCCAAAATGGCCGACTTCCGGTTGGGTTTAGGGCGTGGCTTCAAGAGGCTTTTTTGTGTGTCCTCCCATTTTACATAAGCTCAGCAAATTCCATCCATGTAGGTGCAACGGTTTGTCGGGGCTGATCAATTCAAAATTTGTAGGGGGCGCTATTTCGCCATTACATTCTGCACACACGAACGGATGTCATGGTACGTCTATTTTCGCCAGACTACACGTGTATGCCAAATTTCATCCGTTTCTCGCTTCGGCAAAGGGGTCGAAATCGCGTTCAAACGCGCGTAATAATAATAATAATAATAAACATTACCATTTCTGGGATATTTTGCGCCAGGTCTATGCAGTACTTGGTTACTTGCTTGCTTACTTGTTGTTACTCGTCGGCTGGCACGTTGACTAATGTGCATGTCGAATTACAATAGGGTCCTCCCTGGGACGTTGTCACAGGCTCGGGCCCTAATAATAAACAGCGCGATTTCAATAGGGCTTTCGCTGGGCGACTTGCAGTCGCCGCTCGGGCCCTAATAATAATAAAAAACAACGCGATTTCAATAGTCCCTCCGGCGAGTGCTACTCGCCGCTCGGGCCTAATAATAATAATAATAATAATAATAATAATAATAATAATAATAATAATAATAATAATAATAATAATAATAATAATAATAAAGTGTTCCCACAAACCATGCCACAACTTTGCCTGACTGTGTTTATTTTATTTTGTCAAGAAACTCACAGTCACTTTATAATTCACTGGGTTGTGCAGGCAGTGTAATGTCCTGTTAGTGCTCTATATAGTTCACCACACATACACCAAATTGCCCACTACAGCTGCTAAATCATAGCTGATGTCTTTGTCACACTCAAAACAGAATTTATGGGAATCTTTCAAGGAGCTTTTCACTCAAGACCCAAAATTATTTTTGAGTAAAGGTGATGGTAGTTGGAGCAGAATACAGATGTGGGCTGCAGGCTTTCTTTCTTTTTTTCTGACAATGGATTGCAGGTGCAGCACAGAGTACAGCAGGTGTGCGCATTGTGTTACATAAAACAATGGGAACAGGCAAGCAGCATGAAATAAACAGACTAGTGTCCTTAGGAGTATTGAATGTGTGCCTTCTTTCTTACTGTAAGTACTTGTGGAAGCAGACCCTCAGAGCAGTCACCCCCACAACCCACCCCCCCACACCCTACACTATTTAGACCTCAGAGACCTTTATAGTGAGTTTGTTCAGATAAACAGAGTGAGTGTGAGTGTTGTTGATCATCATGTACGTACATGAAGTGATCGGACGCCCCGCAATGAGCCACAACCGTAGAATGTGTCACTTTGTTGCCATTTACTTACACTGCCCACCACATCACACAGTCGGTAATCATCCCAATGCAATTACACCCACTCCCCCACAGTTCTTATTAATAGCTACAGATAAATCATCAATGTGACATGTCCGTGACACTGCTAAATTTAAATCAAATTACTATGGCACTCACTGTGAGTGTGGTTGCAAACATAATGCGACCAGTGATTCAGACACCCCGCATGTGAAAAACATTGAATGAACACAGCTCCTCTTGTTGAAAGAGAAGAGCTTTCTAAAAAAAAGAAGTTATCATGTTGAGCCATTACACACAAATGCAATTTTCACATTTACACCCTCTCTGTGTGAGCTTGGTAGAAATGTGACACCTTTGGGATGATGTGGTAGCGAGCCAACGCCTTCATCTCCGGGTCCGCGCACACACTCCTACGCCTCCCCCCCGCTCCACCCCCGTGCCCACACCCTCCTCCTTACAGCTGATCCGTGGCAGGCCGAGCCAACGACCTGCTGACTGGTAAGAGGCAGGGTCATTAGGCCAGGTGGTGCTGCTGTGATCCCCACTGAGCAGCACATGTCTGGCATTAACACCTACAGACAGGACTATAGATTAGCACAGTCAGATCATTAATCATTGTACCAGTAAAACACAATCAGGACTTTAATCTGCTATTATGTGTGGTGTCAGATATGGAAATGGCCGGTGTTCACTAAATGTCAGAGAGGCAGGTCTGACATTGATTGTTAATTTGACTCGTTCAGCTTCTGCTGTGGCTCTTGTAGCTCTTAGGTGTGAGGCCATTGTTTCCTAACTGTGTGAAACTGAACCAGATCAGCGGTGGGGGGAAAAACACTCATCTAGCCCCCAATTTGTGCCTGTGCTGTTTTGCCATTACATTCAAGTTACAGAGCTAAGCATCAATTTTGTCTGAAAAATAAACACCCCGGGATGTTTGAAGAGCCAGAAGGTCATTTAACAACATTCACTGCCGTTTTGAAAATGCTTCCTGAATCCTCAAAGACTCTTCTAACCATCTGGTTTAAAAAATATTCAATTCATTGCTCAATAGAATAATGATTTTTAACCTCTTTTCCACACTGGCACTTTGTGGCACAAAGTGGATCTATGCTTAACGAGAATGAAATAATCCAATAAGGGAAATTTTCCTGTCTAAATGTTTGCAGGCACGTAGCGGTGCCGTTCAGCAATGGCCCACCTTTATATCTCCAGATGTGCTCATCCAGCTCCTCCTCAGTGCCAGTTTGGCTCTCAGGTGGATTGGATCTGCATGCGCTGGGGACAAAAGAGACAAGTCTCTCTGTCACTTAAGAGCTGTGGGGACAGCAAGGACCAAGACGGCACTGGATTTGTCGGCCAAATGCAGGAGGGCAGCAACTCTGTGAATGACAATGGGGATCACTGTGTCAGCTTCCTAAACTGTCAGTGAGTGATTCCAGGGAGCAGATGCACTGTACAGATGGACTTTGGCTTTTTTCATTAGCAGGCATATGAAGTCAGCCCCAGATGAATCCACTGGGCTTTTAGGAAGCTTGCATTGATATCATTCAGGCTGGCAACTTCAACATTTAGGCTTCGACATATCTTCTTTATAATGCTGAGACATTGTATTGGTCTGTGTCAAACTATTTCAAATGTTAAAGGGATAGTTCAACATTTTGGCAAATCGGCCCATTGCCATAATCGCTATAGTCATAGCAGTAGGTTCATTACCTTTAATTGTAGGTGTAAGCTATTTTCAGTACGGCGGAGCGCAGCAGCTGGCTGTTCAGAGCTATGCTATGGAGGCTAATGGAATTTCTTGGTTTCCCTCATTAAACTCATCAAATTCAACATCCCAAAACTCCACAGCGCTTTTGTAGACAAGTTGTGACCTGCACAACCACCACGCTATGAGATAATGACGGAACGATACGAAACGGAGCCGTTTTCGAGGTAAATACAGGGTAAATACGGAGACTGCTTGCTGAAAAACTGTCCCTGAACGCAACGCGCATCAGCGGTTTTGTATGAATTTACCTCGAAAACGGCTCCGTTTCGTATCGTTCCGTCATTATCTCATAGCGTGGTGGTTGTGCAGCTCACAACTTGTCTACAAAAGCGCTGTGGAGTTTTGGGATTTTGTATTTGATGAGTTTGATGAGGGAAACCAAGAAATTCCCTTAGCCTCCATAGCGTAGCTCTGAGCAGCCTGCTGCTGCGCTCCGCTGTACTAAAAATAGCTTACACCTACAATTAAAGGTAACGAACCTACTGCTATGACTATAGCAATTATGGCAATGGGCCAATTTGCCAAAATGTTGAACTATCCCTTTAACGTTCACTTTTACACAGCAGCAGGGGTTTTCAATTAAAATTCAACAAGGTCCAGTTGGGCAAAATTTCCTCAGTCTGTAGGATGGGGCTGGTAATGAGTCCGTAACAGAGACCAAAAAGGGCTGCATGTTAGAAAGTGCTCAATTTTAAAGAATGAAATAGTCCTAAAATGTGTAGCTTCAGGCTCCATGGACCTCTCAGTCAACAAATGTTATTTTTGTTTTAATAAAACCAAAAATAGGAAACAGCTGAAGTAAAACAAATATCCCTGCACAGCCACAGGTAGAGTCAGGTGCTGGTCGGCAGCAGGAAAATATGAAATATAAAATATGGGCTAAATAAACAAACTCTACTCACTCTACTATCATTTATTAGTAGCAAACAACTCGTTTTGCGTGTAGCGTCATCAGGTTCGCCTGTCGGTCACGCAACAAAAAACACAAAGTGACCCATTTCTCTTTTATTGTTTTGTTTAGTTTTGTTTAGTTTTGTATATATTATCATAATAAAACACAGAAAATTACAAAAAAAAAAACATTCATCTATTTTTTCTCCTTATGTGATCATAAATGGAAATCAGGAATTATCTGTGGAAATCATATTTCTCAAATTTGTGTTGCCCAGAAGTTTAAAATAGTTATGTACAGTAGTGGTAGTCATTCTCTCACTGGGCATGAGTCCTGTTTCCCTTGAATAGAACAGAAACATGATTGGCACAGCGTAATGAAATTTAATCTGAATAATTTGGCCATCTAAGAGGCTGTGGTCCCATCTCCAAGATGTCCTTTAACTTTGTTAATCCCATCCTTTGGTCTAAGTAGCAGGACATCATCACTAAAGAAAGTGCTTTGTTTCAGGACTATCAAATATCGCTTTGTTGATACTTGCAATTATAACAATGTGTGAAAGAAAAAAGACAATGTCTCTGGTTCTGCTGCAGTGCTGCTCATCATGAGTCTGACAGTATGTTGGGAGTTCAGTGCAGTTACCAGACACGGATCAAAGTGCACGTACACACACCAACCTCCCCACCTCTGCTCGCTCCACACTTTCCAGTGATTCCATTATTTACACTAATAACAAAAGCTTGTTCATTATTCATGCGAAAGCTGTCTCGTAGAACACAATCGGTAAACACTATTCAGTTTTTATAATAGAGACATCTTTGATCAGATTACTGGATTGGGTTAGACCCACGACTACACACACTCTCTCTCACACACACACACATACACAAAATGTTCCATCATTCCTGCCATTGCTGCTGTGGCTCCTGCCAGGCTGATTAGGTCCAGAGCCTCTAAGCCATTACAGCATTGATTGGAATCATATTTTGTTGCAGGGGTGGCAGATGCTGATCGACAAGCAAACTCCCAGGCATGTTCCACATATGGGAGTTGATGTGCTCGCGATTAATTAAATCTCCTTGGGCCAGAGGCCACCAGTGGATGATGGCTTTTATTCAAGGGGTGTAAATCACCAGCATAGTGGGGAAAAATGCAAATGGCACAGCTACAGTATGAGCGAGATGCGTTTGACCCCTAAGTGTTCTTTGATTGGTTGGAGTCGTTCCACACAGCTCTGTCACTGAGATGAGACTGTGTCTGTTTTGAAATTTTAAGTATATTTTATGGCTTTTTCGCCTTTATTTGATAGTAGATAGTGAGATAGACAGGAAAGGGGGAATGACATGCAGGAAAGGTCTGCCCGACGCGGGATTCGAACCGGGGACGCCTGCGTTGAGGACTGTAGCCTGGATGGCCGCTTTAACCACTGCGCCACGCACCGCCCCATCTGTTTTGAAATGTAATTCACATGCGCGTGTTTTACACATTCACACATCAGTGCGATCAAACATTATATTGATTTAATTAAACAGTTTATTATTTGCCATCGCCCTATCCAGTCATCCTGAAGTCAATAATCTACACCAGGGTCACTTTGTAAATTAGACCCCAGACTCATGTATCACTGCATGTTTTTGGCCTTAACCAGCCACGCCACCACTTGACTTTCATCCTTGGGAATTCAAGGCCGGTCCTGACACAGACAGACCGCTCCCATAAGTTCCAGCTGTTTATTTTCGCCAAGACATCAATCTCTTACTGCTGTCTCCAAAGGGACGACTGACTAATGGAGATGAGACTCAACATTTTTTATCTCTTCCTCCCAGTGAAATTGATGTCTGAGTCACAGAACATGAACCCAAAAGTGAACCATCTGTGAAATGCTGATGCAAATCCATTTTTTTTTCAAAACCAGGTTCTCCACCTGTTATTGAGGGTCCTAAATCATGTGAGAGGCCAAGTATTGGTCCACATCTTCTCCCTGATTCTCTGTGTCCAAGCACAAAGACGACATTGTCAGACACTTTAATCTCCCTCCACCCTTTGATGTGCTCTAATCCTCTCATCAGCACTATTTTCATACGGCACCCTCCAGTTACTGTGACTCAGAATCTGGGCTCACTTTCTCTTTTATGTGACTTCACTTAAAACCAAATGCGCCTTTCTACTGTGGGCAAGCTGGACTGTTATTTTATCTCCAAACAGCAATTGAAGAGATGATAATATTAAAAATGAGATTTTTTTTTAAAAGACTGATGCTGATTAAGATCTGATGCTCCATTCAAATGATGATGACATCTAAACTTGATTAACAGTTTTAAGTGTTCTTTTTTTATTATTTAGCTTATCATGTTTAATATAATATAAAATTAGACATAGCCTGCAGATAAAATGTATATATAACTGAAAGAGAAAAGCAACAGATCTTTGCATTTCGGGAACTGAAAATTGTAAATTGTAAATATACTATAAATTACTGAAACACCTCATCAGCAATCAAAATCATTTATAGTAATCACATTTCTGATGATTAATAAGTGAGTCATATACAATTTTTGCTAGAGGGGTATCTCCATTATGTGGTGTGCGCCTTGACCATTTCCCTCCGGCAAACACAGATTGACTGACCATCTGATTGATGGACCAAGTAACAAGCCGGTCAGCCTCCTGCTGGTCAAAGCCATTAACTATATTAGGGAACTTTGCCTCTTCTTGCCACAGAGTTGACTGACTCACTAAGAGCCAAGGCACTTTCACATTCCACAAGATAAAAGGTTTAAATTTGCTCAAATTGAGGAACTGCTCTCTTGTAGGGCTTTCTGTTTTTTTTTTTTTTTTACTCTTCTCTTCAATCAGGCTGAGGCCACTCCCCATTGGCCTGAATGTCAAAAAAATGGCAGTGGCATGAGGCAGTGGCATTTTAGCACATAGCAGCTGTCAGCCTATTATACACCTACAGTATTAAAGCTAGGGCAGGCTGGTAGGTCTGATCACACCACACTTACGGCTCGTGCAGGTTGATGGTTTAATGTTTGATACCAGTGGCAACTTTTTCTGTATCAAATTCTTGCAGTGATGATCGAGCTTAAAGCAGAAGTAAGTGGTCCGGTCGTTTTCGCTAATGCTGCGTTCCAGGCAGGCTTTTGAAATCGTAAATTACAGCTTCAAGTCACAACTTACGACTTTGTAGCGTTTCAGGCAACCCACTCGTGTTTTTCCGACCTGTTTTACCGGTGAAAGTCACTATAACGGCCACTCGTAACTTCCGACCGGTGAACTCGTACCAGATCGAACTGGTACCACTTCACGGTCGGAAAAATACGAGTTTCCTTGAACGCACCATAACAGTCCTCGTCGCTACGTCACCACATTCACGGCGTTCCTTGGCTGCACACACAGCCCTGCATGCCGTTCTCTCTCCTCATTGGATAAAAACTGTAGGATACGATAAATGTTTTCTCTTCGGCTCAGAGCAGAGCAGAGGGACTGAGAGACCCGTGTTTCAGTCCAAACACTCTATGTAAGTGATTGCTGTCGGAAGATATAACTATTTAAGACTTATATTAACACAAATATATCACTCACTTCTGCTTTAAGCAATTCTTTTCTGCCACTGATACTTTACCTCAAGTAGCAGAGGTCGACCGAGAGTGGATGGCTGATTGGATAACAACAGTTTGGAGCGGGAAAAAGCCAATAGCCGACAACCTATGAAAAAAAATCACCCAAAGTGAAGCCTCAAGGCATCGTCTTTGAACAAACTATGCATGAATCTTTAGTGCCGACCTCTGGTGGTCCATGGCTTCGTAGAAGCTCTACAGTCAGCATCACTTAGAGCTCATCTGTAACTGGTAACAAACACCCAACAACCTCTCTCTCTGATTCCAATGAATGCACACATAGTCATGTGCCAAGTGCATTATACAGTAATGACATACCTGTGCCATATTTAAGTGTGTTACTCATGGGTGCAGTTTGCAGCCTCGGTAGAGTGGAGAGTACTGAAACCCCTAAAAATCTGAGTTGGCCCCATCTGGAGCCAACTACCACTTAGTCATGGCTACTTAAGGACAGCTCTGATGGACTCCTGTGCTGTCAGCCTGCTAGTTAGAGCTTGTTAACCCAGGCACTCTGAATGCAAGGTCAGGGATAATATACCCCAGAAGTCATTCCACAGTGCTCCAGTCTATTAAGGAGCAGGGCTGAAACAATGGACTGTCACTATTCAAATGAGCGCAATGAATACATTTATGAAGGCACGTCAGCCATGTGCACAGGCGATAAAGAGCTTGAATGTTTACATCATTGCACATAGTAGCGTACAAGTCTGCTTAAATATGTGGGTGGACACGTGCTAATATAGGTTAATATGTGTGTGTGGCTGAGGGTGCGTTAGAGCTGATGTTACTATGTGGGTGTGGGTCATCTGGGAATCCATGGCTGGATGCACACCACTACTCATCTGTCCACAGGGCCCACTGATCAATGCTCAGAGAACATCTGCGGGAACGGTGGGAATTTCTTTGAGATCAGGCTCAGTATCAATGCGCTATTCCCACATTTATCACTCGCCGCCCACCACTCTTGCAGATGAGATCACACTTTGTTCAAATCAAGAAGATTAAACCTAATAAATGGCTGCATGAATAAGTGAATGATTCCGCCTCTGAAGTTCTCGCACCGTCAGGCTATGAATGAAATAACGCGCTGTGATAGATAGCCAGGGCTATGAAGTCGTAAAGACATAAAGGAAGCAATAGATGTAATTTTCATTGCATTTGCAAATGCACTTCTGCTAGGACTCCAAGACTCATGAGCGTATTTATCGCGGATGACCTGGGGTCATGTAATATTCATCTTTCGGTCAGAGATAAACCCTTCCTCATCCTTCAGCCCCTGATTTCAAGCACAGTCATCAGGTCCTAAGGAGAGCCATCGAGTAGAGAGTGCAGAGCGTTAACATCCTCCCTCCATGGGTGTCTTCTTGTCTGGAAGTGGGCCACATTAAATCAGTCCTGGTGGAGACGGCGGATTAGCTCTATGCTTATGCATCTGCTCTAAGCAAGAGAGTGTGAGGGAAAACACTTTGCACACAGGAAGGAGACTCCACAAACACCTAGCTCGCCTCCTCCTCTCGGTCCATTGCCATGGCAACGGGATGTCTTCAAAAAAGGGAGAGCTACGGTGTGTGTGAATCTGTCACATAACTGCGTCGGCTCTTTTTTTTTGTATGTGAGTGATAAAGACCGGTGTGAAACAACGTACAAGTCTCTCCAGATTCGTGTGTGAGGCCGGAGATTGTCTGCTGCTTTTGGCGGTTGTGAGTCTTTTCAATGCTTTTTTTTCTCTCCTCCTGTTTCTCACCTCTTTCTGTGTCACTTCCTGTCACACATGTGCCTATTGTTTATGTTTACTCCCTTCGTACATGCCATCCCTCATTCCTCAGGCGTGCTAACGTTTGCTCGCGTTATAGCTAGTGCTGCCTCCACTCGTAATGTACACTGCAGAGCAAAATGAGCTGTGTTGTGGTTGCTAGGTTACAGAAGGACACAGAGCATCTCTGAAGAATTCCTCAGTTATGAGTTGTCACATTGCATGGCCTTCAGCATTAAGGGGCTTTTGAAGTCATCACATTGTGATGCATTGTTTAAAAAAAAAAAAAAAAAAAAAAACTCCCCCGCCACATACTGCACTGCAGTTGCCTGGTGTTCCCCAGCTCGCCTCTTATTTTGAAGGGGATGCAGATGAACAGGTCCAAGCCTGTGTCAGCTCTTATAGCCTTTTGGCTTTTGCACTGTAAGCACTTGCCCCTGTAAGCCACCCCTGCAGCATCTAATGGGTATATCCCGTGGAGAACAGTAGTTTCCCATTAAGCTGCTGTGACACAGTTTTAAGCTCTACTGACGGTGATGGCGGCGTGGTTACAAGCAAAGCGACGATAACAGGTCAGTGGAGCTCAAATCACTCTGCAGGGAAAGCCCAGTGAGCAGTGTGATAGTGTTTACATTCAATCTCCATGCGTCAGTGCATGGAAAACACATCCTTATGCATTCAGTACGGTCAAAGCGAGTACCTCTCTCTGGACCATCAGGCTTGATTTATGTGTGTGTGGCTTCTTGGTTCCAGCCTATCACAGGTGTGTGCATCCTTATTTCCTCTTCCTATCATGCCTGAGGTCAGTGGTTTATTGATGTTGATCTTGTGTATCTGTTCTACATGCTGGCTCTGGTCCCTTTAGTGTTGTAGCTATTTAAGGTCACAAGACAGAACTGTCAAGCTTTTTTTTTTTTTTTTTTTTTGCTTTGAATTAATTTATTATTCACGGCCCTATGAAAGCGTCCCATCTAGCCTTTATCGTTATTTGCATGGCACTTCTCTCACATACAGTACGGCCTTGAGCACAGTATCCTGGGTCAGTCACGCATGAGGCTCTCTACCGTTATTTCTCCTTCTTGATGTGTGAGGTTTAAAGCCGCTTCGATCTATATTTTTGTATGTTAAATGAATCATGTTTCTACGCGTGACTTGTCAGGAGTCGCCTGTAATGAACCCACAGTGAATCAGCCAACTGCAACACAGTTCCCCTCAGCTCGCTTGAGTATTCCTTCATCTTTTAATTCACTGTTTTGGTTCTAGGGCTCAAACCGTCATTGTTTTCATTCGCCCTCAACGCTCCCATCAGTGGTTTCTCCAGCAGCAGTTGCATCCAATTAGAAATCTAAAAAAAAAAATCAAATACGACAACATACAAACAACTGTATGGCATGCCCTGCATAGCAGACTCACACAATTAGCAACAAGCCGGTGAACACAGTGACCATTTAGCAGCGAAAGATATTATATAACATTGTTGATTCCGTGTATTCAACATGTACACAAGTCACTAACGAGTTTGCCATAGTAACTTTAAAGGATGATAAAATAACAGTGTTGTGTTTACAACTTTCCAACACAAACAGCACATGTAGATTCAAGAAAATTTCACAACGCAGAAGTAACAGAAAAGATAAATAAACTATTTATATATTGATTATGTTACACTACTACTATCAGAAGAGAAGAAGAAGAGAAATACATTCAAATCTTGTTGGACTTTAAAGAATAAACCAGTGGGTTGTCGTTGATTACCAATTGGAAGTATGTCGCCAGTTTATACAAAACAAAGTCTACTTACCACACAGAGTTTTTAAATACATGTTGTCTGGCATAACAGTTTGCTAGTCTGCAGGCACTGGGTTTGGATTAAGAATTTGCTGTAAGCGAAGCCACCCTGGCTATTCCCCAAGATGCATTTGCTACAGTTAGAGGCAGAGGCAGAAGGACCCGGCACACATCCAATATGGCCGCCCGGTGACATGACTGACCAGGTGTTAGACACATCATACGCTGCCTCTGGGCCTGCTTCGTCTGCTTTCTCCTCACGGCCCATTAGGCCCATTCCAGGAGATGGAGAATAATGCAATACCCCGGACAGTACTCGTGAAGTGTACACAACACACAAACACAAACACATGCACTACTACATCTGTACCTTGTACCAGTCCCAGGTGGAGCAGTCGGCGCCAACGGCAGCAGGTGTGCGCCTGCTGAAATCTGCCGCGTGGCGATGTCGAGTGCCAATCTCTCATCGTTACACGGACACCCAATCACGTGGAACAATGTTGTGACATTACGGTGACATGCAGAGAGACAGAGGGAGTTTGGAAGAGGGAAGAGGATGAGGAGGGTGTTTCTCAGCCCTGCCAAGTTCTCCGACACATCTGCATCCAGCACATGGAGAGTTTGGCTGTTTGAAGTTTGTTTTGATTCGACAGAACTGGCGAGACGGCGGGTTTGTGAGCGAGTGAACAGATGAGCGTGCGTGAGTGTTTGTGTATTTGTATGCCAGACGGGATGAGTCATAACTCATCTGCACAGGTGGTAACCTCTGTAGGTTGTGTGTGTGTGAGATAGAGGGAAATAAACAGGAATCAACCAGCAAGTCTCTACCTTCAACGTCTCCACTGTATGGAGTGGCGTGCATTTCTGTCCATAGTGGAAGCATATGGCGTCTAAAGAGCAACACACACACACACATAAGACACGTCATACACACACTCTTTGATATCTGATGGTGCTGAAAGTGCTGATAGCCAGAAGAGGTTTCTTTAAAGAGTGAATAGTCTAGGCAAGGTGATTTATCAGTAAATGCTCTCAGTCACTCCCACTCTCTCCTTCTTTCCATCTTTTTCCTCCCCCCGTCTCTCTCTCTCTCTCTCCCTCCCTCCTTCCCTCTGTGCCCTCCATGTTCCCCGGTGAAAAATATGAGCACGGCAGCCCTATAAATCTGGACGGGAGATAATGAGAGCTGGTACCCTCAGTCCAGTGGGCCACCAGCCAGGCTCGGTGCCAATGACATCATCCTCAGGGAGAGCGAGTAGATTGATGAGTGTGGTGACACTGTGCCATTGCTACTTAGTCAGACACACACACGCACACACTCCAGCCCCTTTATGAAGTCTTTGCATGTGAGAAAGTGTGTGCGTGGTGTTGGTAGAAGGAAAGAACACTGGGTTGTGCTTTGAAATCAAGTTATTCTGTATGTTTACATTGTAACAGATATAGGCTACAAGAAAGACAGTTTTCTTCTTTATCTTTTGGCAGTGTTTGTAACATTTAGCACTATCTACTAAGCTGTTCAGTTATTTAAGTGAGCTACGTAGTCCGACTTAGAAATAACAGATGAGCATCAACAGTCAAATATGGAGATTATAGCTAAGTCGCATTAGAGTTTTTTTTTATGCTAGTGCTGATACGATAACTGAGGTTGTGTTCCAGTACTAATGCAGTGTTTATTTCAATGAGCCTCATTCAAAGAAATAAAATGTATTTCTCACTGACTGAAAGAACACAAAGCGTTTGTGTTCTTTCAGTCAGTGAGAAATATATTTTATTTGTTTAATAATATTTGAACACAAACAGCTGCACAAGAACTTGTCTAAAATAAAAGAGTCTCTCAACTCAACTCACAGATCAAAGAGAATGTGAATCAGATAATCTGACCAGACGTTTGATGCCATATTTCAGTAAACGACAGCGATTGGTCCACAGATTGAAATATTTTAACAAGCTGTATACAGATGGATTGCCGTCAAATTTGGTACAGGTGTCTTTTGGGCCCGGGGGATGAATTCCAATGAGTGTATTGATTCCCAGACTTTTCATATTGCAACATCAACAGGTTGCATTTAGCTCCAAACATCACTGTGTTTAACCTCACAGAGCACAGAGCATAGACTGCAGTTGGGCTTGTTTAGAGAGTGGAGTTACTGTATGAGACACAGATCTCAGAAAATCAACCATCCCAGTGAGTCAGGTTTGTCTCGCGTTGGACATGAATCAGAAAGTCGACTAATTATGTGCCATGAAATTTGTTTCCATGGCAAACCAAATTACTAAATCCAATCAAGTCTCATATTCTTAATGCAAATGGAGTGATTTGCAGTAGTCTGCCTTGTTCCATAACTGAAAATTACTGGAACAAGGGAAACTCCATCGGAAACAAATCAAGTCATTTTTTCGCTAGTTTCAGGAGGCAAAAAAGACATGCCTGCGGAGAACCCCTTGCACACACACACACACACACACTGCGTTTTCCCCCCTTCTCCCACTTTGTCCTTTCTGTGTCTGGTTTGCTTTCTATCTACAAAACCAAAATGTCTGAATGAATAAGAATAATAGACAGTAGCCTCAGTACCACTGTCACTGACCTTGCTGATTACTTTCATGCTTGACAGGCTCTCTTTTCTGCTTCTTTGTCCACTGTTATCGAGCACAATGCCGTGCACATGTTGAAGGCAATGAGCTGCAACAGAGGCTGACAACGATTACATTTATTGATTCCTAGAAATAACAGTTATGAGACGTCATCCCTAGAGTGATTCATTACATTCATCATCCAATAGATAATAAGTCTGCGAGTTTGGCATCTGCTCAGCCTCATTTCAGTCACTTCAGGAAGTTGATGTTCTTGGATATTTACATACAGATTGTGTTCTGTAATCCTGGAAGCCATTTATGTATCAATTATAGAGACTATACAGTACATGCTGAGTCACTACATCACAGCTACAGGTTTGAAGCTACAACAGTATTGATCTAATAGTTTATGTTCAAATAAATCCACAGAACTGCTTCATATTTCTGTTTATCTTTAAAAGATGACGATAAACATGTGTTTTCCCCCCTGTGCCTATCATTTGTTATTATGAACCTCAAACAGCCGTATCTCTGTCTGCCTCCTTATTTTGTGTCACAAAATGACACAATACTTTATTAAAAGTTTTACCTACCGGCAATGTTAGACGCAGTGAAAGATGGGGGGGTAGATGTCTGACACGTTCTCAGAGACTGATGATGAAATGCTTCACGTATACCGCAGCACAGGGGGGGGGTTCAATTGAATGGGAACTGACTGCAGCGTAAGATGACTGACTCGTAGGTGTCAAGACTGTCATATAACATAAATACACAGACGTGTAGTATATCTTGCTCTTGAGTGGGGTTTGATTTCCACAGTGAGAGGCGCTCTGATTGTTAGTGAGAGGCTTTAAACCTGCTTGAACCTGGGAGAAGCTTCAGTAATATGACTGTCAAACTCACTCGGGTTCCTGTCACGTACCTGACCCTATCACAACAGCTGACCTTCCACATGCTGCGGACAGCTATAAATAAATGACTCACCTCATGTGCAACCACATAAGTCAGTTTGGATGTACGCGAAGGCTTAACAAGAGTTTACAGAAAATGATGATGACGGGAGGACGGAGGATGTGCAGATGTAGCGGAAGTAGAAGTGAGGGACATGTCATCGATGGCGACACCCCCTCTTCATCAGCAAGTGTCAATATGGTCATCCACAGGGCCGAGCGCTGCTGATAGATGCTCCAGAAAGACCGAGGGCTGCCGGGGCGTGAAGGAGGCCATCAATATCTTCCCTTGCTCCAGCCTCCCTGTCTCCCTCCGTCTATATACCGCTCTCTTCTCCTTCGGCCCACCATCCCTCTCCATCTGTCCGACCACACTTGTCCTTCGCTTTTACATACATCCACCTCTCCTCTCCTTCTACCGTCCACACTTCAATACTTAGATGCAAACAAATCACTCAAATACAGTCTCAGACTTACACTTAAATCGTCTCCCACCCACTAAAATATTTATCTCCCCCTTCCTTTCAGCTTTCCTCACCTCCCAGGAGGTGAGAGAAACCACCTATAAATCTGACCCAGGGCCCTTGGGGTTGATGGAAAAATGATGGGCTGTTTTACCTCTTCCTCTTTTAACAGATCTTGTCTTCCCTTCACCAACCCAAAACCCCATCCCTACGCTCTTTCCTCTGTCTGTTTTCTTTCCCTCCTGTCACAGTCAGGCTGTGGTTCAGGGACTGAACATGCTAAACAAAATGTTGGTGCCACAACACCCACAGTGAGAACACAGTGTGTCCACCCACACACTGTAGCTACTACAGGACGCTGTGCATGCACACACAGGCACACAAACACTTACTTGGACTATATATAGAAACAGGCACATCCATATATGCAAACATATGAACATGCATATTCTATGTATGTATATGCACTTAACTGCTTGGAAGACAGAAGTTCATAAATTATTTAACTCTGTGCCTGTGTGTTTGTGTGTTTGTCTGTCTGTCTGTGTCTATAATCAGCTGATAATCAGCTGATTATATTTTATGATACCTGTTTAGCTTGAAGCAAACAAAAGCTAATAAAAGATGATTACAAATCATATTTGAACCTTTAAGTTTCAGTTAAAGTAAAATAAAACTACCTAGATTAAATTAGAGGACCCAGTACTGGATTCTGATGTAATCAAATGCCACAAACCCCATCTTTCATAAAACTGTGAAAGTACTCATATTTGCTGATACAATCTCTTATTGTATTTTATCTTCTATCCACCATTGTTCTTATTTGTAAACAAAAAGGTACAACTCATTCGGTCATCCAGCCTCTAAAACCTGTGTGACAACAATCTGCTTACGAAAGGAACTAAAATCATCACACTATAAGTCTGCAACACAGCACTGGGAAGAAACTGTCACAGGTGAATACTAGACAACATGTTGTGATGGGATCACATCAACTGCCACACCTGTCAACATGTTGATGTCCCAACCCATGAGTGCTCAGCAGATATTTCAGCATTAATACATCAATATTTGGGGTTCATAGTTTGGACAACATATACATCTCCCAACTCAACCTTCATTTTGATCCTGACTACTGTATGTACTGAGATTCGTGGCTAAATGTTGCACCGCTGTGACACCATCAAGTTGACAGGAAGTTAAATCTAGGTCAGCTGGACTTGATTGTAGATTCTTTAAGCCTTTTTTGGTGAGAGATGAAACTTTAAGAATCTACATCCAATTCCAGGTGGCCTATCATGTTGACAAAATCTCTCCACAGACACATTGCCAAAGCACTCCAGAACACCTCTGTGGTGAAACTTATTTTTATGTGACACACACAAATGCACACTCACAAAGTGCAAACAGTACAAAATGCAAAACAGAGCAAAACAGTGTCACAGATGACTTATAAATATATAAACACAGAGTCTGTTCTATCAGTATGTGCTAATGGAGCTGTAAATCAGTTATTAGTCCATTATATGTAGCAAATAGATTAACTGCACAGTTTAAAGACAATATAAATGCTAAGAAACTCTCAGCAGCTGTAATAATCCAATTGTATTGTATTGAAAGTATTATAATAATTCTCTTATTGTAGTAAGATGTGCTTGCCTCAAGTATCAGTGGTGTCACAGCCACACATGTGCACACACAGGCATGTTTTGTGAACAGACTGGGGATGCATCTTGACATGTGATGGCTTTTTACTCGCCGCAGAATGACAGCGTTTGTGACTGAAGGTCGTGTTTAGATCCCCCCCACTCACGTCACACCAAACCGCCCACTGCTGCTTCTATGCACACAAGGCGACTAAAAGCTTTTTTTGTTTTAACCGTTTGTTCTGGTGCATCTTACTTCAGAGCACCACAGTGATGAAGCTGTTTGTAGTGTTCTCACACCATCTTCATCCACATAGCCGTGATGGCTGGCTTTGTTTCAAACACATGCTGTTTGATGTCAGGTGCCTGCTGTTTTCCTTCTTTGGAGGGAATATGAACATTTTTGGCAATAAACCCTCTAATTTTTTGCTCTATACTGAGGTCCTGGCTTACCTTGTGGTAAACTAAAGTTTAAATGATGATCATAACTCAGTCTTAACCTACAATACCATGTAGTATGGCATTTTATTTTCAGTAATAATGCAATGAATCGAAACACTTAAGGCAGGATCCGGCAAATTTCCAGCGTCAGGCCCAATTATGAACATCGGGAATGACGTATGGAGATGTAGTGTAACATAACTGACGAACAGCAATTTTACGTCTAAGACACTCTAGGATGCTTCACGAGGCCCAGATGGAAAGTCTAGCATGTTAGAATTCTTTGAATTTCTTTGCCTAGTCTGACATCTCCTACGACATGAATCTTGACCAATAGGATGACAGAGCACTCTGACGCATTGTTTACACACAGTGAAGCTCACTTCATGTACGCAATGTAAGTTAATGGTTTTGAGGTGTACATTCGTTAACATACCTCAAGTTCTGTCTGAAGGACAGACAGTCCATAATGTCCTCTTCACCAGACCCAGGAACCGGTCCACGGTCGTTTTCCGTTTCTTCCTTTTCTTTTTCATGCCAGAGATAAAGACTGTTAGCATCACACATAGCACTACAGTAGTAACCACAATTGAAAGTTTGTTGTGACACCTCCCCGATGACCTATGAACTCGCACAGGGTCGTGATCGATGATTGGTCGGTGTGATACTTGTAGTGTTCTCCTGACCAACACACGGCAAGAATTTATGCCACTGTGATCGTTGAGTCTCACATAGTGACCATCATGAAAGACAAAAAAATTGTGTCATCTGAACCTGGCCTTGGATGTGGTTACATGTAGTATACACACTCACTCAATTTAAAAAAAAAATATTTTCAGATTTTAGAGAGCTGGTATCTTTAAACCTTTGACAGAGCCAGGCTGTTTCATCCTGCTTCCTGTCCTTATGCTAAGCTACGCTAACCAGCCATTTAATAAACAGACATTGGGTAAAGTTATCAATCTTCTAACTCTCAGCAAAAACTGTGAATGAAACATGATTTGCTGAAATACCAATGATCATTAATGTAAACCTCCAAACCCAGTGATTCCTAAATACTGTTTCCATAAACTATTATAAGTGTGACGTTCATATTTAAGAACCGAGCTTGTTCATCCGACAGCGCTGTGCAATTAGCCCACGAGGAGGCAGGCAGGGTTTAGACTGCCGGCTTGATGAGTTCTCCTCCAGCTCTATACGTATACACAGGGGGTGCCACTGAAGATGGACTGTGCCAGTCAAAGGGAAGGTAAACTGAAACTGGTGACCGTCCACATAGATGAGGCTACAAGCTCTGGGAGTGTGTTGCGCTTGTGATTTACTCGGGTATAATTGTGCGAGTCTGTTTGCGTGTGTGGTCACGCTTGTGAGTACACAATTATGTCGGTTTATTTGTGTCAGCGCACATCTGTGTGAGCCGTACGACTTCCCTTTATTGACTATCTATTGACCCTCTCCCAATAAACAGGCCTCTGTTTGACTTATGTCTCACAATCTGTGTGCTGGCCCGACTCTGAACAAACAAACAGAGCTTATGGGCCGCTCCTTCAAGTGTATCCTAGGTCGTTGATGGAATGCACCAACTCCCTTAACAAAGTTTCCAAGCCTGTCTCACCTTGCTTTATATAACCTTGCTTTCTCATAGAGCATTCTTGTGAAAAAGCCAAGAACAATCTTAGCACTAGCTAATTAACACCTGTATCTCTCACCCATCATATGATCAGGAGAGAAAGAGAGAAAGAGAGAGGAGGTACTGTAAAAGAGAGTTCAGCCAACAAGGAAGGTGTGAGCAAGCCATACTGATATGGAAATGAAGGCTTTAATTATGGATGAATACATTATCAGATCAAGGCTGAGGATTTATACCAAGTGTGTATTGTCTTTGGAGACTGATACCAGGAGACACCACAGAGTAGACCCCTGTGAGTTTCTATTTTAGCTTACTCACAAGCAACAAGAGGCCAGCGTCAAGTTTTACTCTATACTTTCAGAAGATGCTAACTGAAATTAGCAATCTGAAATAGATATTTAACGGTCTCTTATGCGTTTGGATATAGGTTATGTATGCATAAATATGTTTCTCTCCTTTTCTTCGGCATCACAAAAAAAAACTCCCTACATGGCTGAGGTTTCACCATCAAACACAACCCTTATTATTGTTTACTCTGATGATACTACTCTCCTTCTAGCATGATATTTGGACTGACTTTTTTTTATAATGTGAAATATTTCTGTTTAATATTCAGTCTTTGTGATAGAAAGAGCAACCATCAAAGTGAAAAAATAACTTTAAAGCTCCTGGAAATCTTGGTTTTGCTCACCTCAAAAGGCTTACTTTTTCATCTGCCTTTAAGAGAGGAGAATAAAACGCAAATTTCCAGGCTGGTGATAAATGTAATATCCCTTTGTTAAATTCTGATTCTTAGATGTTGATATGTAGTTTTGTTTTTTCTAGTAAGTTCCACATAGCCTACCTCAAACCGGAGAGAAACGTTTGATGGGATGTACTTTAACCATAGGCTATGTGGATTATCATGAAACCTGGACATTAATGGTCCTCTGAGGATAAACCTTTCAGGTATGAACAAACACCAGTTGAACTTGATGGCATTACGTTAAGTCTGTGCTGTATTTTGCTAACTAACAAAAGTATATACCAATTTATTTTAGCATTGTCATTTTGAGCATGTTGCTAATACTGTAGTTCAAACTGACTGATCTAGCACTTCAAATTAGAAACATTTTCTTCTCCTTAATCCTCAAAGTGTTAAAAGTGATAATAAATTTAGTTTATGACCAAAGGCTGGCAGCTCTTTCACACCTCCAATTGAAAAGCAAATGAGAATTACCCAGGAACTGGTCCTATGGCCTACTGTAAAAGCTGCCCAACCAAGATCAATATGGGCTACACACAGAAATTGAACAGAGCTTTAGATTTAAACAGGCGGGACAAATTAATGGAGCCAATTGCTTTGAGTCTGTGGAGTTATTCTGAAGGGAAAAGGGAAGTAAAAAAGACTAATTAAACCAGTAAATGTTCTCCAGGCTTCAGCCGTCCACCACTGCACTGCCAGCCAGACCGTTTGTGTGTGTGTCCACCTCACAGACTCCAACCATCGCCTCCCCAGCAAAGCACCCGAGAACAGACATCCCAATAAAGTTATAGAATACAAGTGCTTTTCTAAAGTGTCAATAACAGCAGCATTATCTCTTTGTCTTCTAAATGTTTAAACACTGTATTGTGTTTGCAGTGTTCTCACTCAGTCAGGGGTGTGGTGTGCAGATCAGTCAAATGGCACATTTTCTGCAGAAAGGTAAGATTGAGCAGGCAGCTCTGTGATGAGAGGGCAGTGTGGCTGTGACACTGTACAGTCTGTACAGACTGACAGCTACCAAGCCTTTAACAGTGAGTGCTCTTCACTCATCTGCTGGTCTGGCCTTGCTGCCTATGAGCAAGGTCATCTGAAGAGAGGGAGGGAGAAATGGCAGCACTTCAGTGTTTCAAGCACTTATCCTCGTGTTTTATTTTATTTCCGTACCCCATAAATGAAGGGTACCGAGCAATCAAAGCAGCTGTGTCACTGTTAAACCGAAATAAGTCAAGTCACAAGTCTTTCTGCTTATCTACTGAGCCTCTTAATTAGCGGTGATTAGATTTTTTTTTTTAAATACAAAGGAATGTGGCCTCTTCTGGCCGTTGCTACATCAGGGAGCAGAGACAAACACTGACACGCCACAGCTGTTTTGGGACAGTCTGTGGAAACCAAGGCCCGAGGACATAACGCTCATTCTCATCAACATTCTGTTCATTATGCCCGGTGCCTGTCCCTGCAAAACAAACCCATTTAATAATCTTGTTTGTTTAAAATAAACTTGGAGCACTTCTTGCAGGCTGCCTACACGCTGTTGGCTCCTGGGAAAGACTGATACTTCATTATCAGCGACTCCCATATGTTGATTTAGATTTTGAGCATGAAAACGCATGATGCATGTAATGCCTGGTGTTTCCTCAAATTAAAAGATCGGTCCTGATGTAGATGAAAAAAATGATGGATAGTGTGCAATCAAAAATCAATGCCTCTTGCTTTTGATTTGAATTTCCAGCCTCACCCAGGTTTGTGTGTTCATAGTTTTTGCCAAACAGCATCTCTCACACATGGCAGTGATGAATTGAAGCAATATGATGTCTCATTTTGTTCTTTTTGTTTTTTTTCTCTATTTGACGCCTGTCTCTGCATCATTTTATCTTTTTATGCAGCCGCATGTGGCTGATGGTCATATTATGCATGGTTGCTGGGTTTCTATTATGTTGCACATGGGTTCTGCTCTGTAAGTAGGCCTTCATAAGGAGCAGAAAAGCTCTGCTGTTGTCCATGCTATTTGTTCAGTTTTATTGTTTTTATTTGTTTTTGACAGCAAAAGAGAGAGAGACAGAGAGTGTATGTGTAACGCTGAATCTTGAATAGCAATTGTTAGCATTTTTACATACAAGGCGGCGGTGATGCTAATGTTTGTCCCCACACCCACATGCACAGACATAAACTTTCACATATGTGTTGCCTCTATTAATCTGCTGTTGTCTCTCTTTGGTCCTTGTTTAGAATCACAGTGCACACTGTGTGGTGAACCAGAAGGTGAGTGGGCCTCGCCATTCCCCAAAAGCTCTTGTCATCGTCATCTCCCGGCTTGTTGTTTGCTGTTCGGGGAGGGTGGGAAGAGGAGCGGGGGCGACGCTTTGCTGCAGACACACTGTTCTTCAGTCTTCAAACTAAGCAGAGCAACAGCACAGGCCAGTTTTTAGGCTCCAAGCAGAAAGGCTACACATTATAAAGATAGAATCTTTGGCTTTGGTTTCATTTACTGCAAACCATCCACACAGGAGCCCTGCACAACTATCACAGGTGTAGAATGGACTAGGTCAACAAATGTAATTCCAGGACATGGCCATCTTTGTGCAGTTGAGGTTACTCTCACTGACCTGACTGATTGACAGCGTGAAGGCTGAAGGACACATCCTCAGACTGCTGACTAACCACACATGCTTCTGCTTCAACATCTCATCGAATGTTACGATTTCTGTGTACACATGTGTCTTTATGAGTGTTAATGCACTCATGCACATGTGTAATTGTGTGATCATCTGTGCCCAACATGCTCCAGATGTATTTGAATAGCTGAAAGCTGCTTAGCTCTCAAGCCTGCCACAATATTGTAAGTGCTCCTCTCATGTTACTGATACAACCTAATCCTCAATTTCCAAGTGCAAAGTAAACCATTCCCATATGTCTCCCATTTCATTCCTAAAGCCAGAGTCCATCCCTCTGCATGGATTATCATTTTTCAAGCGGTGATTATTCCTTTCATGGTCCTTCTGCTGAGTCATTATTGCCCAGGCGCTTAATCTGTAGCTGTTGTCGGGTTTCATATGGCAGTCTACTGTTACATGACAATGTTACTAAACAAAAGTGACCCAAAATGAATGTGAATACAATAGGAGCTGACAGGCTTGTTTACATTTTGCAGTGAGAGGGGTGAATCTAGAAATAAAGAATAAACATGTTCAGTGACAGGCTCAGTGACAGATATGATATTTCCCCCCTGGACTTAACCTTGTCCAGGAATCAGCCATGTGCCTCTAAGCCCAATAAGCATTATTCAATGTCTCAAAAATCAATGCCGCTCTCTCTTCTTTGCTTGATTGGATTAAGACCTAATCAAATCGAACGCGATAACTGTGTGCCTGTGACCTTCCCGCTGAGACAGGCGGAGAGAGGAGGGAGGAGAGGCCTCGGGGAAGGACGGGGAATGTGTGTGTGTGTGTATGTGTGTGTTTACAGTAGTTTATGTGCACAAAGATGTGTGTAGTTGGGCGGAAGGGAGCTCCCAAGGCACCTCCATGCTGTTGCTTCATGTTGCACCGAGCATCAGGGCCACAGGGCCACAAAGCCACAGGGAGAAGCATGGTGTCCTGTAAAACTCAAAAGGCAGAACAGCCCTGGAGAAGAGTGTGGTTACACTTGCATCTATGTGTGTGTGTGTGAGTGTGGTGAAGGTGAAGGTGAAGGTTTTTGTGTCTGTAGGGCTCATTTGTTGATAGTACTGACTAAAACTACTTAAAGGGATAGTTCAACATTTTCAACAATCGCTATAGTCATAGCAGTAGGTTTGTTACCTTTATTTGTCGGTGTAAGCTATTTTTAGAACATGGATCTGGTCAGATATGAATTGATGAAGCATCTTGGATGAGAGGTGAAACGTCTTCCTAGACAAATAACCAAGTCCAGTTGCATTCGATTTAAATTTCCTTGATATAACTATGACCTGGACAAATGAGAATATTCACAGGCCTATTTTTTGAACGGCGGAGCAGAGCCGTGACCGTCCCATTTTATTTTGAAATGGGCTCTATGCACAGCTCCACCACTTCCTGAATTGAAGGCAGGTCCTTCATTTCATGTCTTACATTATTGGACAAACTGATTAATCCAGGTGTGTCTGACCATTGTGACTACTCAGACACACCTGGATTAATCAGTTTGTCCAATAATGTAAGACAGGAAATTAAGGACCTGCCTTAAATTCAGGAAGTGAGGAAGTGGTGGGGCTGTGCATAGAGCCCATTTGCGTTTCCTCTGCCCTCCCTCCTGTGATTACCTCATGTGTCTCACCTGTGTGTGACTTCTCCATGTGTCTGTTTGACCTCAGTGTTTTCCCTTGGTCAGAATGTTCTGTGTTCTGCCTGTGAGTTCCTGTATCTGCTCCCACATGTTCACATCTTGTCGCCTTGTTCACACTTCAGCATATCCAGTTAGATATTTTTTTCCAACTTTATTTATTAAACTCTCACACGTGGAATGTCCATAGAGTGGATATATCTGTACCTATAGATCTTCCTTCCATGCTTCTCATTTATGACCTGCATTTTTAACTGAGTTTGATAACTAATAAGTATATAGCTCTGCTATAGGACCTTTCAGAAGTTGGAGATCTGGTTAAAATACTATATTGGCTTGTTCTAATGTAATTCCTTAGCTGGAGGAATTTAAAGAAATCTTTTATCTTTTATCTATGTCATATTAATGTCTAATTTGTTAGAATGATATTGTGTTATCAGAGTTAGGCAGATACACATCTTGAATTTTTTGTAGTCCCTTTAATGCCCACTTTCTAAATGCAGCATCGCTGGCCAAATAGGAGTGTATTGACATACACGGGGCGGGGCGGCACGGTGGCACAGTGGTTAGCACTGTTGCCTCACAGCAAGAAGGTCCTGGGTTCGAATCCCCGGCCGCTCTGTGTGGAGTTTGCATGTTCTCCCCGTGTCTGCGTGGGTTTCCTCCGGGTGCTCCGGTTTCCCCCACCACTAAAAACATGCCAGCTAGCCTGATCCTCCAGTCAGTGCCCCTGACCAAAGGCACTGGCTCATAATCTGGAGTTGGTCCCCGGGCGCTGCACCGCGGCTGCCCACTGCTCCTCAGGGATGGATTAAATGCAGAGAAAGAATTTCACTGTACTAGCTGTATATGTGACAAATTCAAAAAAGTAAAAGTACCCTTTACATTTGTGTACTTCAAACCATACTCTTACCATATTTTTGACAATCGGGTTAGTGGTTTCTTTTATCAAGTTTGGCAATGTATCAGAATAAAAATACAGGGATAAAGGCAAACAGCTGTAATTTCCTCAGAGTACACAGAAGTACCAAGAAGTACAATTGTGTAATATTTATCAGAACTGAGGTATTAGTCCCTTTTAGCCAAGATTAAATAAAATACCCAGAACTTATCTGTTTGCTCTGAGAATTGTTAGAAAGGAACTGAATGCATTTACAAGGCCAACCAAGGCCTCACTGCCTGCAGGTAGCCGCTGTCCTGTGAGAGACAGAGAGAGAGAGCGTGTGATGGTGTGAGGAAGAAGGCAAGAAAGAGATTGAAGTGCAAACATGCACATTTGCACATCTTGTCTCCCATCTTGTCTCCCTCTCTTTGTGCAGAACGCTGAGCCAGGGGCAAAGTGTCCTGTTGGGATGCTCACCCCCATATCTCATAGTACATTCACACCACAAAACACACCCACTAACACATGAAATCATTATGGACATAATCTTAGGTGACAGCATCATACCGTATGAAATACATATTTATAATTCTGAGGGGTGTGAAGGGATTTTAGTTAAATGTCTTTCAGTAATTGGTTGTTGCAAAGTCCTAGTGTATTTCTATGGTATGTGTTTAATTAAAGATTGTTCCCACTGAGCAATTTGTAGCACTTAATTTGTCATGGAGCATTTTCTTGCCAATCTGAATAAGAGCTTGAAATACTTAAGGCACGGCTGCTCACAGAGCATAATGAGTAACTCCTGTAGAATATTTGTGTTTAGATCATTTTTGTTGACTCTCCATGCAGTAAGGCCAACGGTATTGTTCTGTTTTTTTTTTTCCTCTCAAGATGCACCAATTATTACTTTTCCTTAGGTTGTTGGGTGAAATGGACTGTGCCCTAGATTTGAAATGAAATACATGGCTCCAAAAACACCACCCAACTGAGAAAGCCCTGTGACATAAAATAACACACTTTTATGTAACACAGTTGAAAAACAGGACATTACTGTGTCAGCCTTGTCTGTAAACTATTCCTGCTGCGGAGGGGAGAAATCAGAGCTGTGAATAATAGCTATCAGAACAAGGACAGGGAGGACACTTTCCTAGACGGGGGCAACCTTAAATCTAAACATTACTGAAAAGTCTAAATCACTGAACTCACCTTGACAGCCACTCTGTGACTTCAGACCGCAAAAGTGAAATTATTAGAGTCACACCCACAGAATACGTAATATCAATAATGAAAATTCAGACAAGTCTAGTCAAGGTCTGACATATGGCGCTGGTCTTGTTTTGCATTTCTCATGTGGGGGACAAAGAAATCACAGCTGCTTTCGTGTCACAATAAGAGCCCCAACCTTCAGCTGATGCATTGGACAGTTTGCTCACAGACAGCGGGAGCACATGTGTGACAGAGCGCTTCATCATTAACCGAACCTTCACTGAGACCCTGAACTCCACCATGAGGGAGAGAAAGAAGAGAATTGGTTAAGAGAGTATAGGATGGAGGGAAGTGATGAGTGAGATCCATCAGGGAGGATGGAGAAAGAGAGAGGAAAGTGAGAGGACTGCACTGTCTCCCAGAAATCTACTCTGTATACTGCTAAATTGCGAAGCTATGGTTTAATAGGAGTTATGATTGCTGTATTTTTAATACAGTGAAGATATTTCATGCATTTTTGTCCCTTGTGTCAATCATAGAGAGGTCTTTGGTGTGGATGGCGGGCGTACCAAGCATTTCACGGACACAATTATTTTTCAAACAGTGCAGGGTGAGCAGCATGTGAGCAGAGCAGCAGCAGCTTCAGTTATCATTGGGTACAGTAAGTCAGAGCTGTAGGTCACCTGCACTTTACAAGCACTCAGTGCCCAGTAAACAGTCACTGTGCTTACTGTAACATTTACAGTCACTGTAGTTAGCATAAAAAACACACTTCAGGTCATGTTTATGGGCGCATGGTGCAAATAAAACATGAACTATAACGTGACCTGTGGAGACAGCTGGATTTATAAAATAGGAGCGTATCCGTTCCATTAAAGGTGTGTCAGATGGACAACTGAAAAATAAAGTTTCATCTGTGTTTTTGTGTGCGAGACGATACAAGAGGAGAGAGGAACATTACATTTCTATCAAAACATATTGGCCCTGGTACTGTAGG
The DNA here is from genome assembly GCF_905171665.1 of Trachurus trachurus. Lineage (NCBI taxonomy): Eukaryota > Metazoa > Chordata > Actinopteri > Carangiformes > Carangidae > Trachurus > Trachurus trachurus. The sequence continues at coordinate 22,157,874 of NC_139907.1, forward strand.
GGTAAATGTAATTTGTGGGAGAAAAGGTCAGAGCGGGAGAGGAACAGAAAGGACATTTGCAGAATGAGAACATACGACTGTAGAGACAACCAGCTACTGTGCAGAAATCAAAACACTCAGTGAAACTGAATTAAAGCGTTAAGCTCAGTGTGGTGCTTATACATTGCTGCCACCGTGTTTTCCCTAATTCCTTAATGACTCCTGCTCATCGCCACTGAATGACTGTGTGTTGGTAGCCGAGAAAACATGTCACACAAGTCAGTGCACTGAACTGCCATCCATTAGGCAGCAAGCTCTCATCCATCCAATTAGCCTGTGCCACAAATTGTACTTCATCAGCGCTGCAAATGGCTGCCTCTCAGTGATGTAGTGGTGCACACACACACACACACCTCCATATTCAAGTACTGTATGTATTTAGACCCCCGGAGACATTTCCTCAAGGGACTGGGGGGCATCTTGGAGCTATAGGTAATATCATTACACCCTAATGCATATTCCCCATGCTTAGAACAATGTCCTATATTGAATTGGGCAGCATGGATTTTTAATTTTCAGAAACCCATTTACATTGTATGTCGGCTAGACAAACAGGATGCATGCCAGACTGCTGGCCAAGGTCAGTGTCCAATATAGAGGAGGCTTGTTGGTAGGTGTGAGGGGAGTACTGATGTCATGCCTTATAAAACACAGAAGCACATGAGCCTTGATAATTCACTCTGTCTTCCTGCTCCAAGTGCACTCTGTTTATGGTTAGCCGATATAAAAATACAAAAAAAAAACAATAATAATAGTTCTGTTTTCTTTTCTTTTTGTCAAATTAGAATTAAATTAAAATCCATTTCTGCCTAGAATTTAGAATAAGCACAATAATCAGTGATTGTTGTTTTGTCCTGTGTGTCACTAGGTCACAGTTTTAATTAGCAGAGAAAAGAAACTGGAGTTATTTGTTATTCTGCACTATTTTTTCCATTGCTTACTCCAATCTGTGATTTGAAACTAAATTTTGAACTAAGTTTCTAATACCAAAAAGAAAAACAAGTTGACATTCATTGCTTGCTCCATTTTTTTTAAATGAGCTGCTCTGAATTACCTACACATCCAGCCCCCAGTCATTGCCACCTCTAAATCTCAATGCATTGCCATGCACTATTATTGACTTACAGATCGAAGTTACTTAAAGCAAATAAAATACATTTTGGGTAAGATTTTAAGAAACTACGACAGCATATTATAAGTAAAAACAAACAAACAAAAAACATACACAGCTGGAAAAGAGGGTGGAGTTTACAGCTGCAATATTAGAAGAAAACATTAGAAAGTCGCAAATATATGAGAAATAAGAACTCATATTTGCAATTTGTTGTTTCTATCAAAGAAGGAAACACATCGACACCACAAGGCTGCACAGGGTTTGCTTGTTTTGCATTATGTCTGCAGTGGAAGAGCTTCTAACTACTTACCAGTCAGATTTGGCAATAAGGAAACATTTGATATTGTAGCCCAGAATCACCTTATCATAATGGTGCCTGTGCTTTTCCAACTTTTCAAAGCAGAGAGATGTGTTTCCTTTCTTGATTAAAAAAAAAAAAAACAGAACAAAAACATTATAAAGTCACAAATTTGCAAGGAGAATCTCACAAACCAACAAGGAAAAAAACATTTGTTGACTTTGTAATATAAGATACTAAGTTAAAAAAGATTTTAACCTCCAATGGCACTATTACGCTGTGTTATGAAAGTGCATTTAATCCAGCCATACCATACATTATTGTGCAGAAATTCACACAGCACATGTAGGGAAACAGTAAGAGTTTCGGTATCTTTGACTCTCCATCTCAGTGGTGTTTGTTGAAGTCTCACAAAGCTGCAGTTTCGGCTTTTGATAGTGGAGCTGGCATATTCTGAGGCCTTTGGCCTTCAGCTTGACAAGTCGTGTCTCTCAGCTTAAATCTTGGGCTGCAGCTTTACCGGCCTTTGCCAGCAGATCTGGCCGTGCTCCACACACCATACTGTACACAGACCAGGAGCCAAGCAGTCTGACGGCCAACAGTGCAACATTGGACTGCAGCTACGTTCTCAGCACTGGGAGGCCGACACAATGTTTTAAGGGCTTAGTGTTTGAGAGGATGGCAAAGCAGTAGCTTTATGTCACTAACAGCCGTCTGACAGAGAAAGAGAGCGAGCGAGCGGGGAGAGTAAGAGGAAAATATAACATCTGAAGATTGCCTGCAGCTGCCCAGTGAAGTAGGATTAAGAAAACATGCTATTTAAACTGCAAGCAATTTTTTTTTTCCTTCACCAGGCGGCAGGGAAAAGTGCAGCAGGCAGTCAATCTTTTGAGCTTATCATCAAGTAACCAAAGTTGCTCTCTCAGCTTTCCAGACCCTTCATTCTCTTTTGAGTCGCAGACTCGCACAGAGATCCACAAAACCACCACTTATTGTCACTCAACACACTTTCCTGACATTTTCCTTTCCCGCTTTGATATTTTTACACTTAATATCATCCTGCAGTACATTTGAAATGAATTTTTAACGTCCTAGGGAGAGTCTTTCATTTAGGTAAGCGACATAAAAAAAAACGAATTATGAGACCAATATAATGAAGGAGGCGGCAAGGAGAAGGTTGTGGCAGATTGCTAGCACTGCCCCAGATATTCCTCGCCATCAAATCTAGATTCAGTTTGAGCACAAGCATGACTAATGTGAGCTGGAGATTGAAATGGGACACCTCTCTCTTTCTCTCACTCTGCTGGCACCAATCTGTCCACCTCTGACTCTCCAGTAATGCCAAAATCAGTGGCTAAAACAATGAGAGAGCAGAGATAAGACACCTCACTAGTTCAAGCCAGTGAGAGGCTTTCAGCAGCCTCAAGTTCAAGTCAGAGGTGTCTCCTGTCTTTCTCGCTCCACCATGGCGAGTGTTTTGTTTCCACAGCATGACATGAGAAACCACAGAGAGAGCAGGAGCTTTAACTGTGCGTACTGTAGCTGTGTGTTTGTGTGTGTCTCCCAGGTGAGCAGCTGTCCAGGTTTTGGCTGTAATGGCTGCAGGGGAGTGCATACGGAGCAGCTTTGCTCAGAGAATCCGGGGATAGCGAGGGAGGAAAGCTTGATATCACTTCAGGCAAAAGACTGATGAGCAGCAGATCACATCAGGAGGAGGTTTGACTCAACTCAGATGGGAATGTCTTGGATTAGCTTTTTGTGAATGCTCCTATTTATGACTCATTTGGAAAAAAAAACAAAAAACAGAGCTTATTGGAAGAAATGCAATATTTGTTTTTTGTGTCATTGAGATGACTCACAGAATAATACATCTCCAAATATTTGTACCGTTATCGCCCCTAAGCATCAGAATACAGTCAGTAAAATGAGACTGATACATCTGAACTCATTGCTGCCTCTAGCATCATCCGGGCTCATGTGGTTTTATTTGACTCCGGGGGTGATAACAAGAGCAACTGACCATCAGCATGCAAATAGTCTCATTACAAGGAAAGCTCTCCGGGGGCGGTGGTGTAACTTTTGGCCAGGGGAGGTGTCATCACTCCGCTCCTGGTGCAGACATCATTCAGCTCCTATTTGAAGATAGTGGTTTAATTTTAAACACTCTGCTCAGTCCTTTGGATGCTGCATGATGTCAGGCTATTGGTTAAGTGCATAATATCAGAGTTTGTATAAGAAACGGGATCAAACTGGGAAAACCATCAGATGTTGAGCATTTTTACACCTCACCACACAACTGTGTAGTTGCTTAGAATCATACTACATCTACAAGTTAGGCACCAATTCATTAGTAGGCCTACCGAAATATTTTGACAGTATTGACAATAAGCAGATCCAGAATAAACCATGACAATGCACTTGCACACTCCAGTGTTATCAGTTACATTCATTCAGGCAGCAAGGAAGGATAACTTTTTAAAACAGGTTTTACTTGAGCTTGAGAGCTGTTGTTTGGCTTGGTTAAAGTTAGGCCGAAGAGTACGCCTAAATGGCTGTTTGTCCTGTTTGTCCCGCCTCCTTCCAAGAGTTTCCACATGAGTTTGCACAAGTAAGGAAAACTAATTTCAATGTTTGGGGCGGGACACAGTATTTCAAATTTGACTGGATGTTGTTGTGTGTGTGTGTGTGTGTGTGTGTGTTTAGCTAACATAGCTAATTGTTAGCTAGTAGGCTAGCTACGTTATAGCTTGCTAACAGCTAGGCTACTGTAAGTGATGAACTGCAGGGATCTGGAAGAGGAGAGTGGAGGAGAGGCGAATTTTGTGTCGGTGGTGGTGGTCAATGATTCCAGTTTTTTCTCAGACGTTTATATCGCAACAATGGTAGCCATTTGATTGATGGATGACGGATCCTGATATCATTGGCTGATGAATTGAGAGCAACATGACGCATAATTTGCACGCCTTCATTATCCAATGCGAAAAGAAAACTACCCTACTTTCACTCGACGGTCTACATCGTCTGATAGATGAGTGATTACACTCATTTTTTTGTGACACCAGAGCTATAATGTGTTTGATTGCTGTGCGTCGTTAAGAGGTGTGAATGTCGGTTGCCAGGTAAGTGGATTTGAACGGTCCATTGACTCATTCTTGCTTCCTATATTTTCACTGGTGGAGTTGATTGTTCAAGGGAGGACAGAGCTACCTGCACCAGCACTGGTAAACGCTTTACGGCTATAGGGTTTCAATTAGCAGTTGGCCTCATGACCTTTGCTGTACTTAACACCAAATAGCTTAGGTTATCAGTCAGTAACAGGAGGGTGCAGGCCTGACTGTCACTGTTCCATAGTGTCACTCACTTGACTCCGCACAAGATGATTTGTTACACAGAAAGGTCTGGGAATAGTGGAAACAGTTTGGCAGGCACTTTTATCCACTTGAAAGTTGATTGGTTGAACCATCTGTCCATCACATGACATAGTAGTGGAGCAACAAAGAGGAAACACATCAACATAAAACGACATGACAGCTAGTTAGTGCGTCAGCCAACAATTAGTGTTATCTTCACAAGAACAATTTTCCTCTTTGCTGCTGTTTGTTGTGATGTAGTGAATGATCATAGTAACCTTGAAAATGCATCTTTCATACAAATCAGGTCTTTCTCACAAATCAGTATGCACCGATACACAAGCAGCACTTACTTTGATATATGTATGGAGCATTATGTTAATGTGCGACTCATAAACGGGATGAATGATTCACAGAGAGAAAGGAAAATTACACAGATTCAAGTATTATTACCCGTATGAAAACATTTATTCCAAATATTGTAAAAATGGAGCACAGGGGTCAAAATTCAATGTCAACTTTAATTGACCATTAACATTTAGATTCAGGTAGGAAAATGATCCGTAATGTGGCTGCAGTCCCTCATGATTATGATGGCTTGCACGCCGTCTGTCCGACTCTGTGTCTCTCCCTCTCTCTCCAGTGGCGCTCGTCTTTGTTCCGTGCACCATCCTGAAATAAGCACATCAGTCTGAACAAGGCAATATATGGCAACTTGATGTGTAACACAGTCATATCAGAATGCTGCATTCAAATAATCAAATTTCCCACAGCTTGTTAATGTTATCGCTGCATTATATTGCTCAAAATGGCAGTTTAGAAACTGTCTAATTGCTGGTAAATATCTCAACTCTATCTTTTTAATTAAAACCAGGGAAGGAGTAGAACGTCCGCTGAGGTTTTCAGTGAACTGAGACTGGTGAAAGGGATTGGTTCACAGAAACACACAGAAGCCATCTGATCATCAGGTCTCATTCTCTCTGGTTCTCTTCCATCTGTCTTGCCATTGTCCTCTTTTTAATATGAGTGTGTCCACTGCCTCACACTCGCCGCGGTTATCAGTGTGGAGGTTCTCTCCCTGCGGGCACTGCCTCTTTCTTCAGAGCTTCTTATTAAAACCCCAAACCTGGCCTATGGAGGGCTCTTGGTATCTTTCTCCTTCACCACCTCTCTTTCTCTTTCTCCCCTTCCTCTTTAAACACACACACTCGGGGGCAAAGGTGGGAATTTCTTTCCAGTTTGTTCCACTCAGTCAGGCACGAACTCTTCAGATTTTTCAACAACAAGAACCAATTACTGTAATAAGACTCATAAAATTCCCATGCTGAACCACCAATGTCATCATTTTGCATCATTTCTCTACTGGTGCTTTCACTTTAGACAACCCTGGCCTATATGATCAAGAGCCTCATGTGTATGAAGCCCCAAAGAAATTAATCATTGCTTTGCAAAACGATGGCACCTTAGAGATCCCGGTGATTACAGAGCAATGCAAACTCGCCGTATTTAAGCCCTGCATCGGTTTTTGATTAGAATCTAAGTTTATTGCTGCATTTTTATTCATGAAGTCTCTACAGATGCACAGCTTGGCTAGCCAAGCGTTAGACAGGGCCAGAGATAGCGGATGATGCACTGGCTTGCTAGTGAATCGCAAGTGCACTGTTGCTATGTATAGGCTCGGAGCACTCAGAAGAATGGATCGGGAGAGTACAAGACTGATGGGGACTGTCAGGCTGCAGTAGGGGTGAATCATGAACACTCCTCCTTTCACCCATCTGAATTTCCACATAATGTTTCCTCCTCTTGAACATTTCCTGCTGGAGCAGTTGTCTCCTGTTCACTAGCATTTTATTTTTTATAAGATTCAGCAGGGTGGGGACGGAGGAACGACCACGGGTCTGATCCTTTTCATTTCAACCTAATTGACGTCATTGACATTTGACTCTGTGCTCCCAGAGCCGCTCATAAAACAAGAAGGGGCTGCAACTTGATGACACAGTGCTCATCGGTTTATTGTTGCACATTGTTTACAACTTGATAAGCTGAAACAGCTTGAGGTCACAGAGAGAAGAACAATCCCTTTACGTAACGGGGAGACTCGGTCCTCTGCACCCTGTGACGGACAGTAAGTCTTTCAGGGGCACTGAATCATCATGATGGGAGAGATAATGAATCAAACACACATCCTACAGTAGGATATTGGGGCATTGCGGCGGCTCTCTCCTCCACTCAAGGATGTGCTGGTGCCACTGGCAAAAACTACCTCTCACTTTGTGTTGTTGCTCTCTGTTTACACACTAGCACTAAAATCACATTATCATGCTCTGCAGCCTCTTCATTTAGCTGGATATTTGACTCAGTAGTGCTGGGAGAAGACATTAGATTCTGACAGCATACCGACTAGCAGGAAATAGGCTTATTTTCTTCATCTGGTCCTTTTTTTCTGCTCTGATGACAGCAGACATTCCTCACAGCCCCTGTGAAATCCCATGGTATCACACGTTAACGTACCAAACGCTGGCTTTTAATCATGTGTGTGTTGGGTACATGCACGTTGCAGCACATTGGAACTCGCCATGTAGCGCTCCAGCGAACCACCCTATCTGCAGCTCTATTAGCTATTTACCTCAGTGCAACTCAGGTGAACGCAAAATGAGTTGAGCAAGTCAGACAGATTTCCCAGAAGCCCTGAATTCATTGCCTTCAGTCAGGCTGAGACTTTGTAGTGACACAGCACACATATGCTCAGAGGACCAAAAGTTTAGCTTGGAAAATTGAATGAAGCTGAGGAAATAACATTGCCATTATCTCTGTAACAAAACTAGGTCCTGCAGTATCGAATCTTACATAATAATTCAGGTCAATAACCGACTGCAGTCTCTAATTTTCTTGTCATTACGGCGCTCTGTGTCTGATGAGCTGTCTTGCCTTCTTCAGTGACTTCCAACACAAAGTGTTTCCTTTTTTTAATATATAATCAAAAATTGCCTCTCATTAAAATTGTGGAGCACTTGAACACTTGAAGCACAAAGCTTCATTCCCATTCATGACAGCAATGTCTGCATGCCCCCGAGGTGCAGTCCTAGAGCATTTTTCATTGCTAAAAATAAACATATTTCATGCCCACCCCCCCATTCTGATTTTCAAGAGGAGACACACTACCAAAGAGCATAAATAAACAATAGAGGGACATTGCACATAGGTTGAACCGCTGTGGGGGACTGCCATTATTTTCCAGCAACAATTATGACAATATTGCACTTCCGTGTGTTTGTGCTGCCCCCTCCCCTCCTCTCCATTCCCTCCCCATCAGGGAACATTTGAATCATGCGTGTGACTGAGGCTGATTCGCACGCAAATGATTTCTCTTCCCACACACAAGTTTGGGAGAAGTGTTATTTCTGAGCTCTTTGTTTTAGAAATGATTTATTGGTGATTACCATTTGGCAATTCTCCCAATACCTTCCAGGGATTGTTGGTGTTCAGAACTGAATACAGGTCTCTGATGATGATGTGAATCACGCCCCCAAAAAGCGTCGTAGCTGCAGTGATTGCTTCAAATTTGGTTCCTTTGTGCAGGAAATTCACTCCGTGTGTCTGAAAAGATGAATGAGTGGAGCTTTTTGTTGTCGCTGACAATGTTCAATCACAGCACCTCCTGTGGTAAAGCCTACCTCAAGACACAATGGCCGGTCCTTTTGGCCCGGTCTGTGTGTGCGATAACCAGCATCAGTCTGACGTGGCAATAATCCAAGATCAGTGGGGTTAATAGTGTGTACTGTGTCGTCACCCTGAAGGCCCTCACTTCCTTGAGGGTTCTCATAACGACTCAGTGCTCGGGTCCAATGTGGACCTGGGGAAACATTAATTCCTCACCCAGCCTCGGTGGGGGTCAGGTCGGGTTAATCTTTGAGGCAGGAAACTGGACTATGGAGCCATGGATGATGGATGGACGCCGTGACTCATGGTCCTTCATCAGATGTATTCCCTTAAATGTAATTCACCATTTAAGTCACAGGAAGGTAGAATTAAAACCTGTTTTGCATCTTTTAGAATTCAAAATGAGGGAGCACCAAAGTTCTTATCGTATGCCCATTTTGCAGCAGCAGGGTCACTACTTCTGAGCTCAGCCCAAGCGCTTTCAAAGAGCATACAAGATACTTAATTTTCATTCACTTTAAAACACTGCACACTGTGACAGCCAGGCCCACTTAACGTTCATTCTAAAAACCAAACAATCCATCACTGTCGGCTACACAGGCACTTCTGTAGAAGTAATGCAACCTGTGGTATTTCCTCCTGGCACCCTCAAGACCTCTCTAAACCAGTAAAAAGAAAAAAAAACTCCCCTCACACTACCACTCATCTGCCCCGCCTCGGAGGTGCAACAACTGAACACTTGCAAACAACTGAGCACTTTATGTGACCTTCAGTCTGAATGGAGAGAATCTCTATTACTCTGTGTATCTCTCTTACTCTCTGTGATTCACTGAGGTTGATTCATGTTTTTGAGCTGTGGGATGACACAGGCTGCAGTTATAACAGCTTCAGGAGCTACTTCATTATTGTTTGTTCTCAGCAGTGGGAGGTGAGGAGGTGGGTACATGGTACGTCCATGTGTTCATGCCACACAGTGAGGATTTATATTGAGGCAGATCCCTCCCTGTCTTCTATAGTTCACAGCAGCAACTAGTGATTATCCCTGTCATTGAGGAATTAATTTGTTACTTTTTTGTTAACTTATGCATTGTTAAATAAAAAAGTAAAAATTGTATAAAAATGTGTTTTTGAGCCATGGTGGATGTGGTGGTAGGTGGATTAGACTCCAGTTGGTCAGTCCTCCACTTGAACTCACTGAAAAACATGTGCATTATCTTGTAATTTGGCACAGATATTCGTGGTTCCAAGAGGATGAATCCCACTGACCTTGGTGACTCTTCCCTAACTCTTCATCTGCCGTCAAGAACATGTCTGGTTCTGGCCCACTGAAATATCTCTACAGCCAACAGACAGATTGGTACAATCTTACACAGCCATTCATGGTCCCCACATGATAAACTGAATGACACTATCAGGACGTTCACTTTTGTCTTTATGAAAGAAATCTCTGTCAACTATTGTACAGATTTTAATGAAATTTAGTCAAATCCAGGAGGGATTTTTTACATACTCAATGCCAAATAAAGAAATGGCATTCCCATTAGACCCAACTTCATTCTATATTCAACCAATGTTCACATGTAAACATGTTAAATTAAGTTGGAGAAATGATTAACATAGTTGGTATAAGCTGATATAAGCTGATATAAGCTTCAGAATGATTGCATTATTGTCATTGTGGGGATGTAAACATGCTGATTTTTGCATAAAACTCAAAGTGCGGCTGGGCTTAAATAGCTCCAGCTAAGTGCTGCTTCGTAGACTCCATGCTGGGGCTCCAAACAAAACAAAGGGGTACCAAACACCCACGCCCTATAAGCTGAAAGCAGGGAATTTTATACTTCATTAAAGAAGAAGAAATTAACTATAGAACTATTAAGTAAGTGGGCGATTCTTCAAGCTGCAACATCTGCAACATTGATCTTATGGTTTCCAGCCTGCAACTGAATAGTTTCTTCAAATGAGCGCAATATAATGCAAGCGTGGCTGCTGGTCATGTACCATCTTATTACCCTAACCCTTACTCAACAAAATTGTTTTGTTGAGTAAGGGTTTAAGAGCTCTTTGAGTTCAGGGTGCCCTCTAACACTGAAAACATCATAAAATTCCAAATTTCATATGTGATCTTAGGAAATGGCTGTTAAGGTCAAGACCTTTGTTTCCTTCTCAGTCAAGCTTATCTGGTGACCTTAAGGTATATTTTTTCAATCTTGGGAATCCTGGAAAAATCCATAAATGCTGTAATTAGTTCCAGTGCCATTTAACTTCACATCCTTCCTCATAATGCAACTCTGTGGGTCGTTCCCTCTCTCACTTTCTCTCTCTCACTATAATAGTAATTGAGCCACAGCCAGTGTTTACAGAGCCATCCCTCCTAATCTGTTTGTGATCAAGGTTTACACTAAGTAGCCCAGTAGGACGTAGTGAGAGATGCCCTGTGCTTTGTGAACATACGCAATACACATACACAACATTAATAACTCAAGGTAATGACTTATTATCTATTGCCTTTATCAGACTGACAAAACCCATGGCATTCACAGAGAGCTGAACGAGAGAACCAGCATCAATTAAAGCACCACCTCTCATTGTTCACGTTCAGGCGGCATTTAAGTATGACAAGTGAAACATAATTAGGTCTTAAATTGCATTAAATTGACCATTGAGTGAAACAGATTCACAGCATGTTTCATATATTCCCTGTTAACTCATGCAAAACAGCGTTAATCCATCATAAGCATGTCTTGCTGCATGCGTTGTCTTGTCTCACCTTGTGCTATGTTAATTCACCCCCTTGTTTGGCTCCCTTCTCTCTCCTCCTGCGCTGCATTTCTACCTTTACAGAGAACAAAAACGATGTGAGGCAGTGCAGCACTTGTTCTCATTCACAGCAGCATCACATAGTCTTGCGCAGACTCAACCGAATGCAACAGTTTGTTGATTCTGAGTCACACCTGCTAATATTGAATGATTTGTAATGAATGTTTTCCCAGACTTGTGTAATCTCTCCGATGAGGAACAGGAGGCAAGAAAAGACAATAAAGATGAAACGGCTATGTTACCCAAATGTAATGTTCCTCTTTCGATCATGATCCGCGGTGCTCACAGTGATGTAATTATTGTGGGCTCATTCGTTTGCAGCATGCGTACACATCACACGCAGGAATTTTTCAAAGCCCAGGCCTCAAGGACAAAGCATTAGAGGCCAATCAGGAAGCAGTGTGATGCAACGATGCGGTCGTTACCCTCTGGGGCTCGCCTTGTTGGAAATGGAAATGAGAGTGGGAGGGATATCACAGGCACTTTAATTGATTTCAGCCAAGGGACAGACCACCCAGATGTTGTGCGGTTTCAATATTCATACCAATAGATACGAAAACATCCTCATGTTCAGCGCATTTTGTTGTGAGAATGATTTACTGCATCATCTGAAAATGATGGAGACAATATCATTAATGACCTACAGTGATGTAATTGCTAGAGAGGGGTCTAGGGACACGTTTAATTGGTCCTCTCCTCTCGTGTCACAGAGCAACAGCAGAGCCTTCTTCCCTTTGATTTGAATGTCAACGCTGCTTTTTGCAACGGCATAAAGCAAAGACGTTGCATCTTTTTACTAGTGTAGTTTAAGGCTTCAATCTCATGTTGTGTTCAGGGATGCATATATCTGATCTGCTTACAAAACATTGATTAAACAATCACCACAATAGTTTCTCCATAATTTTCTGTATCTGTAACTCAGTGTGATGTCTGTTTACTATTTAGTAGTTGTTGGAGTGATACATTTACCAGCAATGAATGGGATTATGAAATTATATCATCTTGTTGACAATGATCTCCTGAATGGATTTTATACAGTTAACCAATGAACACCACCAACTGTAAGGATGTGTAGTCACTGTAGAAGCACAGACCTTTAGAGGATTAAACCCCTGAATTAGGACATGGCACCTACCCATGCACTGTATGTGTGACCACAGGGAAATACCTTCCAGTCCTGGCTGTCCTTGAGCTTTGTTTCTAAGCAAGGATGGATGGATGGATGGATGGATGGATGGATGGATGGATGGATGGATGGATGGATGGATGGATGGATGGATGGATGGATGGATGGATGGATGGATGGATGGATGGATGGATGGATGGATGGATGGATGGAATTGCTAAAATGGTCTACGTCAGAGATTGTATTTAGAGCACTGCTGAACTAGCAGAGCCTTGTTGAGCTTTACTGCCACAAGGTAAGACAATATTGCCAATGTTCTTATTTGCACCTCATGAATTTTATTTTCTAGCCGTCTTTTCCGTTTGTTTGTTTTTTGTTTTGTTTTTTTAGCAGAAAGCTACACTAAACAATGGCACTGCAGGACTATTTGCAATGCTGCCTGCATGTTATTTATCCTAACCCCCGAGAGTCTACTGTACCTCCAAGTAAAATTGTTTTGTCATCACCATTTATTTGATGGAGTGATGCTCCATCAAATAATCCATCTGTTTTAACTGAATGCTGACCCGTCTTTCATCCCCTCTCGTCTGCCACCTGCCTTCACACTCTGTCGATCTGACAGCACTCAGATTCCTGCACACAAATACATGTGCATTAACTAGTCTGACATTCTGAATTACTTCGAGTCAAGTCACAGAGAATCAAAACTGGCTTGTAGTAGAAATGCTGCAGAAAGACCCCTGAGAGTAAGACTAAAGGGAGTGTGAAGTGGGAATAACAACTGTAAACCAGAGACCTGTTCGCCCTGTCAACAATCAATCTCATGCTGTTGATGCGTTTTCTGTCTTCCTGTGTTTTTCTTTCTGCTACACACCTGTAGAACAACAGGTTGCACCATAAGCATTAAATGATAGGTACATCCAATCCAGTCTGTTTTGTTTCTCAGAGCCTTTATCCATGTTTTCCGCATCTCCTTTTATCCCATCACAGCTACTTGTGTTGGATCTGGAGGGGGAACTGGATCAGCCCACTCACTCTGTCAAATCATTACTACAACCATGTGGTTTCAGTGACTACCTGGGGAAGTAAATGAAAGACTCGCTGCCCCCTTAAGAGTGCTTTTGCACAGATGTTGACGATCAAGGCAGCTTGAGTGTACATTTAAACTCTACTCGTTAAACTCAGATGACCCATTTAGGGAGTTGCCTTCACCTTCATCTGTTATGATGTACATGTCCATTGACCTTCCTGCGTAGCCTTCTTATATGATCTATAAATGAGGAATTTGACAAATGTTTGTCTGAGTAAAAATGCAGATTAGGATTCAAATTACCAAACATGCAGTGCATAAGACAGCTCTGTGTTCTGTGACCTTTTTGTACTGGACTCTTTCTCATCCCACAAAGGTCATTTTTGTACCACCCTTGGTCTGTTATTGACTTTGGGCTTCAGCTTACGCTCTGAGGTGCTGTTCAATGAGCTGAAACCTGCCAGACAAGATCAATCGGTGCAGACGCAAAGGAGCTGAATTCATTTAGAATCATTTTTATAAAAATATACAGTTCATTCTGTGCAACTTTGAATAAACACTAAAAGCACTTCTTTGATTATTTTCTTAGACTTCTATCCTAATGAAGTGAGTATCATTGGGTTTTTGGTCAGACAAAAAAAAATATTTGAAGGGATCCATTTTTCACTGTTTTCTCATATTTTGAAGAATAATAGTCAATAATATTTAATGCAAAGGGTTAATTGGAGTCCCACTTACATGTATGTATAGTAAGGTGGAACTTCTGATTTTACCTCGACTAATGGCTGTGTTTAAATGTTTATTTATTATTTATTGAAAATGTATAGCTATAGCTGCTGTTACCATAAATTGGCTATAGCGTATCCAGGTTACTAGTGTCATCACAACTTTTTTTTTACTTCACTGCTTAGAAATTAGGGCAAGAAAACTTTAGGACGGACACTTACTCTAATTATTTCATTGTCAGATGTGACCAAGTTCACCTTCATCGTCCTCCATCCGAATCAACACGTGCATCCTCATTGTGTTTGAGAGTGTGTCTGTGGGCGCAAATGAGTGTTTCATCGATGTTCAGTGCTGCAGCGAGGTTCAGTTTGCGAATTCTTCCACTCACACACAGTTTATGTGATCCTGGCGGTAATTAAGACTTGTCTACCCCCCTCAGATGTTGTCAGTGCACTTAATTTTTCAGATCTGATTTTGTCCAGATTAACATCACAGAGAAATCATTTAACACACTGATTGACTTTGCGGCCCAAATGTTCCGGCTGACTTTGGAGAAAAAGGCGAGTGAGAGACAAGGATCTCAACTGGACTGTCGGTATCACTTCCATCTCCAAAAAGTCATTATGGCCGGCCCCCGCCCTCCGCTCTCTGGGCTGCTGTGGTCTGCAGAGAGGAAAATTACATTAGAGGGGAAAGGATTTCAATTGTCTTCTTGAAGCTGAGGGTTGTGGTTGCCTGCAGGGCTCAGGGGACCTGTAGTGCTTTTAAAATAAGTTTCATGATGGGATTGTCTCTGGGGGCTGAGCGCTGGTCTGGGCCTCGGACCTCCTCGTCTGGCTCTGGACACATTTGTGTCTTCTTTTTTTCTTTTTCTTTAAACGTCATCCTTGCAAATAACAAACAGGGTGACGGTATCAAATTGTCTCTCATTTTCTCCTGAACTCCTCAGTGGCTGCAGAGACAGCAAAAGGATGTGAACTTCAGAGCGTGTTGCTATGGAAACCAGGAACAGTTCTGAGGCTTCCTCTAACAAGTTGCCTGGCAATGCAGTCCTAGCTGTTACATAAGATGGAACTTACTCTCTCCCTCTCTCTCTCTCTCTCACACACACACAGAGTCACAGTCACAGGGCTTTTCCTGTGGCAGAATTTCACATTCAGCATGATTTATTCATATCTGGATAGCTGCACTGGATTTATGATTCCACCATGTGAATGCAAGCCCATGCAATCTACCACTCTTGGCAAGAGTTTGCGCAGGGGCATTGTTGGCCTCCCAGTCAGTTTCTGTGGCTGTTGTAAATAAAAAGGGGGACTTTGAAACGATTCAGATTGACGAGATCATTACGCGAAAATGATACAAAGATAGCAAGATCATTCTGCACAGTTGTGGCTGCTGTGTGGGGTGAAATTACCACAGCAGCACACGAGATGGGCTGTGCATTTTCAATGTTAGGACTGTAACTTCATCCTTTTTTAGTTCAACTCTGAGATGTAAGAGAGGAAGCAGAAAGTCGAGAAGCACAAAAGCTTTAAGTGTTGTCATTCAGGAAGGAACGAGGAACGCTGATCCCGACAGTTTTTTTTTGTAATTTCCATGTCACCTATCGTTCTGTCCTCACTTTGACTGGCGCAGAGAGAGAGAGAGAGAGAAGCCAGGGAGGAGCGCTGAGCAAAGCACAAGATAACACACTTCATCATTAGCGGGTTCACGATAAGTATTCAGACATTCAGCAGCGTCTCCTTATCTGGCCACCATAATCTCTCCGCCGCTAAATACTATGGCCGCCTTCAGCTCGCCACTCTGTCGGTGAAATTGGGCGTTAGAGAGGAGAAATTGTCATTTTACGTTTGTTGGGACAGCCTGCCAATAGCCTAATCATTTTTTCAAGAGATTAGTGTGGAGGCTGATTGACTCCAAGCTCTTTAGGGGGTTACAGGAATATGAATATCTGCTGCTATAGCTTCTGTTCCCTTTTGTATCAGTATCGTTTTCCAGTCTCCTGTATTTGTTATCTCCCAAAATATATAGCCGCACGCAAACTGTCTTTCCTTAATCATCACTGTTGTTTACAGCAGCTAGGTAGGTAGACAGCATCTCTGCTGGCTTCTCCTCGCTCTAATCTTCTGCTGTGTGCTCACAGGCGAACCCTCACTCCCTCCTGGGAGAGAGATAGTGGGGCGGAGGCTTTGATCGCTGGGGAAAGCGAAGGGGAGTTCTCTTTCTTTTCCATCTCTTGTGTTCACACAGAACTCTCAGGTTTGTAAGTGTAACCACAGGCAGCCGCAACCAGAGGCTATAGTGCAAACACTGACATCAGTGTAGTCATGTGTATCAGTGGCAGGTCAGGATTAAGTGTTTCTCATTACAAATCTCTGCCTGGGCTGGGAATATATCGCTCTCTCCCTCTCTCACTGTACATTATATTTTTTTTATATGGATTTTTTATTATAAAATGATATTCATAATGTCTTGACATTTTATTATGAGGATACTGTATAACAGTATACTGTTGCACAAGAATAATGTCTAAGCAGCACAAGTCAGCCATATTTAGAATGCATACTCAGTTTTTTAGTGTGATCACACTGCATAATGAAACATACCTAGAATCAGTGTATATTAATATTTGAACACAGCACATGTTTCTACTATATATGTGTTAAAAACAATTCCTATCTAATTCTGAGGTGCAAAAACACAATATCAGCCATACAGAATCATTTGAATTCCTGTTTTTAGTATCTCCTCTTTCTAGTCCTAATACACTCACATGTCTACATCATGAGTTTGTATGACCTGCTTTAAGGAAGTAGTAATAGTAGAAGCAAGTGCTATAATACTGTACACGTAGGTGCACAACTTAAAAAGGGTAGATTTATTGTGAGTTCCCAGAATGCACTAAGTTGGTCATTTGCAATATGCAGTGTCCAGACATCCCTGTCTATACAATGAAACATTCAATCAGGTGTCTCCATAGTAGAGTGCCACTTGGTATTTCACAGAATTGAGTTTTGGGCTCTTGGTCTTTTTAAATAGTATAAATCAATGCTCTTGTATAGATTCATGTGACACTGGCTCCGCTCTAAATCACCCCAGTATGAAGTCCTGGTTTGATTTAAAGCCAGTTGTGGGAGCAAGTCCTCCCCCATTGTGTAAGCACATGCTGTGCTGACTCAGCATACGGTCATTTCACAGACTCTTTGCTTTAATAGCTCATGTCTCAGCATTAGGTGTCAGTCATAGCATGGAACATGAAAGGAACTTTTTCTTTCTTTTTTTTTTCTGGCATTTTACGTGTCACAGTCAGCCACAGACAGATGGTCTATGAGGAAAAATATCAGTGACAAGTAATTGGCTCCCAATTGCTGTGGCAGTTTGAAACAGCTCAGTTAGTTGAGTATTGCATGTGCAATTAAAATGCCGCAGGTTGAGTTTCAGCTCATGGCCAAGGCTTGAAATGCACACATTAATCGTCCTGCGCTGTCACTTGGATGGACAAGTGAGCAGGATTTCTGCCAAAGCTGTTAGCCAGGCTCTGATTTTTGATCAGAGCCACTATGGTGGATATCATGAGGCTTGCAAAGCTGACAGACTCGCTTTGTCCATTGGCTCCTTCTCAAATCTAATAGCCCAGGCCATTGCTGATTTGCCCCGAGGGTTGAGAACACAATTCCCCTTACTTTGATTTTCTGAAGAAAGGCCAGAATTCTGAGGAGACTGCATTTAACCTTTGGGAGATGGATAAGATCGATCGATTTGTTTTGCTCAGAAAACAAGGGGTGTGACTTTACTGTGGCCAGCTGGGAGGGAAGCTTCAGATATATTTAGACAATGCTCTCTGTTATTGGAAAAATGTATCTCTACCCTTCTTTTGTCACTGCTACCAAAACAATACGCAAAAGGCTTTCTTGTGTTTGACATTTGTACTGATACTGGATTTAATAAGCGGTAGGATAAAACTACGGTAACACTTTATTTGACGCCTTCTGTAATGCATTATAACTATACTTATAATGAGTTATAATATCATTATAAACACTCATAAATGATCATAATGCTTTATAACAATAATCATAACACACTATAAAGCATTTTATCATGACTTAGTTATAAGGTCAGGTATTGTAATTGTAACTCGCTGACAATGCCCACATCGATAATGCATTATAAATATAGTTATAATGTGTTATAATGTGTTGTAATTGGCTTAAAACTATCAAAACACTCATAAATTATCATAAGGCTTTATAACTATAAGCACAACACATTATAGAGCATTATAACTCTATTACTTTACTCTAATACTCAACCTTATAAGCCATTATAAAATGCTCTATGATGTGTTATGCCTATTGTTATAAAGTCTTACGACTATTTATGAGTGTTTATAATGATAGTTATACATGTTTATAAGCCAATTATAACACATTATAACTATATTTATAATGCATTATCGACGGGGGTTATTTCAGCGAGTTACTAACAATTGTAACATATTATAATAGCTGACCTTGTAAGTCATGATAAAATGCTTTATAGTGTGTTATGATTATTGTTATAAAGCATTATGATAATTTATGAGTGTTTATAACTATAGTTATACAGTGATATAACTGCATTATAACTCATTCTAAGTATGGTTATAATGCGTTATAGAGATGGGCGTCAAATAAAGTGTTACCAAACTACTAATATATCTAAAACTTTCGGTCACTTTACAAGAATGTTTCAGCCACTGTTTGCTAATAAACGAGAAGGGATGTAGTGCTTAGATGCAAAATGATTTAATAGGATCGTATAAACGTTTTGACTGTTATGGTCTTCGTCAGGGTGTAGAAGACAAAGCAGAGTTGCACTGTTTAAAAAAAAGGTGTAGACAGTTCCCATTCATAAAATTATTTACTTGAGCCAAACTACAAAGTAAGGTTATCACAGTGGTGCAGTGGTAAGATCTGTTGCCTCACATGAAGAAGGTTCTGGGTTCGTGTGGAGTTTACAATCCCAGTCCAAACACATGCACAGTGGGTTGGTGATGTTAAATTACCTGTAGGTGTGTGTGAATGTGAGTATGAGGTTGTTTGTTTCCACATGTCACCTCCCAACCCTATGAGAGTAAGCAGTATAGCTAATGGATGGATAACCAAATAAAAGCTCCGAGGCAAGACGTTTGATGCCACACAACGCAGGAATTACAGATTCTTTCAGTGATGCAAAACATTAAAGGCTGTCATCACAAGTCTCTCATGTACTGCCTCAACACTACAGTCGCCTTCATCCTAATCCTCTCTTAAATAGTGCTGCAGCTAGCCACCATTCAAACCACTGCCAAGTCTGAAGGTCGCATGCCTTTGATCTCTCAGTCTAGTCCAGTGCTTTATTATCTTTTAACTTTGTTTTCAACTCCAGTTAGGGTCTGAGCCAGAGGAAGAGTGGGAGCTGTCAGTGATACTCAGCGCAGATATAATGCTATTTAAATGCTAATGTGTTAAAAGGAGCAAGACGACCTTTACTCACACTCTGCATGCAGGCGGAGCAGCAGCACAAAACAGAAGCCCTTAATAAATGAGCCTCTTCCTCCGACTCTGTTTCCCTTCCCTGCACACCTTGTGTCCCATAGACACTGTGTTTATCAAAGTCGAGCCCAGAGGGCTGTGACAACATTATACAGCTTGGTACTGACTAAGGTGTCAAGTCAGACATGATTGAATGATTGTAAAACATTGAGTCAAATGTGATTGGTTTATTTTATGTGCATTAAGACAGGGCAGTGAGAATGTTTGTGTGTGCAGGCGGCGTAAAGAAAACAGCGTCAGGGATCCCTGCCTTCTCCCTTTATTCCAAACATCTGATTTTCTCCTTTGCTTGTATGTGAAATCATATCACCCCATCAACATTTAAAAGCACAATAGCCTGCTGTTTAATGAAAATGTTTCCTGTGTGTGCTGTGTTGAAATTTCATTGCCATCTAGTTTCCGAATCCACCATTCCATCCGGTCCATCATAGTCGGCCGTCCTTGCCAGGAAGCCGTTAATGTGATGGCAGGTGCTTGTATCGGTGCAAAAACAACAAGCCCTCTGCCCGTCCACAGATGTCACAGATACTTGTCTCCCTGTTTGCAGAGCAGTTGCCAGAAGAACCTGTTTTCACTGAGAGAGCTGCTTCCCCTTCAGTCTGTAAATATGTAAATATTAGATAACCTTTGAAACACTTTGTGGGGCTTACTTTCTGAACCGCACTGCTACTTTTTTATTTTATTTTTTTTATTTTTTTTATCTTTCCTTCAGCTAAAGTACAATTCTGTATCAGCAGAGGAAGAGGTGAAAAAGGAGAAAGAGAGATGGAGGGCGGATGAGTCTGTCATCTGTCATATAATCCCAGGAAATGCCACAACTCTGCCGGTAGATAATTTATTCAGTGCGGCTCCCCGAGGTACATCATGGAAGAGTCAGCCGTCAAAGAAAAGGCCTCGGAGTAAGCCGGTGACATAACTTCAGACAGAAATGTAGCGTTGCTCATCAATCAATAATGCACCATCATCCTTTCGCTGCAATTACAAGCAAACGGTGAACCTGGCTGACTTGGGCAAAGCAAGTTCACCTGGTTTAGCCTGTTGAATTTTACTCTGTAGTAATAGTGTTTGATGGGCACTCTCAGCCTCATACAAAAACAGTTCCTCCTGAGGGAAAAGTGTCCTGTCTTTCCCCCCTCATGCATGCTTAGAGTAGCTTGGATTAATTTTACATCAGGCTGCCAAGTAGACGTCCTCATGTAAGACTGGTAAACAACGAGAGTTTGTTTTCATCTCAACAGATGGAGGAAGACAGCAACAGAAGAGCACAGCTGCACCTCAGGGGTTGAGATCTTAGACCTCATTAAAAATAAGTTTGAAGGGAGAATCTTGATCCAAATTGAGAGATGAAAAGGAAACATCCACTCCTAGTCACAACTCGCTAACAGTGTAGTAAGTCATTCTAATGATTTTGAATTAAAATCCAACATCATGTGAATGAATATAGGCCTATACTGTATATACCCAGCTCAAAGTGGTGCAAAGCTAAATTTGTCCCACCACGGTTTCATGAAATGCAACAAATGTATTCAAAATATATTGGGTTGGGACATATGCATGCACCAGGACTGGCTCACTGGCCAGACACAATGTATATAGCTTTATCAACTCGCCACAAATGCAATCCAGTTTTGTGGGAAACACTGCGCCATTATGATAACAGCCCCCCAAGGTGCAAACGTGTCTGGCTTCTATTTTCTCCTTTATGTAATGGCTAATAGCACTCTGATTGGTTTAATACACGTTACACCCACATAGCTCCCATGATTAATTAAGAAACCAAGTGCAACCCTTTTGACCCTTGCATCTGGTGCTTCAGCCATGTTTCTTTGTTGTTAAATTAGCACAAGTAGATATGAATAAAACACCCTCATTGTACTCTCACCATGCTGTTTAAAACGCTGGGTGTTTCTTTCTCCACCACAGCTTAAGAACCGAATTGTCAAATTATAGTTTTTTGGTATATCAGAATTTAGTTTGTAACATTTTATTGATATACAGTATTTATACATTGTTATACTTTAGAAGTGCTACAGTTTGGACTCAAACTTCTCTCCTCTCTTTTCATAGCTCATAAAAACTGTCCTTCATTATATGGGGTGAAACTGCAGGGGGGGCTTATGAAGCATATCACTGGCAGGCAAGCGAGCTGGGATGAGGTTGTTTTTTGTTTGTTTCCTTTCACACAGGGTGCAGATAAGTTTGAAATGTGACAAGGAGAAATTGTCTATATTATATTTAGCTTTTCATTGAGGGCAATGCAATGATACTAACTTATAGCAAAATTATTCTTCTCATTAATATGATTTTACACGTTGATAACATAGTATAATTAAATTTAGGAATGTATGAAAAAAAAAACTGTTTTGATGACCTTCAGACTTGGATTTATCTAACACTGGGAGCAGTCGCACGGTTTTATTATTTCCCAGATAAAGTCATGTTAAGGCAGAAGATCAAGCGCAGGTGTCATTAATAACAGCACACATGATGAAATTTTAACCCCACTCATCCTGGTGCCATTCAGAAGGCAGGGCAATGTAATTACAATGGAAGCAGACAGTGGTGAGGCATAAAGATAAAGTAAACCTTCCCTGAGATTAAGTTAAACACATTGGAATAGAGTGCTGGGACGTCTGCCCTTGGTGACCGATCACACAGAGCTGAGTTTTAATCTAAGACTACATGGCCAACAGAAGGAAAAGGAGGGAGGGTGCATTTGGCGATCGCCTCCCAAGGACGCCTACCCGGCCATAAGGCTCACACGCTCTCCTCAGGGATTTGATGGATGACACCAGCACCACAGAGTGATAGGCTATTACTTCACTTTGCATTGGATAAATGGTGATGCCGGCTCCTACCTGTCGCCTGTCCTTCCCTTTCTTTCGTTCTCTCTTTTTTTTCCCCCGCCATCACAGACCTGAACAGAGGAGAAGAAATACGACGGCTCAGATTTTTGTCTGTGCAATCTGTTCATTTCACTGCCACATTTCAGATGTGAGTTTTTTTTAGTGTGTCATTTGCAGTGGGAGTGGATAATAACTGGCCTGTTTTAGGACATGTGATGTGGTACTAGGCGTCTGCCCTGTGCACCATTATGTGGAAAATGCATTTCTTTTTCTGGGAAAATGCTTTTTAACCTCAGGTGTGACCTAATGTGCTCTCTCTCTGTCTTGCTCTCAGACCAGCAGTATTCATGGTCGCCCTCGCAGTACTTCGATGAGGACAGCTACTCCCCTCCAC
This sequence comes from Trachurus trachurus, assembly GCF_905171665.1. Lineage (NCBI taxonomy): Eukaryota > Metazoa > Chordata > Actinopteri > Carangiformes > Carangidae > Trachurus > Trachurus trachurus. The sequence goes on from NC_139907.1 coordinate 22,180,853, forward strand.
CCAGGAACATGAAGGGTCTCTCCGGTGGCCGGCCTGCCCAGCTCCAGCTCACCTCTCCCCCCTCAGCCCACACCTGCGGCCTGGTTGATTGCGACCATTCCCTGGACCACCACCTCCATCATGGCGACTCACGGCCCCCCTCCTACCTCCTCAGCCCCACCGAAAGCTGCCCGCTCGAAGGCCACCACCGCTGTTCCCCTCGGAGCTCCATCCACTCTGAGTGCATGGTGATGCCGGTGTCCATGTCGGCCCCCGACCACTCCATCTCTAGTAGCACTTTCCCCCGCATGCACTACGGTAGCGCTTCAAGGGACAGCGGCGGGAACACCTCCGGCGGCAGGGACTCCCGAGACGACGGTGGCTCATCGTCTCACGGCGGCAGCGGCAAAATGAACCGGATCCCAGCAAACCTCCTGGACCAATTTGAAAAGCAGATGCCACTGCACCGGGACGGCTTCCACACGTTGCAGTACCAACGCACCTCCACCACGACCACAACCACAGAGCAGCGCAACGAAAGCCCCGGGCGAATACGCCACTTAGTTCACTCGGTGCAGAAGCTTTTCACAAAGTCGCACTCTCTAGAAGGATCCTCCAAAATGAATGGCACCAAAGGCGACTCGCACCGGGACGGCTCACACCACCACCACCATCACCACCAGGGCCACCACAAACACAGCAAACGCAGCAAGAGCAAAGACCGTAAATCTGAAGGCAGCGGCAAGCAGCGCTCCGGAGGTTGGTGGAGCTCGGACGACAACCTGGACAGCGACAGCACGTACAGAACGCCGAGCATCATGTCGCGGCATCCCGTGGACCACATCAGCCACTGCTACCCCGACTCCATGCACGGCCACCTGGTAGGAGACCTATCGCTAAAGACCTCCAAGAGCAACAATGACGTCAAGTGCTCGGCTTGCGAGAGCCTAAGCATGGCGCCGGAGGGCAAGTTCATGAAGAGGAGCTCCTGGTCAACGCTAACGGTCAGCCAAGCCAAGGAGGCCTACAGGAAATCTTCACTCAACCTGGAGAAGCCCATGACGCCCACCGACCTCAAGCCCAACCTCAGGCCCTGTCACTACCTACAGGTGAGTTTGTCTTGCATCTCTCACGCAGTTCCAATGGCTTTGCAAAGTTTTCCACTCAAATACTACAGCTTCTAACTCCACTGATGAACAAAAACTACACACATTACTTCAGATGCCACTTGAATGGAGAAATTCACAGACTGGAAAACAAATTTAGCTTGTTTACATGCATGGATCTGCAGCTAAATGATGGGTATTTGGAGGAGGTGTTGGAAAGAGAAGAAGGTAATTTGCAAGGAGCCACATTATATTATTATATAGCGTTTAGCAAATGAAGAGATAATATCTAAACATTAATTCATTCACTGCAGCAACTGGGTGTCCCATTCTTATAATGTAAAATTCAGAGGAATTTGACACTGCAACACAGAAATGTTTATCAGTGTTATTCGCAAAACTTAAAGCAGATATCAGCTTCACGGCCGTTTCGGCTAATGCTGCGTTCAAGGCAGGCTTTTGAAACCGTAAGTTACAGCTTCAAGTCACAACTACGACTTGGTAGCGTTCCAGGTAACCCGTAGCTCGTGTTTTTACCATCCTGTTGTCTGTGAAAGTTCCCTATAACGGCCACTCGTAACTTCCGACCCGTGAACTCGTACCAGATCGAACTGGTATGACTTCACAGGAAGGAAAAACACAAAGTACGAGTTTCTTTGAACGCACCATGAGTTAGCAGCCCCCGCCCTTGTCAGGCATCAATTGGTCCTCGTGCTACGTCACCACATTCACGCGCATCCCTTGGCTGCACACACAGCCCTTCATGCCGTTCTCTCTCCTCATTGGATAACACTTGTATCCCACAAGGAAAATTTTCTCCTCGGGTTACAGCAGAGCAGAGTGACGGAGAGACTCGTGTTTAGGCTGAAATACTTCATGTAAGTGATTGCTGACGGAAAATAGGACTATTTAGGACTTATATTAACAAAAACATTCCACTGATATCTGCTTTAAAGCAGAAGTGAGTGATATATTTGTGTTAATATAAGTCTTAAATAGTTATATCTTCCGACAGCAATCACTTACATAGAGTGTTTGGACTGAAACACGGGTCTCTCAGTCCCTCTGCTCTGCTCTGAGCCGAGGAGAAAACATTTATCGTATCCTACAGTTTTTATCCAATGAGGAGAGAGAACGGCATGCAGGGCTGTGTGTGCAGCCAAGGAACGCCGTGAATGTGGTGACGTAGCGACGAGGACTGTTACAGCTTGGACGCACTAGACGCGGAACCGAAGCGCAGCGCCCTGGAGCGGAGGGAGTTTCAGTTCGGCGCACATGTTAACAGGTCTGCCTGGCCGCACATCTCGCGCCGTGGAGCGCAGTGCGCGCGCCTGGAGCGCTTCAGTTCGGTTCATTTCTATTTTTCACGCGAGCCGCGCGCGCCGAGAGCGCCGTCTGTCAAGCTGGACAGACGTGGTCGTACCAGACAGGAAGTCGGGCACAGAAAAGGCGAGAGAATCCGGTCAATTTTCAAAATAAAATAATTAAATGGTGATTAACTAAGTTGTTGCTTGTCCATCTATACATATTTGACCGTTGCGTCTGCACATGAGACACAGACACATGTTTAAAATGACGTGTGTGTGGAAAACCGAGTGAATACGAGTATGAACGACTGCAGTCGATGTCTGACCGGCGCGGAGAGAGGAGGAGAAGTACGCTCCTAGTGCGACCACCCAAGCGCCCGAGAAGCCGCGCGCAGTGCGCGCGCCCAGCTTCCGCGTGCAGTGCGTCCAAGGGGTTATGGTGCGTTCAAGGAAACTCGTATTTTTCCGACTGTGAAGTGGTACCAGTTCGATCTGGTACGAGTTCACCGGTCGGAAGTTACGAGTGGCCGTTATAGTGACTTTCACCGGTAAAACAGGTCGGAAAAACACGAGTGGGTTGCCTGGAACGCTACAAAGTCGTAAGTTGTGACTTGAAGCTGTAATTTACGATTTCAAAAGCCTGCCTGGAATGCAGCATTAGCAAAAACGACCGGATCACTCACTTCTGCTTTAAAGGGATAGTTCAACATTTTCAATAACTCCAAAACACTCTCATGAACAAGTTGTGACCTGTACATTTGCAACGCTATGAAATAATCATATATAATTATGCAACATTATGACACATGAAGCAAAAATTCGGAACTACTTAGCTTCTGAAATCACTCCGCCAGCAGCCATGTCTGGAATGTAGTTCCGGCTATGCATTTGCCTCGAAAACAACTTTGTCTTGTGATGTTACATTATTATTTTATAGCATGGCGAATGTGCAGGTCACAACTTGTCCATGAGAGCATTTTGGAGTTGTTGGATTGTGTATTTGATGGGTTTTGTTGGTCACGGGACCTTGTACCATTCACCTCCATTGTGTTCACTGAGCAGCTCGCATCTCTGCCCCGTGGATCTCAAAAAAACATGCACCGATAATTAAAGGTAATGAACCTACTCCTATGACTATATGGATTACGGCAATAGGTGAATTTGCCAAAATGTTTAACTATTCTTTAAAGCCTGCATTGTACAACACAAAAAGTTGCTTTTGGTGTGGTTAAATACAGAAAAAAATAGCTTACCATGGCTGGATTTGTTATTGATTTAAAAGACAATGTTTTCTTTTGTCGCTGCCTTGGATATCACAATGTGAACCTGTCCTGTGGCTCAGCGTGTGGCTAGCAGTAGACGGGACTCACACAGCAGGACAAATCAATTAACTTCGTAAATGATCTGCACCGGAGTGGAGGAGTCGGCTGTATGAGAATAAAAGACCAGAGATCAATGCTGATTTTTACCTTGATGTTGGCTTCGATTTTGCATAGGCCTCAGCTCTGATAAAGGTTAGTATTTAGCTCAGGCCCATGATGGGCTCTGCGGGAGACCCCATAGCACCGTGGGGATCAATTAATAGTGAGTCAGCAATTTTTACAGATCTTGTCTCACCGGTTTTATATGCATGCTGAAGGGTATGTGGGGGAAAAAAGAGAGAGCCTACTTAAAAATCCCAAATTGCAAATCCAAGCAGGGAAAAAATAGATTTTGGAAAAGCAGCGCTCAACAACGTGGTATCTGATCATCATGTAAGTATCGCCCACAGCCAAAATAAAGTGAGCACTTCAGCACTGGGAAAGGGGACTGGGTACTCGAAGCAGAGTGTGTCGTATGGATTAGAGGCTGTTACAAAGGGAAAGCCAATACATTACTCAAATCAGCCAATGGAGCCAAGGAAAGCACTCAATCACAGCTCACGTCACCCAGAAATATTTCAGAGGGCTAATCTTAACTGGCATGTTTTTAAACATAACTGATGGTCAATTTCAACCAGATGGACAATGCATTCATCCACTCAAATGTTTCTTACAATCCCACTAAGTGCAGTAATCTCTCAACGAGAGAGTTGCAGAGTTTGGTGTCCTCCCCACCCCCACCCCCTCCAAGTAACCACCCCTTCCTTACTTCCACTTGGTCATTCAGCTGAGGTAGTGTCCGAGTCATTGCACTATAAACACTTCTAAAAATATCCTCCTCTCCTGCTTCCTGCCGCAGGGCTATATTTAGGCCAGCGTTATCAATCCAATCCGTGCAGGGTGACACATCTTCCCTCCCCGGAGGAGAATCAATGCCCTTTCAGAGAGCTGGGAGATGTATCGAAGGGGAGAAGGAGAGAAAGTTGGAGATGCGTATAGCGTCGACGCCCGGGCTCTAACGGATGCGCCGAGATACTCCAGGAAGCAGAGGCGGAGGAAGCGGCAAAAGAGATGGCTGTTGTTGACGCTACGGTTACTGTTGTTGCTCATCACAGGGAGCAGTCAAGCAGAGACAGAGATAGAGCCAGTCAAGAATGATACCCACACACACGGGTCACATTGAGAAGTTTTCTCTTCCTGCTGCTGCTGAATTGGGATTACCTACAACTGTCTGCACTGTACTGTACTGAATCTGTCTCCATGCGAGTGAGAGGATGTGTGTGAGTGTGTGGTGGTGGTGATGCAGGGGAGGAGGGGGGGCGGGGGGGTCTGATTATCACACGCCAGATGGTTTGGTGATGTGCTAGTCACCTTGTTTACGTCCTTGGTTGATGACAGAGGCAATGAGAAACTTTTGAAGTGTTGCAAAAGTATGAGATCACAAAGAGAAAGACGTGTTTCACCGAGGGTGTGTGTGTTAATGCGTGTGCTCTCAGCATGGGCGTGTGACTCTCACGCGTGTGTGTGTGAGAGAGAGAGAGAGAGAGAGAGATCGATTAAGTGGACATTGGGGAAGACAGAGATAGATTAGAATTGGCTTCTCTTTCTCTGAAATGACAAATCTTAGAGAATCACACCTGGCGTTAGCCATCACTCTCTGTCTCTGGCTAAGTCATCTCACAAATTAGCCCTGATTAGGCCGCCCGCAACACACACAAACACACACCTCGGTCATATTTCATGAGTTTGACTGTGAGCTTGATATTAATGAAAGGAGGTCATTGGTAAAACATTCATCTACTGTTAGCGACAGGCTAACCTGGATGAATTTCAGGGTGTGTAACACCGCATTATGTAATAATGTAATAAATGTTCACGTCATTTTGTAATAACGCCGCATTTTGTAATAACCCACCACATTTTGAACGCAATATGTAATACAGTAGTAAACATTACCGCATTTTGTAATAAGTTGTTACATTTTGCGTCAATTGCGGGTGTTGCACTTTTTTATGAAGAAAATGTAATAATTTGGTGCATTATGTAATAAACCAACACCCGCCAATGTGTGGCACAAGTAGCCTATATGAATATCTACATTGCTCAAAAAAATAAAGGGAACACTCCAAGTATATCACACCCGTGTGAAATCAACCTGGGATGATAATTTTGATTTACATTGATCATTTTTTATGTTATTTTGTTCTCAACACACTCTACTATATTGAATAACTGCAATATTTCATTAAAGGGATAGTTCACCCTAGAATGATATTTCGCTCATTATCTACTCACCCTCATGTTGACTAAGGGCTGGAAGAATTATCAGAGTCCACCGTCCCTTCTCTTAGTTACAGGGGGTCTCGGCGTAGCAGTGAATTTCAATGCAACGGTTGCAAAGGGACACCGGAGCTCTTCGTAAAAAAACACACACACAAAAAAACATCCAAATACCTCCATGATGCTCGTATGTAATGTCCGTCTTGTGCTGAAGCCCCAAATTGCGTAATTGTCCCGAAAAAAATTAAATAAGTCTATATTTTAAGCTTGTTTGTAGCGGAAGCTTCTCGTCTTCTTCTTCTTCTCCTCTTCCTGGTCCGTCCAAATATCGCGTGATTCGCAGTAACCGCACTGACGCCGGCGCAAATCACGCGATATTTGGACGGACCAGGAAGAGGAGAAGAAGAAGAAGACGAGATGCTTCCGCTACAAACAAGCTTAAAATATAGACTTATTTAATTTTTTTCGGGACAATTACGCAATTTGGGGCTTCAGCACAAGACGGACATTACATACGAGCATCATGGAGGTATTTGGATGTTTTTTTGTGTGTGTTTTTTTACGAAGAGCTCCGGTGTCCCTTTGCAACCGTTGCATTGAAATTCACTGCTACGCCGAGACCCCCTGTAACTAAGAGAAGGGACGGTGGACTCTGATAATTCTTCCAGCCCTTAGTCAACATGAGGGTGAGTAGATAATGAGCGAAATATCATTCTAGGGTGAACTATCCCTTTAATTGAGATCTAAGATGTGTTGTTTAAGTTATTTTTTTGAGCAGTGTACATGCTGGACCATGGACTCCCAATTAGAGATGTACATTTTGAATTTTCTTTCTGACCGATAACTGACACTCGTTACAACGCTGGCGGGGGCAATCGCTTTTTTTTCTTTTGGTGTTGTTATGTTTGATGCTCTCCTTGTGCTGCAGGTGATAAAAGGAGGAGAGAAAAAAGCTTGAATGTAGCCTAATGAATAAAGTTATATTGATTTAGTTTTGACCATCCTACTGGTTTTAGAAATTAATTCATATTTATATTCTGGTATGCTTAAAGTCAGTGTTGCTCCGATGGTCCTAATGTTTTAAGACATCCATTTTTGTGGTTTATTACATAATGCACCAAATTATTACATTTTCTTCATAAAAAAGTGCAACACATGCAATTTGTAATAACTGCCACATTTTGTAATAAGTTGTTACATTTTGCATCAACGTTTATTACATATTGCATTCAAGATTTTTATTACAAAATGTGGCAGATTATTACATAATGCCGTGAAAATGTATTACATTATTACATAATGCAGCGTTATTACATAATGAGGCGTTACAGGGTGTTTACGTATAGGTGTGTGAGATGTGATCCCTCCATTGCTCTCTCACACGCTCTCCTAAATTATAAAAGTAAATACACCTGGACTGTCAGAACAGCTGTAATCCATCCCTCCCCCACCTTCCTTCCTTCCAGCCCACAACTTCACAGCACAATAACTTTGTGTTACTGACAGCTCTCAGCCGTGATTAAGTCTGCTGCTCTGGTGAATGCTACTCTGCTCTCTCCCAGCATACAGTACTGTAGTACAAAGGGAGGATTAGTCTTTGATAGTTTTGCTGATGGGGCATTGCAGAGGGATTTAATAAGCCAATTAATTGCCATGTTGGCTTGCCAAAGGTGGAGCTTGAGAGGCAGAAAGGCTGATGATTAAAATACAAAAGGGAAGTGCAAAGCAGCAGAAACAAAACTGGCACTGTGACGGAAAGCTACAGTAACACACACCTCCACACACACGGAGGGGTTCCCTAACTTTTTCATAAAGAGGTTTCCAGATAGCTATCGGGCCATGCACCTCTACTTAGTAAGATTCTGTCCCAGGTACGCGGCTATGGGGATCGACAGCAGTTTGTACATAACTGCTGCCTGAGGCGACAGGGTGGCTTGGTGGCTACCACTGTGTCGGCAAGCATCTGTTCATGTTCATGTTTTATTACCTCAACCCCCACGTTTTCTTGGATTCCACATGGAGATTGTCAGGCAACAACCAATAGTTAATTGTTAAGCACAATGTGTATGCGTGCTTCTGCTTCTTCAAGCCAAATCAATAATACCGGCCAACTATCACAATTCTTGGGGGGTTTAAGAGCCGTATTTGCTGTTTTAATAATGTTTGACACTCAGAACTCTTCACTCTATTAGAAATAATTGCTCTTGCCATTTGGTGCAAAAAAAAGTCCAGAGCAAAGGTTTGACCTTGTAGTGTCCCATGAGCTGACTCTGACTTCTTGAAAGGAACGATCCTTGACCTTATTATATTTATGTTAATTTATTCCATATACAGTACTTCCTGAGTTTAATATCTTCACTTATATGTCTGACTGTATATCTGCTTGAAGCTAAAATTCTTAAAGCTCTCATCACATTCATATAAGCAGCCATTCCCCACTAAACCAAATGTACAGTATCTCTCTAGCTGCAGACTGCAGACTCACAAAGCTGCAGCAGCTTCTGTCAAAAAGAATCTAGAACTGAGGAGCCAGTTATCTTTTATTGGTGGAGTTTGCGGGGACAAGAACAGAGCGGAATGGAACCGATGCTCGCTAGCACATCAGCCAGCAGCAGCTGAAGAGATGCAGATGAATATATTCACAGCCTCTAGTTTGATGGCAATTAACCGCTATTGTCCCGTGAAGACTGCACACCTTGGACGCACAGTAGCAGCTAATGTGGATTAACATAAACTGGCAGGGAGTACACACAAGAGATTGGGTTAAATATTGTTTATTAAGTTAACGTAATTAGGTTGTGCGAGTAACATGGGCGATGAAAGAACATCATGAATGTGTGAGTAATGTGTTGTGGGGGTGTTAAAGGTGCAAAAGAAGATGACGTGGGGTAGATGTGAGCTGAAGGGAGAGAGGCAGGGTGAAGCTTTTATGATGATGAGCTGACAAACCTCCACTGTCAGCCGGTTGCCTCCTGAGTTTGACGAGGATAGCCCTCGAGACAGGGGGAGGAGATCTGTTATGAATAGTATGCTGACAGTGTGCAACTTTGACCAGGAAATTACCACCTGTGACAGCTAACTGACAAGCTGGCATCTTCCCCGTGGTTTAGAAATGAAGAGGAAATTTTGTTCCTATAGGTGTATTTTAAAATATCATAATTTGATACGGTATTATACTTGGAAATTAGCCTGAACATCCTTCCTCAGCATTTTCCCCCACCTGCTCCATGTGCTGCCAGGCCTGCTGGGAGGTCTGCTCCCTCCAATGAATCTGGCCTGGGGTCTCCTTCCAGACAGCTGTGGCTGGAACGCATCCAATCTGGGGGGGAACCAGAAGGCGTCTGTAGTGCTGTTGGTGTTCGATCGGGAGAAACAGGATACAGAGATCCTCTCAGACTCCAGAGTTTCTCACTCTGTTCCAAGCATTAAGACCCTGTCAAGAAACCTCATCTCAATTAATCACATGTTAAATCTCTGTTTTGGTCTCAGACTTCATCATGTTTCCCAGTTAAGTGAGAGCTTTGCTTTAAAACTCTCTAAAACACTTTGGCAGATGTATAGTTTCCATTTCACTAATGCATTTCTGACAAGTGTCCCCCTGCCTGTCTGCCTCTTTCTGTGTCTCTCTGGCTGTGTTAATGGGTGACTACAATTTAATCTGTCTCCAGCCAATAAACCTGGCTGGGAACAGATGCACAGGTGTTTCTGTCTGGCTGACAACAAAGGGGAGGGGGCCACACACAGAGTTACAATGTAAATGGTAGCTTATTAAACCAGTTAGTTAACTGAACAATGAGTAGGTAGGATAGAGATTGTGTTTGTAATGTGCAGAGAGGTGCAAGTATGGTGATTGTTGCTGGTCCTGCAGAGTAAAGCAGACATCAATTATGTCCAACAATGTATTGTAGACATTTTAGATTTCTTGGAAAACATTTCCCTTTCTAAATTGTGCTACACCTTATATGTTCCTCAAAAACGTCTTTCCCCTTTTTGTCTCTAAAATGTTTTCTTCTCTGTGGCCTCTTTAGACGCCTCTCTTTAACAAAGCTGGTGGGCTTGATGTGTTTTGTCTGAGTCTGTCTTCTCTGTCTAAAGGGTTTAAATGGCAATGAATTGTACATTTTTTTAGCCACTTTACCCCTCTGCCAGTGTTTTTTTGTTTGACTTTTGATGACCCCATAGTGTGTTTGCAATTTTTAGAGTATTATCTGTAAGTGGAGGCAGTATAAAGAGTAGGACAGTGAGAATTTCAGTTCAAGAAATAGCCTCTTGAAACACAATAGGTCTCATTGGCTGCATAGACCTCTGGTGTAATCAGGCTATTACAGGACAAGTGAAAAGACTTGCCTTGTTCTGTGTCAATAACATTTACCCAAGCTGCACTGCACTAGTTATAGATGGAATCACTAGCAGAAAAAAACAGACTCCAGCCACAAAAATCAACATTTCCAGCCATGCTAGTGGAGAGGATCAAGTGGTGGCAATTTCAACCCGTTGGATGGTGCTCAGACTGTTTGAATAAATAGCTACTAGATTTTGTGCAGACATTACTGTAATGGTGCCCAAAAGATGCATCCTGATGATTAGGCTGATCAAGCTTCATTTATTTATTTATTTTTAGAATATTTTATTTTCAGCTTTCAATTCAACAAGATATGAAAACACAAACACACAACTCCAAACCCCTACCCCAACCCACCCACCAACAAATTGAGAGAAAGAGAGGAAGAGAAAAAAAGAATTAATAATAATGATAATAATAAAAAATAAAAATAATAAAAACGGTCGAGAGGGTGGACAACAGTAAGCACTGACAGCAAGAGCTTCTAAATCCACAACCCGTCCATCATAGAGGCCGACCATGTGTCCATATATTCCAAATAAGGTTGCCACATCTCTGTAAAAGTATTATAGTCTTTCCTGAGTGCATTTTTTTCAAGTGGAACACAGCTATTCATTTCCGAAACTCATCTTCCAATGGAAAGTTGGATCAAACTTTATTATGAAGTTGACATTTGTGGTTAAAACTGATGTTTCTAAATAGCTATCAGAACATTTATATCAATATTACTGTAGCTTTATTTTCTGCTTGGTGCCCAAAAGCGAATACTAATTTTCATGTGCTAATTATCATCATGTTAGCATATGCAGCTGTTAATATGCTCAAGTTCAGCATGTATTGTTGTACTGCTACTTAATCTTGAGACCTGATATTTTCTTGGCATAGTTAGATTTTTCACATACACTGCTGCCTCCTTATTTTTTTCCTGCTGAGTGTAGGACAGAGAGTCTATTTACACTTAGATGCCAACATCTGATATTATGAAGTGTCAATAAATAAACAACGTGGAGACAGGATTACCATACAGACGTTTAAATCTTAAACGTGTGGGTGTTTACACATGAAAGAGAAAGGACGGGAGAGGAAGAGTGTGTGGTGGGCATGTGGCAGATATTCAGTCAGTCAGCTGGTCAGGAATCTGTTTGTTCATTTTCTTCTGTGAAGCAGGAAGAGGAAACAGAGACAGGAAAAAAAAACAGAAACACCTGTTCTTAGACACACCATATCCATGCAATCTTGTGATAGGAAATGAGGGGCTAGAGGCTGGCGGTGGCGGTGGTGGTGGTGGGGAGGGGGGGTTCTTATGACTGAACCTTTAAGAGCTCTCTAACACTGTGCTTTCCTGCCTCTCTCTGAGCGATTTCTCTACATTACATCCCATCCATCCTGCCTCTCTCCATCTCTCCGTCTATCCCACTCTATTTCTTTACTTAATGGCAGTGACTTAGGTTTCTTAGTGGGAGAGGCGCTGTGTATAGATGGAGCCGCAGAGTTAATCAATGAAATGCACTGCTGCACTGCAGGAGCATTGGCTGAGGGCTGGCAGCTCCACCACCCTGCACACACACACTATCCTTCCCGTGGCCTCCTATAGAATCCAAGACCACAGCGTTGAAAGTAAAGAGACATTTCAAAGACATGATTTAATGGCAAAGTTGAAGTCCTCTAACAGCTGTGTAAAGAGTTTAGATCATCATTTCCCCCTAACGGCCTGGCTCTCTCCTCTTTATTGAACAGAATTCAATGAATTAAAGGTTGAATATGAATCTTCACACTCGAGCTGTGATTTTTCACACAGCTCTCACAAACCTCAGCTCCTTCTCGCAAAAGGGCTTTTACGTCATCTCCATTAAACACACCGTTGAACAGAACAAGACCTGTCCGTCACTTTCACAGAGGAACAACAAAACCATCAAACAACAGGCCTGAAAATGCATCCCCATAACTGCCCACTGCAGTGAGCCTTTGGATAAATAATTACCAGTGAATCGCATGTCTTTACCCATAGTGGGCTCTTTAGGTCAAGGTGAATGCCTATGTTGAAAAGTCTGCATGCTGGGACACTGTGTGTGTCTTTCACGCTGCTGCTGCCTGGCCTGTGTTTTTCTATCCTCATTGGGAGACACCTTACAATCTATCCAGTTTATCAGTGAATCCAAATTAAACAAATCTCACCACAGCTTGCGCCCGTCCTCCGGCGTTCCGTTCATTAATTAGACGTCTAAAAATATCAAACCCCTCCAAGACTTAATTAACCCATGCACTCCATTTGGTAGCTGGTGCATGCCTGTCTTTGGAGGGGAGATGAATGACTACTATCGGGTTGTGCTGTTGAGTGAATGTGTGTGTTGGTATATGCATCTGTGTTGGGATAAGTATAAAGGCGTGCATGTTCTGGATAGAAGACATCACTTATGTATCCATTCATAATTCAATCAGCTGTGGCTGTGTCCTTTTCTGTCTTTGGTTTTGTACAATTATTTACATTCACCAATGCATCTTTTTTTTCCTGATGTAACACCAGAGCTAGACTGTGAAATCTGTTACTGAGCTAAAAAGACTAAAAGGACAAATCACAATTCCCGATCAGTCATGTCATCCCCCTATGCAAACTTCACACCATGAGCGTCAAAGACTGCTTTCATCCAGCAGCCTCTGTGTCTGACAGAGTGGGATGTAATAAAGCTATAATTGATCAATTATTCAAGCCATTTGGATTTGATGTAACACTTGTTAGAGCAGTAATTGTGGTTGGTCGTTCATTGATGCCAGAGGTCAGTGGAATTTGTGTCACAAGGAAATCTTACATTTCCAGCAATCAGATACCTGGAGAGCTGCTGATTAATTTTTCATGTGAGTAGTTTGCTGTTTACAAACATTTCAGGTTGTATTTCATTTTGAATAATGAGCACATTTTAGTTGTTTTTCTTTCCAATAGATGACATTTTGCGTTGGTAAAGGAAAAGAGTCACGGTTTGACGCATCATTGACATTTGGACGCAGCCTATCTCCTCATGACATTTGCCACAGCCACTCAACTGTCACCCAGTTCACTGTGAACCTTTGAGTAGTGAGTTAGTCACTGACTGACAGAGGGGATTTTCAGAAAAAAAAAGTATCATCATCATAACCCCACATTTATGCAGTGTTTTGATAATTAATAGTTGTTAGGGGGCTATTTTAAAAACCCGTCTTGACTGCAGAGTTACTGTAAAATCAAAGAAATATGGACCCAAGTCAAATTTAACTTAATGAAATCTAGAGCTGAGTGGATTGGCTCTGCGCCGGCGGCTGCTACGGCTGCCAGGAAGTTAAAGTGACGGATGGCTACGGCATCTGAGAAACCTTCAGCTCCCACATAGTATTTAATGATTACCGACATTGTCATATTTTGTGAGTGCAGATCATTGCCCGTGTAAATGCGTGTCCAGCTAAAGCTTCAGGCCGTCACAGACAGTCAGCAGAGCAAAAATATGGTGAATCTAAAAATGAGGCACAGAGAAGCCAGGGGGGCATTTGCGTGCTGTTGACTGTCTCTATGACTGTTGAGGGTCTGTGTAAGTGTGTGTTGTGTCGCATCACCTGTGTGTGTGTGTGTGTGTGTGTGTGTTTGTAAGAGAAGCTAAGACCCTGACTCAGCTGCTGCTGCTGTTGTCACAGTAATTGAACTGCTGCGCTGCTTAACTAAAGCAAAATGAGTGTCTGCATGTGTGTGTGTGTTAGTGAAAGAGTTAGAGGGAGAATGAGCGTGATATTGTGTGTAATGAGCTTGTGAATATTCATCCTCTGTTCATTTACATGAGTGTGAGAACTTAGCTCACCAGATTTTAATAAGCCACACAACCAACTCCAATACTTTTACCTATTAGGAACATATAATTACATTCCTACATGTTGTATAATGGCATGTACCATAATGGAGTCTCATTTTACTTAGCAGTAAGCTTGTGAATCAGTAAATAATCTTGCTCCGTATGATCTGTATTTGTATTTCCTTACGGTTACGTGTGCTCGGCTTGAAAAAGCAGAATGCGGCCTCACCCGACGTGTAATGATCAGCAGACAATGAGCTGCAATTTTCTTGACTTGTACATTTATCTTCAAAGCAGCAGAGAACATCTGAAGCCTATAGAAACAGGCTACATGAGGAAGGGGTACCCAGTGCATTAAAAAGTGACACCAAAGGGCCCCAAACAAGCTCAGGAGAGAGATAGCCTCTGTATGATCATGCAGGACTAAAGTGGGGATGCTTTAAAATCCATTTAGTGCTCTGTTGCCACTCGCCTGTGTAAGAGATGCTCGGGTTTTTGTTTTTTTTTCCAGCCCACTGTGATGCTGCTCGTTCAGTGTGAAATATTCACTCCATATGCAGTGGAGAGAAGCAGCGAGTGCAAAGTGAGACACCCTGTTCTCACTCTGAATGGGATAATGGTGATGGTGACGTCTGGATACTCAATTACCAGGTTTAACGAGTGGAAGAAAATTACAGCATGTAAACTGCCTGGCTTGTTTTGATGGCAGGTTTCCATATGCGATAGCTACAATAGGGGGAGCAAAGATGGGCTCCTTTACTCTATTTTCAAGCTTTCTTTTGCCAGAAATTGTGATTAAAACCCGGCCAAATTTATATCAACATTTTCGTCAAGGTTTTCAGCAGTTTGTAACCGAGCCAAAGTACAGAAAAGCCGAGATACTCAGCAGCCGTAGAAGCTGTGTGAAGGTTTTTAATGTGAGTTGACGCATCGTGAACATGGTCCTGTGTAGCTCAGTGGATGAAACTACCTGTGCCAGGAGGTGGAGGGTTCAATTCAAGTGTCTGTCACATGGTGACATTGCTTCATCACTGCTTTTTTATTATTTTAAAGCTTCTGCATCACTTCAGCTACATTTCCACGGTCTTCGAGGAGTTAAGAAAAATCACAGCACTTTCATAATCCTTAAAACTGCATGGCCAATGTGCCGTATCAATGCAGAGGTGGGGATATAATGTACTCTCAAGATGTGCTGTCATCGTCTTTACCCACAGTGCTATAGCAACACAGTATATTACTAAGTAGTATCACCTGACTCTACCGTTTACCTCAGCTCTACAGGATGTTTTAGTGTTTTTCAGAAAAAGGTTCACAACATTTAGCAGCTAAACTGAAGGATGGAGCTCAAATTAAAGGACCAGTGTGTAATAATTGCCAAGCTTTATTGGCAAAATCTGAATACTAACCATTAATATATTTGTGTAAGTGTATAATCGCTATAAAATAAAATTTGTCTGGTTTTCGTAGCCTTATAATTATTCTTTTATATATACATATAGCAAGGGTCTCACTTTAGAGAGCGTTGCCATCTTTGCCATCATGTTTGTACGGCAGCCCGTACGGAAAATCCAGCCTGTCAGAGCGTGTTCCGTGAGTTTGGCGTTCATGAATAAACCACAGAAAAAGAAGGCGGAAGGAAAGAATAATGAGTAGGAAACAGTAGACATATCGTAAAATGGTTTAGATCCACTCCTAGTCATGGTAAAAAAAAAAAAAAAGAAGAAATTACACACTGGACTTTTAAGTAATTATCTGTGTTGGAATTATATCCATCTAAAAATGGCATCACAAAACTTCAGAAAGTTGTGCACACATCAACAAACCAACCAGTATGCTTGTCCCTCACTGTTCCCCCAGGTGCCCCAGGATGAGTGGGGGGGTTACCCCGGCGGTGGGAAAGATGACGAGATCCCTTGTCGTCGGATGCGGAGCAGCAGCTATGTCAAAGCCATGGGGGATGAGGAGAGCGGAGAGTCGGACTCCAGCCCCAAGACATCTCCTCAGAGGTCGGTGCGCCCTGACGCACTGGTCAAGGCCATCATCAGACCCAGGGACCTGCTGGACTCTCAGAGGTACAACACACTAGACTGATGGTTTCCCTTTTTTTCTGGCATGTGCTTGTTTACTCATTCACTTTGCTCCCAGTGTAGATGGTGCAAAATGAACAATTAACACCAGCTTAACTTATTTTGTGTCATGAATTTTTAAATGAATCATTTGCAAGATAATTGCGTGATTAAATCATTTGTCAGCTACGGAAGCTCAGAGAGGGCAAACGAGGAAAAATTCATTACAGTAATCTATCTTCTTAGTCAGATCTAAATTGTTTTTTTCCTGTTTATCACTTAAGAATAGGTTAACAAATTGTTTCTCCAGGATAATCTTTTGTGAAAACAGGTGATAAAAAACTTCACATCAGTGTCATGATTTTGTTGCATTGATCCTGGGAACATTTTTATTTTTATTAGCCAGAAAAAAAAACATTTATCAGTTTTCACAGAAAGATTTTTTTTAATCCAAGAACATTAGGGTTTTGTTTTGTGTTTTAAAAAATCCAAATCCAAATTTGTGCAGCCCATTTATTTTGATAGTAGCACTGAGGGTGCCACAGATGAAAAGTTTCAAATTCTAAGCATCTCAACGCTCTAAGGTGTTTTGTGTATCTTTAAGACATGTTTATGCCTTTGTTCCTGTTGTAAGATTGTGTTTTTTAACAGTGAAACAGTTCTCATCTTATCTGTTTCTGTTCTCAGCAAAACCGTGCTTGTTATTTCTTTGCTAATTTACATTCCCTCGAGCGGTGTTGACAGTGTTCTTGCTGTATGGCCTCACCGCTACATCAGTGTCGAACACTTGATAGCTCAACTCCGCGCTCGCTCAAATCCCTTCATGGGTATTCATATCAGTGTCTTCAACAGTAAGAAAGTGTTCAGCGTGTTCTTCTGGGATGCATCTTATTAATTGCTGAGGAAATGGAGAGCTTTTGTTTTGGTAACTCAGCGGCGGAAGAAAACGCTCATAAGAGGATTACAGGATGAGACAAGCCCAAGACAATGTCACAGGAAAATAAACACAAGAAATGATGTTATGGCGAGATAGAAGAAGAGTTACTATGATTACTGCATTAACAGATCCATTAGATTAGAATGAAATTAGATAATAAGAGTCCTCAGATCACATAAAAGAGTAATATAGACTCACCTGCAGTAATGCTATTACAGAGAGACTGCTCAGTAACAGCATTGCCCCCAAAGGGATTTGCTGGGTTGTGTTATTATCAACATAAATATTCAAATGATCTACTATTGTTACTATTTATGTATCCAATGCCAATTACAGTAGAATGAGATACAGCCATGATACACTGCAGAGGTTAGGCCAAAGCTGTTTGAGGTCAGAGGTGGATTCCCTCGTCTACTCTGCTTCTCATGCTGTGTTGCATGTGCCGATAATTGTCTGTTTTATGCTGTTTTCAGCTCACCTTCTGCAGCACCTCACATCCTACCTCCATCTTTGTATCATACATTTCCAGTGCAGTCCATTTAGACGTGGCATACTGAGTGAACCAGCTACATACGCAGAGACAGAGATCCCTCAGAGTTAAAAAAAAAAAAAAAAAGTTAATTTTTCAATTATGAAACCTGAGGTGGGACCATTCACGTTGTGTCTTATTTTACTGCCTATTGTGGTCTTAAATTGTATTGTTATACTTCTTCAGACACCAAATTATTTCATGGCGTGTGACGGATTCATCTTTTCCAGAGTCGTTTTTTTTTTAAGGTGGCAATACGAGAAAGCAAATTCACTTTCGTTCCCCCTTCAAAGAGTCCTGCTCCTCTTTGTGTGCAGCAGAATGTGCAAACAGTAATTACAGCTGTCTATTTTAGTAATATAACAATTTGAAAAAAAAAAAAAAACCCAGACTTGTTCTTTCAAAGCACAATCTTTTTATCTGCTTTTCGCTCTGCTTCGTCAGCTGTATATATTGAGCACATTTACCAGTCAAGGTCTGAGTTCACTGTGGAGGTTTCCATTAAAGACCTTTAAGCGGCAACTTAAAAAGTAGAACACCTGATTGCACCCTCTCATTTCATTTCTGGATCGTCTCATTAGTTTTTCCCTTTAGTTTTTATTTTATTTCTTTTTGAGAAACTTTTGAGCTAACTCTGCCCTTTGAATGAACTCATGCAGAGCCTTTTAATCCATGGCATCTTTCAATATGCACAGAATAAGAGACAACTGATTTCGGGTAATCATTTGCAATTAGAAGTTACGTTTCCTTTAAGAGGAATGTGCTTTAAAAAATTTTGTGGGTCCTGCTTTTATTTCTGACCAATTAAATCATCAGTTCCCATCAGTAAGAAAAATGTGTGCACATTGGTGATGAAAGGAAGTAATTTTGTTCTGCCACAAAAACATTCACTAAAAGCTAAAACCAATGTCATTAAGTGGAATTTGCCTTGTGTGACTCCAGGAACAACCTCAACCTCAGATCTCAGTTAGTTTGAGGCTGAAACTAACCCAGTCCTCTGACATCAATGTTCTAGAGATTGTTTTTTAAACAGCTATATAGATAATTTATCAACCTTCTCATATCACCCATCGGAGTGAGTCCTAAATTGCACATTTATAGTGGCATGCAGTGCACCAGCCATTGCTTGTCTCATCCTCTGTCTCATAAATATTTAAACAGTTGTTGGCTGCATAACTGTTTTATTCCGTTTAAAGAGGAGCTATGCAGGATTTTTTAGCTTAACTATGCTACATTTTTACCTTAATTTAACAGCTTTATAGTAATTTTTGTCTGTCTTGGTTGAAAAACCACTTTGCAAGATCATTGCCACCGTCCCGGTGTCCCAGTTCTCGCCTCTGGCACGTACCCCGTAACCTGTAATTTCTTGTTGATGACAGATAAGACTACACAAATATACATACATCGTAACATTGTATATGATATATAACGTGATATATATACCATTCTAGTGATTGCTTTCTCACCGGCATTGTTGAAAACATGGCCAGGAGGAGGGTTAGCGAAACAGCGGAAAAGCAACCGGACTAGCATAGTTCCCTTTAATCCAGTGATAACAGAGACCGATTGTTTCTCCAGTTAGCATCATGCTAGAATGGTTATACAACATGGCTTATAGTACAGCTCAGGATATCGTGACACTATAATCAAATGTTCTATTCTTATTAATCAGCTATTCCTGTTCTATTGTTAAATCACTAAACTGGTATGAACATTATTAATATTCACCCTACTTCATAATATTTTAAGATTAAATGTTAGGTAAATATTTGGGCTGTGAGGGAGGAAAAACAAGTACATGTGTAGATGTATACTCAAGTCATAACAAATACTTGAAAGTAATGCACAGTCTATTATAACAAAAGGGCACATTGTGACTCTTGGCACAGGGCACTTAACTCAGGCTGGTTTGCAGGACTGTTTAGAAAGACTCTGTCCTGCTGCAGCTTCTTCTCTTAATTTGTCCAAAGGCAACTAATGGCAAATAAATTGTAGACATTATGCACAGACGACCTTGTATCTGACCTCCAGTGCAGAGTGCAGCCTGTGACACCACACATATAGCTGCAGAATGTAATATCACAGTCAAAGTAAGAGACAATGATACTGATACACTGATCGTTCTCTCACCGTTATTGTCACGTTCTCGTTTCTTACACCTCACAAAGCCGACCCCGTGCCCGCTGTCGAGATTTTAAACTCCTCCTCTACCAGAAAGAATGACTTTTTAAGCAGAGGCACAGATTCATTCAATACACATCTGTTAACCTGACCCCGCTGGAAACTCGTACATGCAAACACACAAACAGAATTAATGATGAGCATCTGTGGCAGAGCGTGTGCGACGTGTCTCTGCAGGATGTCAGGAGACAGAAGCAGGGCAGCAGGGATCCAGATCCACTCTCTGCTGTCACACAGTTTCTGTTTCTGCGTACGCACGGTAGTACACCAGAGTTTCATCCCAGTGGGTGTATGATGATAAATCGAACGTTATGGATTGTGATCAGGCAGGATGATAATGATATTTGTCACAGAAGATGCAGTCGTTTGGCCTTTTTTAGCAGCTCTTAACTCTTTCAGATTATGATGTAGGAGGATGCCACAGTGAAGTATGCTCCTTTCTCGACATCTTCCAAAGCTTACCCTGACTATCCATTTTGAATAGCTGTAAACAGTGAATGATTTATGGGGATGCAACAGCAGGAAGGCCTATCAGTTGCAGTTATTGTACTCCAAGGACCCTCTGAATAATGGCTCTCTCAGTGGTTATACCGATATTCTGCTGGGCTCTGCTCTAAGGAAGATATTGACCAGCATGGATCAGGCTGTGTGGCCAGTCTCAGAATCCATTGACAGCAGCAGCACTGTTATTGAGTCTGAAGGAGAGGGTTTGTTGTTGCATTCATTTCAAACACCAGGATTGTCCCCAAGGGTGTCATTACTGAAGAGTCCTGAACCCACTCAAAGAATGCCATAATGTGCTGTCTGTCCTCATGGATTGAGCTGGAGATGCATATAGAGAGAGCAATTTCAAAGATTTGAGAGTGGTTTGGTGCAGTGCAAAACCAAACCAAACACTTCATGTCTTCATCATCACATTCATCAATGTTTTAGCCAATTCCAGATATATCCTGGTATTGAAGTGCACTTCAGAAGTAGAAGAGTACAAGATGTGTAAGGCATTTTATAAACAACTCATAACACTGGCACTTTCTTTTTCATCTGTAAATTCCCATTTCTTCAGTAAAGTCTGATTTGGAATATAAGATGTGGTCTTATTTTATTGATTACAAGAGGAAAATGTAGAGAGGAGTACAAGAAGGCCAGGAATATCAACAGTAATGCTGGTATAGAGATAGTGAATAGAATATAATATACATACTGCAGTCCAATAGTGCAGATGAATATATTTTGAATGAATACGGCTCTCATGTTTATTTTATCTGTTTTTCATTAAAAAGACATAAAACCATATTATATTTATACCTTCAAATCTGTATCAGCCTCAGTAAGCAGCATCAGTCGGGCTAAATGGTGTTCCAGCACCTTGGATTAATGAGTAAATAGATCTGAGTGTTTAAATAGAGAGCGAGACAAATGAGGAGACAAACACACACACGCACACACACAGGAGACAGGAGATAGGCTCCTCACACAAGGCGGTAGACCTTCTAACTTCATTGTTGCAGAGGAAGTACCACCCTGCTTCTCCAGGAGCACATAAAAATCTCTACCTTAAATAAATAAATTCATGAGGTTATGATAAGGATGTTTGATTAATAAAAGAGCAGAGGAGCAGAATCACTTGTAACCTGAATGTAACCAAGCTACTGCTCATGTGACACTCAATGTTAGGGCCCCACCCACCAAATCAAACTCCCCTTGGTTTGGTATCAGAGTTAAGTCGTGTGCAAAAGTTACTGTACACATAGCTTCATTTGTAATAATAAAAATAATGATATGAAAGCTGAAAACATGAGCAGCTTCAAAATGCTGCAAGCTGTGACTTTGAACTACAGTTCCCATAATTGAAGAGTGTGTTTGCAAATGTGGCCGGTCAGTGTTCCCTTATCAAAGAATGAAACCAAACAGCAGTGAGATCAGAGTTTGTGGAAGCTGGTGAGACAGCCTGTGTTGTTCACATTTACATTTTAAATCACCTGAGATATTCCTGACTTCCTGTAAATCTAAACACAATTTAATTATGACACTCACAGTTAACATTGTAGTCCTGTTCAGTACCATTATAAATGTGTATGTATCAGATTGTTGCCATAGGGTCTGAATCTCTTATCATGTGTTCGCACATGTGGCTATTTCCAGTTTTTATTCTTGGCTGTTGGCACCACAGCACAATGATCCATATCAAGTAGTGTTTTGAGTCCACACACAAGAGTCAACACAGACACGATTGCCACCTGACACAAGAGCTCTCATGCTATTATGCTCCATCGGGCTTGTTGGGACGAAAATTAGATTGGATTCAAGACAGACATGGCGTAGGTTGGATTTCCCCTGCACTTGTAGCAATTTAACGTCCCGCTGGGGCATTCAGATGGGCCAAACACAAATTTGACAGCATCAAGTCCCCGAAGCAAATCATGTTAGAGTGAGAACAGGCTGTCAGGTTGTGTCACCTCCCTACGTCTTCCCCACTTTCCAAGTCCTCTTGCGTGCTCGTGGGTGACAGGGTCGCCTCTTTGTTCATCTCTCCAATAAAGAATACATCACAGTCACAGGCTCACTGGGCTGAAACAGCCTGTGCACTCAAAGGAAAGTTAGATGTCAATGATTGTTTTAATTAATAACCATTCGCTCCCACGAACCCCCCCGCCCCTCCCTTCGATTACAGCTTCACCCGCAGGTCCTGCATGTCCTGTAGAGCCAACAGCAATGATAAATTGAATATGAATTGGCTTTTTTTCTGTGTTGTAGAAGGGCCTGCCAAAGATGTTTAAGGAATGTATTAATGATGATGGGAACTGAGTGACATGTGGCAAATTTCACTATTAGCCATTAGCATAATGAGTCACTGAGTCAATTGGGAACGACACGTCATGTAGAGAGCAGCAGCATCAACATCAGTTTTTTGGCAGCTTAGCCTCTCTTTAAATGACGGAGGCCCACAAGCCGTTCAATCAGACCTTTTTCTGGCAGTTAATAAAATAATAACGTTTGTTTGCCTCCCATCCATGATTAGCTCCTCGAGTTGCTATAATTAATCAAAGTTAACACTAGTAAGGCATTCAATAATCTTGATTTGACATAATGTAATTACTCATTCAAACAGCATCGGGTGTGAGCATTTCTCACTCACATCCCAAGGTCAAAGCAGAATTCGTGTCCACTGATTCAGGGCTCTGTGTGTGAGACGTGTCATGCATAGTTAAGCTCTTATACTGAACACCTTCACCCTGCCTCATTATTTATCTGATTCAACAGCATTGCAACTGCTTGTGTTTTCAACAGAAATTCTGTAGCTTGAGAAGAAAAAGTTGTGTATAATTCTAAGAGACTGTGAATACAGTAATTGTAAAACATCACTATCATTATATACAATTTGGCTTCCTCGGCCAGATGAGATTCATCCCTCTTGTTTTTATTGTCATTGGGAACCATTGGGAAGATCAAATTGTTCACCATGGGGCTTTGCAGTTCAAGAAAGAAACGTACTGAATGTGCTGGTTCTGAATTATCATACATAGTATTTCACCTTGGTGTGTGTGTGTCTTTTTGTTATTTAACAAATTAAACCTTTTTGCACATTTTTCTCTTCCTGCAGTTAATTGGTTTTGGTGCCTCAGAATCATTCCTATTTTTTCTTTTCTCTACAATATTTCATTTTCAATCAAATGCCTCAGTCTGAACCTCTCTCCTCAGAAATTGACGCATAACACCAACTGTCAAAGCAAAAGTTGTAGAGTAAGACAGGAAGTGAGACAGGAATTCTCATCATCCCTAGCTCTAATATAGGCCAACTATGGAAGTGTATTCACACCAAACAGAAATATTTATGGAATCCTATAGAGGACGATATTAAATAATAATGTAAGCTTGCAATTGAACACCCATGAGTCACATTTTCTCAGATAGCATGTACAGATGTGGAAATTTATGATGCCATTGTGGAGTTAGGTTCATTTTCAAGCTTACATTTTATCATTTTAATATAGCCCCCTATAGGCTCCCATAGATAATTAGAGGACATTTGCTGTGGTATGATTTGATAAAGGACTGGGGCATTCTCAAAACAGCCTCTCTACAGGGATGGATATAAGTTAAGTGTACTTGAGTTATGCCTCAGCCGGAGCACCTCTATCTGATCTTGTCAGCTAAAAGCTCCACTTAATTTCATTGCTCAGAGAAGGACTTTAGGTAGTTTTTTTTTTTTTTTTTTTAATTCTCATTTGGCTCAATTAACCCAATCTAATTACCCACACAGGGGGAAGAAGAATATGTGGTTTATGATGTAGAGTAACTATATTTTTTGTGCAACTTTTCATTATCAAGTGCTTTGTTATCGTTTTTAGTTGGTGCTGGTGGGCAATGTGTGTGTATGTGTGTGCACCTCCTGTGCAACAAAGCTCATAATACACTCCTCATCACGCCACTCTTGTGCATGTGCACGTGTTCCATTCGCTTCGCTCAGGCGCAGTCCTGCCTGCATCCTAAATGTAACTGTGACATTCTCCCACTTTCACTGTCACTCAAAGGCCACGTCGGTCATATTGTATCACCCTAATGTTTGCAGCACTTTGGTGAAAAAGCCCAAGCAAACATTCAGCGTATACCACAGTAACCGTAAAGAGCCAGTTCCATTGGACTTGTACCCAGTGACGTCACATCCATCCAACTCCCACTTGTGGGACTCAGTAACTCTGTTTTCTTCTCTACCCACAGCTCTTACCGCCTGGATAAAATCAACAGTGACATGCGTAACTACATCACCAATTTTGCTGCAGACTTAAGGTGAATACAGGCTCAGTGCCTCCCCTCCCCTTACCGCTCTGTTGCTGCCATGTTGCAGTGGTCAGACGTAGGAGCCAGCTGGCTGGCTGCCCTGCTGACATACTCAATATGGACGCCTCACAGAGCAAACACTCAAGACCAGTCAGTGAGAGGTCACCTGGGGCAATCTGCTTGTACTGGCAAAGCATAAGGCACTGTTAAACACAATATAGATATGATTTGATTCCCTGTTACACATTATACCAGCACGGCAGTAAACGCTTTCTTGTATTAAAAATGAAAGCAGCGTTGTGACATCGTGTGTTTAGAGAGATTATCCACATTATTTAAGAGATAGGACTTCTTCCCATTAACAGCGACTTCACTTTTACCACTCCATTCAGAAGTAATCTCCGGGTGTTTCTGCTGTGGGATGTCTTTGGATGTCGAGAAGGTTGATTTTTGCTGTGCAAATACACACAGCCTTGCTACAGCATGACAAGATGGATTGGGGGACTTTTAATCACACTGGCATTTTCCTCGCTGCCAAACACCAGCGTTTATCTCTATAAAAAGCCCAGAAACTGCTTACTCATCCCTGCCTGCCATTACAAATACATCTGGCAGAGGGAACCTCGTTTTGGTATTCCCAATGCCACTCACATAGCATTCTTTATTTTACTTAAAGCACATTCCTTCCTTGGTGCCTTAAACTCGTTGTCTCTCCAGCAGGTTTCTGCCCTGCTGGGGAAGCTCATTTAATTGACCTGGCTGACACTGGGTTCCTCTCTGAAGTGCTTGCTCACTAACTAGCTCCTGATTTGCATTTCCCTCATTTTCAAGCATTGATTAGATTTTTCAGCACCAGAGTAATCGAACTGCCTTTTTAAGGACACTGGTTAACACATCAGTGTAGCTGGGGAGAGACACAGAAAGAGTGAGGCTCGTCTCTTGGGAGACACATTATCATAACCCGTCTCCGTCTCAAGTTCAGAGGAGGCGCACTGCGCTTGATAGCACTTGATTGTTTTTCTGATTGTGTTACACCTGTAGCCATTAGTCAGATCTACCGTACCTGATCATCAGATCAATTATATTTAACTACTTAAGAAATCATCAGCATGGCTGTCGTCCCACTTCCTGTCTGCTTCTCTGTGTCTCTCTCTGTTCAGTCAGAGCTACCATTTGCAAGCCGCCAGGGACATGCACCCAAGCATCGCCTTGGATCCCTCTGCCAACTACAACTCGCCCAAGTTTCGCTCCAGGAACCAGAGCTATATGCGAGCTGTCAGCACCCTCAGTCAGGCTAGCTGTGTTAGCCAAGTGAGCCAGGTGAGTCTGCTTCCTCACAGGTAGGAAAAAGTCTCTAATCCCACACTGCAGACTGCAGAAGGACGAAGGAGGTCCTGGCAAGCAATAATTAATAAAAATGATTTCAGCTTACAGATATATATATATATATATATATATATATTTAAAACCCCAGTTAAAGAGTCTAATTGCTCTATAATCGGGGTCATTCCTATGTTCCCACAGCCCTGTGTTCCCTCAGCCCTATGTTCCCACATTTCTAACTTTTGTTGTCACTGAAAATTAGTTACTATGTTCCCACAGCCCTTTGGTCCCACCATTGGTTGGGTTTAGGCAATGAAGAAAGGAGTTGGTTAAGTTTAGTAAAAAGACCAGGTAGAGGCTAGACAGGCCAGATAGAGAGAGTCCAGATAAGTAGAGAGAGTCCAGTGGGAACATAGGGCTGAGGGAGCATAGGCACGCTCACCTCTAATCATAGGTATCTCCTTTTCAGAGACCCTTTTTTCTGGCTGCATTTGACCTACACTTATTTTACGCAACAGTTCACTGCACATTGTTTATCCGTCTAAATTAAAGGACTTCAACAGAGGTTGTTGAGATATTCATCTCTCTCCTAAAAGAGAGGTGTATTGATTTGTTCAGAGTCAACTAAACTCCAACTAATTCCAAATCCCAACAGAACAAGATGTTTATCTGTGATGCTGGGAACGGAATGACAATCATCAAACAACTTTCTATTCAGAAAACAACCATTTGTAACATGCCAGTATCATAGACATAGACATTATAAGGTACATCATATTCATCTGAAAATGAAAACAGAAATAGTTCTTGTCTTATGTGACTGCGGCCCTGACGCCATTAACATCAATCTACTGCTACTGCAGAATAAGGAACCAGGCAACAGGTTGTCCACTCAGATTATAAAAACATTTTCCATTGACGTCCCTGCTGCGTTTTGCATTTTAAAATGTGAACACCATTTGATTTCAGCAGGAAGCCTTGTTTCAATTCAAAGGAACACTGGCAGAGAACATAATGTCAAGTTTTAAAACTGACCAATTAAATATCTCAAGGTAAACAGAGAAATACCCTCACTGGTTTAACAGTGGAAAAAAATGCTGATGGCTTTTTTTTGCTTTCTCACAGGTGAGCGAGACAGAAATAAATGGCCAGTTTGAGTCGGTGTGTGAGTCTGTGTTCAGTGAGGTGGAGTCCCAGGCCATGGAAGCTTTGGACCTCCCCGGCTGCTTCCGAACCCGGAGCCACAGCTACCTACGAGCCATCCAGGCCGGCTACTCCCAAGACGATGACTGCATCCCCCCCATAGCCTCAACAGTCACCTCCACCATCAGGTCGACCACAGGTAAGGACAACTAGACATAAAATCCATTTGCACAATACAACATGTGACATGTCCTGGATGTTGGTATTTTTGTTTGCTTCTTAAGTACAAGTGACAGACTGATACCACAAGCTTACACTTGGCATTGACATGTGGTTATGATGAATAGAGAACAGTTAGTGCAAACTGGTTGTGCTGTCAAACAGCTTCATATCTTTGCATGAATCACTCCTGTATGTTTCCATTGTTTTTGACGGAGGTATGATTACTGTAGCTAACACTTGTGAGCTGTGCCAGTTCATCCTACTGTATTTTGGATACAGTGCTTCATCTGCTCATCCATTGGATGCATCAGAGAGTAAAGCTATGAACCCTATTGAAAATCACAAATGGAAATTAACTGAAATAAAACTCAAGGACATGGCTGCTTTTTCCGCTACATTTTGGATATTTTTAGGAGGCCACATGGTGACACTTGTGAACGTACTCACAGCTTTATTGCCAACTGGTCAGAGAAATGGTGAAATTACCGTATGCAACGTATGCATTCATACATACACTATGAAATCTCTTTGTCCACACTTCATACAAATTACTTTGTCTTATTACAAAGCTCTTGTCTACACACAAAGAGATACCATAACAGAACTGTACACTATTGCGTCCAAACTTGGATAGTGAATAATAAAGCTGACATGAATACATCAGTAACAGAACTGTCACTTTGGTTAGTCACATATACACATACATAAACTGCTGCAATAAATCTAAACATACTCAGCTGACACGTGCATTTATTTCTGGTACTGAGCCTTGATTATAAATTGTAAGCTGCTGATGGTTTCAACAATTCCCATGATTGCTGGATTCACAGAGGAAATGATACATCCTTGTACAGATGAAGAATGTGGGAGGAAAAGAAGACAAAGTGTCTGGACAAGAAGTCTGAGCGGATTCCACCTCTTCCCACAGTAGATTCATGAACTCACATCAGTCGGAATATAGTAGGGAGGGTTAGGGGTGTGGACATCTGGAGATGTGCTTATGATCAATTCCTCATACCTGTAAATGTTTGCTTACACTGCTTTCTCAGTCAACTCCGATATCTTTGCATTTGTGTTGGGTTTTGCCACTATTTTGAAAGAGGGGCAATTGGTGCTTCGAATCAATTGGTTCAAACTGGACCTCGCATTTTCAATAGGGTTCATACTATACTTCCTGATTTATGAAAAAAAAGGTTTTGAAGCTTTGCTCATCTTTGCCTCTTTTCATTGCACAAAGTACACATGTCTTTACCTGAAAGCAGAAGAGGCTGCAAGGACTGTTCTTACACCTCATTTCTTAGAAATATTGTCCATTCTCTGTGATGTGTTCCGGGAGAGAGGAGTTTCAGCTTTGTGCACTGAAAAGATGTGAAGAATGCATGCTACAAATTAAGGTTGAGAAGGCAGTGTAACAGTAATGGAAATGAGTCAAAATGGGAGCACTTTCTCAGTCTTACAGTAGTATTCAACACTGTAATGTTCTATGATATTACAGATAATTAAAATTATGGTTTCAAAACTCTTCAGTATGTATGAGCAGTAGACAAATGAGTAAATTGGGGTAATAATCATAAGGTTGGCATCTAATTGTTATACATATCTGCTATTATCTTATTTTGACTCATGGCATTCAGTGCATGACTTGATGTTACTGCTTTGTGGCAATTAAAAGCACATTCTCTCCAGCTGCTCACACCTTTGGCCATATTACAGATACATATTTACATTTGTCTTCCAGACAGAAATTATATGCAGGAAGACTCTTGTTTACCCGACCAGACCAGTATACATGAGGACTTGGCTGACACAGCCCCTCTGGCCCATGATGATCTAGGCTGCCCCATCAGAAGAGACAGACTTTACCAACAAGATAGCATGGGTGCTACAGCAAAACCTTTATCAGGACCACCCGTCTCTCCAAGCCTCTTCAGATCCCCCAGATCTAGTGCCCCTGAACGGCCATCACCAAAAGCCATCCAGGCCAGTATCAAAGAGTCGGCTACCTTGGCTGCAGCTATCAGCATGCAGTGGAAGGAGGAGGTCTCAGCCATGCGTCGTGAGCTTGCCGATCTCAGGAGGGACCTCTGTAAAGAGCTCCGTGCTTTCAACAGTAATTTCAACACTTTCACACAGCACTACAACACGTGGTCTCCCCAAGGGGGTCACATGGCAGCTGGACCTGGGGTAGGTTTAGGGGGAGGGGTTGGCGTTGGGACAGGGTCGGCAGCCATGGCAGGAGCCGGAGAGAGTGCAGGGCCAGGGGCAGCGGCAGGGGCAGGGGCAGGGGCAGCAGGACTTGGAAGCGCTACAGTAGACAGAGGCGCCGGCGGAGCAAGAGAGAAGAAGCCCCAAGTATCCAAAGTATCTGTGGGTACCCAGGCCAGAAGCAAGGTCCTCGTCCGGCAAAGCACTGCAGATGCAGCCGTCAATTGTCCAGAGGAAAAGGAGGAGAAGAAAGGGGCCCGGCGTAATCTGCCGAAACAGCTGTCAATGGACCCGAGCATTCTTGCCAGTCCACAGTCAATGTATGTTGAGAGTGCCATACCACTTTCTCTGGATCCGATCCTTACAAGCACTGTTAGAACACAACTGGACCCATTTGACATGACTCTTGTTCCCTCTGTAGCTAAACCAGAACCAAAAACAGAGTTATCAGACCATGAAATGGTGAGTTCCTCTGACATGGCTACTAATGAGCCAGCCACCACCCATGGTACAGTGCCACCTCCATCAGAAACAGCCCCTGACATGCCCCATGATACAGTGACAGTGGAACAAGAAATGGTAATCACTGCACAGCTAATACATATAGACCCAGATAATGAGTCCCAATCTGATACTGAACTGCCTCAGACTGATGACACGAAATCTCCAGATGCAGAACTAATTAAAAGAGATAAGATACTGCTACCATATCCAGTCCCTGTAGTTACCGTGTCTCCACCTGAGGAACATGATGATGTTATCATGTCAGATTCAGAGTCTCCTGATCACAACACTGTGAACAAGCCAGATCCAGTGTCTCAAGATCCTACTACTGTGTCCTTGCCATATTCAGGATTAGAAGATCCTGATCCTGTACAATCAACAGATATAGAACCCAAACCATCAGACTCATCTGCAGCATCTTCAACTGACCCAATTAACCAAGGCCCACTCTCAGCGTGTGATGTACCCTCAGTCGATCTTGATACTGTTGTACCATGTAATGTAGTGGCTGACATTCATTGTCCATCCATTGTGGTGTCAGAATACCCGGACACAGAACCTCCTCTAAGTCCATGTGACAGTGATCCAGATCCCATTATAACCTTTCCAGATTACCCTCCTGACCCTCCTGCTGAGCAAATGACATCAGTCTCGTCATTTGCCAGTTCAGTAGACTCTCCGCCAAATACTGAACCAGAGCCCCAAGACTCAGAGTGGCCACCCCTTCCAGAACCTCTTGATACCACCCCTATATATCACGCTGATCTGGTCCACTTTGACTTAGTCATGCTGACCTCCCTAGATCAAGATGATCTTGACTCAGTGTTCATGGACCCTGAACCAGAACCATTTGATGTGAGTATTGACTCTCCATCTAATGCTGACGATTTAGACCCACCCATGTACCTATCAGATAGTCCAAGTTCTCCCATACCTGCTGGTGACCCCACCATGCCCCTAAGTCCGTTATATCTTTCAGAGTCAACAGGATCCATTTGTTCAGATCTAGCTTTGGATAATCAACTGGCTCTGATGCCTCAGAGTATGGAATTACATGAAGTCCTACTTCCACAGGTCATGGTCACAATATCCCCACCTAGTTCAGTATCTCCAGATACATCACTGGAGATGGACTTTGGACCCACAAGTCCAGTCCCAGATCTATTTCCACAAGACATAGACCTACCCCCAGATCCTCTTCCACCAGACACAAATCCAGTCTTAGATCCTCTTCCACCAGACATAGATCTTTCCTCAGATTCTCCTCCACCCGACACAGATCCAGTCCCAGATCCTCTTCCATCAGAAACAGATCTGGTCTCAGATCCCCGTCCACCAGACATAGATCTGTCCCCAGATCCTGTTCCAGTAGACACAGATCCAGCCCCTCATGCTGTTCCAGTAGACACAGATCCAGCCCCAGATCCACTTCCACCAGATATGGGTCCAGCTCCAGCCTCAGATCCTCTTCCACCAGATGGTCCAGCCCCACATGCTGTTCCAGTAGACACAGATCCAGCCCCAGATCCTCTTCCACCAGATATGGATCTAGCCCCCGATGCTGTTGTAGTAGACACAGATCTGGCCTTAGATCCTCTTCCACCAAATGTAGATCCATCACCACCAGATATTATAGTCATACCCCCAGAGGACCTAGCACACATGGAGTCAGATGATATTATAGTATATGAAGAATATGAGGAACATGTGGAAGAAGAGACCCCAGGTAGTCCAGAGAGGTCCTCAAGTGAAAAGGCCTTTCTGTGGTACAGGTGGCAGAAGAGGGGCCATAGACGAGAGTCAATGCATAGGAGCGCCAGTGTGGAGCTATGGAGCGGTCGATATGAGTATAACAGTGCAGAAATCACATACGTGTCTCTCACTCTGTGAGTTCATACCTCATTCTCAGCAGACAAAATGTAGCTCAAAGTATGGTTTCTAGCTGCCAGTGCACTGTAAAGGGATGTGCCGATCTAAATGTCATGTGATCATTGGCATTCAAGGCAAGGACTTTCCTATATACAAGCCTGCAGTAAAAGCCCAGGAAAAAAAGACTGCATTGGTAGCAGCAAAAATAATATGTCACTGAATGCAAGAATCTGATGAACCCTCTGTGGTGACAAATTTACTGAACAAGGATGCTTCAGTAACATTTACTGAAAGCTACATGAACTTCTCTAAAGCCTGTTGTCACCACTGATGTGAATTCTCTTCCTGGACAGTACTGCTTATTTCAGAGTACCTTTTTTAATCACTGGATACACTTTAATGAATGTTCCTGTTCAGTCAGTGGATTATATCAAAGACATTTTACGCATCTATTTTAAGAGACTCTCCTGGAGCTCTGTTATAGACCATGGACAAGATGGCCTTATGTATACGAGGTCCAGACAATCCTTGCAGTAATAATGGAAACTTTACTTTTGCTGACCTGTCACTCCGGAGTGGGGTGAAGTAAATCTTGGCAGTTATCATATAACTATAAGGACATACTGTTTACTATGTGAGCTGTTGGAAGGACTCTGCAGGTATAAAGAAAAAAGGACACGATGGTGTGGAATGATGTTTGCACAATCACAGACAGAGCTGGAAATCTATTAATTTATTGGAGAAATGACTTTATCATTCACACTCATCCTCAAATATAATAGCAAAACAGTACAGTTAGGGTATGTAGCCTCACAACCTCATGTTGCCTACATGCACATACACTTTGCTACCAAACTACAGCACATAGGCCTACTGTACACACACATATTTGCTGGACAAGAGTATACAGATACAATTATAAAAAAAAAAAATTAAATCATCATTAAATTTATCTGATAATCTGACTATAGTAATAATAGGCCTTGTTGATAGGTGATATTGCATTTTTTACAGTAAGATATCATCTCAATGCTCAGGAATCAAAGACTGAGAATGTAATACGACCGGGACATAAGTGTAATGAAATTCATTTGAATTGTGTTTCTTCCTGAAAAAAAGATGTACATCTCTGTGTGGCTATTTTTTAAAGGTGTGTTACACTGAATGGTGAAAATTATGCTGTAATGGTGCATGACAGATTGCCTCAATATTTTGTGCATTTCATACACGGTGCCTCACTGTAAGTATTTGGTTCTGTTCATAGTTTCATTTCAATGCAATGAAAGGAGCCTACATACCACCAAATCCATGGAATTCGGTTACCAGCAATGAACAGCTAAAAACCCAGGCAAATCACAAGATACATCTGTGCTATCTATCCAATTAATGGGCTCTATATAGAATCACCCACTGAAGTCTGTGCTCTAATAAAGTGCACTGGAACAAAAGGAATGTTTCAGCTGAAGATCAGTGAGCTACCAGAAAAAAAGGATTTTCCTGAGTGTTGTTTTGAATTGAATATGCACAGAGCACTTCATGAAAGTTTTGCTAAATTGACTGAATCTGAAAGGTTTTCAAAGCAGTGGGAAGTCAATTAGTTTGTATTGTTTCATTTTTCTGCTCATTTCACTGGTGTTAAAAAAAATACGGTATTTTCCTCCCAGGACCCCTACCACATTTAAATTTTCATCTGACAAATTGTTATCTAGAAGTAGCACATAGTTAAACCTGTACTGCAGTGACTTTATGTTTATTCATTTGATATAGTCTGATAATAAATTGTCAGGATGCAGTCACGCAAGGAAAAGTACTGGCATGTGATAGGCCTTTTTTCTCTACTGTGAACTTCAGAACAAAGGAAATGGTGCCGAAGTTATGAAATCTCTCTGGAATGAATGGATTTTTGCCAAGAAAACTTGATGTGGTAACTGAGCTGTGTTTGTCTTAACACAGGATTTACTGTTATATCATTAAAAGGCAAATAAGCCAATGACCTCAATGGCATGTGAAACAAGTGAACTGCCCTACTGTAATTTACATTATCAATTGCTTTCTCTATACATTCATTTTCATCTTTGCTGAACTTCGTATATTTTAAGTGGAGTGGTCACTGTCCCTTTTCATTTTCACTCAAAGAAATATAAAATTGATGATGTGATTTTTGTTGGATCAAACATGTCCCTTTACATCTTGGGAGTTTGATTTGTTGGCCAGGGCGTATTTGCAGTACAACACTTAGGGTGCTAACAGTGCACAACAATGTTGTGACCCATTTTACCCAAAATTGTATTAATTTTAAGGCTGCAAAAACCTAAATCCTAGTTAAATTATGCCAAATACCATCATCAAGACTTTGTTTGCATTGTTAGCACTCTTTACAAGCCCTACTTTCATGAGAATAAATCTGGCAAAATGAAGAATGCATACTGTGCATCTAAATCTGAGGCTAAATTGACCAATGCCTCAGTTAATCAGTAAATAATTTAAGAAATACACCAATAATATCTGAAAATAAAACTATGAAAACCAAAAAACCTCCCTTGTTGTGGTTGTGGGTTTTCTTTACCTGGTCACCTGTGTCAGTTCGGTGGTAAATGAAGTGGGCAGGAGCATCACACAGCGAGGCCAGAAGTTATAATACAGGTTACTGCATCTGTCTGAAAATGGTATACACTAACATTAGGTGTGAATGAGCCTAATGAAAACAAAGTGTATCAGGAAATAAACAGTATGTGTGTGTGAATCATGTTACTCATTGTATACCCCATCCAGAACTGCCCTCATGACTCCCTGCTCTATTGAAACATGCTGCTGTTAACACTGTCTGGTTTTGATGACTGACTTCCTGGTCAGCGTGTCTCCTCATGAAGCGCCTTTTCAGGAAGAGTGTCGTCCTCGTTGTGATTTTGCTGTATGCCTCTGTGCAGGTTGGTCCTGATAGCCTGCAGTCTATGCCTCTCTCCATTACCTCCTTGTGTAAAGTTCATAGATTGTACTGTGCTGTATGTTTGGGCAGATAAGCCCATTCTTCTGAATATCCACCCCACTCCCTTGTTTTCAGGAATCCAGTTCTGCCTTCCCTCCACCTGCAGCATTGATCGGACTCCCCAGCAAACCCCAGGTAAACCTGCTACCTGGGCCGTCCCCCATTGCTCCATATCAATGCGCCAGACATTATTTTAATGAAATATCCACCTTGAATAATGTTGAGTCTAGACAGTTAATGAAAGCTACAGTATGTGATATTCTTAATTTACAGCTGGGAGTTTATCGGATGTATAACAATTCATTTTCGCTAAAAGGACCACTGTGTATTAATGCAGTTTTACCATTTGTCACTGTGTTCCCAATACAAATATCAGTTATTTATTCATCCATGCAGAGCTTGACCCTACAGTTGCTAGATCGACTGCGAAATGCAGATGTCCCAATGCACCCACACTCTAACGCATCCTGTTTTTTTGACTTAGAGTCTAGTCTCAATGGACTCTCAATTGTTCAGAGTGCTCTCTGTGCTGTTGCTTGACATATTTACGATTGCATCACTTTCTCAAACCGCCTCCATTCCAAAGTCTGCAATATCACATGAGTGCAGGCACGACTGCACACAGCACCCTCTGGATGTTTCTATTATTAGCTTCCGTTGGGTATTTCAGTGATCCATCTAAGTCGACAAAGAGGCCCATTTGTTTTCTTGAAAGGGTGAGGTTAAGACCACAGTGACAATGCATCTAAGTGGTGACATGCAAATGCTGTTCAGTTTGCCACCAGCAGCTAAAACGCCATTACTTATAGACAACACTCAGTGGTGTGACTTCCATGAACAGCAGGACAACATCGGAGGCATTATAGGCAAGGGGGGTGTTTGAAAACTGTTCTTTTTTTTTTTCTTCTCGGTGATCCATCACACTGCTCAGGACACTTTTGAACTTTTGCAAACTATCCAGTGTTGGTTAAATAATCTTGAATAATGACTCACCCAGGCTGGTTTTTGTTATCTATTGTTGGCTATTTTTAAATTAACGTCTTTATTGTTTCTGGCTGCAACACTCGTGACTCTGCCAATAATGGAGCTCGCCATCCATCTTCCTCTCTCTCTCTCTCCCTCCCTCACCATCATCTGCATATCCTTAAAAGCCTGTCGCCAAACAAACTGCTGCATTTCCCCTACAGTGATGAATCCAATCGGGGAGAAAGACTCTTAACGGCATGTCACTCAATCCCCCACAGCCCCGCCCTCATGTTAGCATACAAGTCAGTCCTGATAGATATAGAGAGGTCCTAACAGAACAGAGATGGAGTGGTTAAATCACTGCCTTTGTGTCTTATGTTTATCAGCCTCACAGGCACAGTGGTTGTTATTTGTGTGTGTATGTGAGACAGAGAGATATATATATTAAATGGAGTATTCCCACTGAATACATTTAGCAACCACTGAACATCCTCCATCATTTTAACTGTACTCGCTGTGCATACTGGCTGCTGAAAATGTACGTGCACACAGGGAGACGCCTTCTTCATCTTGCTGTTTGGCGTTTTGACAAATATTTTTTGGAAGCTAAATGATTTCATTCCAAACTCCAGTGATAGTTGTAGTACATTTTCTTGCTTACTGCATAATACAGTATTTTAATCTGTGATTTGCTTTGCACTGTACACAGAAACCCAGAGTCAGACTTGTCCTCTTTCGACTCCTTGTTCTACCTCACACCAGCTGTTCTTTACTTTTTTTTTTTAGTACGGTGGCCCTGACAGCTCAACACAATGCAACTTAAGAAAATACATGAGAGCACACAAAAGAGTTTTAATTTGAATTGCATTGACCTCTAAAGGCCACCATAATATAATAGGAAAATATGAGTATCGTGAAGAAGCTGTCATAAACACTGTACATGTTCACATGAACTGCTCTTTATGATCTAACTTAGCGAGCAAACTTTAAATAACTTTGGGAAAACTGGTGACATGAAGCGTCAAGTTGAGTTTTAGTGAAGTGACATGAAGAACACAAAGTGCATTTCGCCTTTCACACATTTCTCATCACATACTGCGAGATAATCTTCGCCTTATTTCGATGTGACTGACACGGTAATTTGAGGAGCTTTGTTTGCTTTTCTGTTCTGACAATCATTTACTGTAAATGTCAATTCTTCTATTTGAATAGATCTGAATCCCAATTGCTGTGCCGACATCAGAGCACGCTTGTTTGCTCATTGAATCCAACTCGTTTAACCTCAGAGGTGTAGAACATTTTCCCCATCTGTCATGTGTCCCCATCACCTGCGACAGCATGCCGGACAATTTTCTTACTGAACTTGCCATATGTTCCAATGCTATACGTCTGTGAGTGACATTCACAACAACAAAGACATTTATATCTGATTTAATGCTGCATCCTCTGGACAAAAATGATCTTTATTTTCCCTTCAGAAACCATTGCAAAGTGCCAGTGAGAGAGTGAGTGAGGTCGCTTCAGACTAAAAAAAAATAAAGTGCTGAGTAATCCTGCCATCGCTAGGAGGGAGTCAGAGTTATGACACCCCCCACCCCCACCCCTTTGCACAACTGGCTGGCTAATAATGGCTCTATTTTGGTCCTCTTGCTGAATCATGTCCCCTGAACAGGTCATCCCTTTCCTCCCTTGATCTCCCTCTTTCACACACACACCAAATAAAGCCTCTCCCTCACCCTCCACAAATCCACCCTCCCTCCGGTTTCCCCCTCCTACATTTCTGTCTCCTTTCACCTCATCTTACTCACTAATGCATCTTCTCAGCCATGAGAAGTTAATTTTGTGAATGGACAGCAGCATGCGTCATTAAGCCCCTGGAGCAGAACGCTTTTCACAGACCAGACGTCTCTGGCTATTTATAAGCACAACCAAAATACGGGTGAGAGAGAGGCCAAAAGGTGTTGCAGGTTTTAAGGGGAAACTCAGGGTTTCAACCTAAATATATAAGTCATGCTCTCTCTGTCCCTTGTTGCAGACAGCAGTGTGTTTGTTCTGTAGTTGTTCTGTTCAGGCTACAGTGTAATGAGGGTGAAATGGTATTAGTCTCTGCCTTAGCTTTTTGGAGGTCTGCATGAAGGATGCAGCTCATTAGAACTCAAAATAGATCCTGTTTTGGTCTCATAAGGACTTCCTTAATTGCTTTGTGTGATGTAAGCATTTGTAAGGCAAGAACAGCAACAGAGTTCAACACCATTTGCTTCTTTGTCGGGGAAAACGATAACCCATAACTTAACCTGCAGCATGACTCACTGTTATTCCTCCTCGCCTTATTCTTTCTTCTTTTCTTGGCTCCGAGGTACCTGGCACGCTCTCAGCTTTGATCAGAACA
This sequence comes from Trachurus trachurus, assembly GCF_905171665.1. Taxonomy (NCBI): domain Eukaryota; kingdom Metazoa; phylum Chordata; class Actinopteri; order Carangiformes; family Carangidae; genus Trachurus; species Trachurus trachurus. The sequence continues at coordinate 22,219,139 of NC_139907.1, forward strand.
CACCAAACACAGCTTGTGCTTCAGATGTTTCGGCCTGTAACTACACCCAGCTCCTCTCTCAAAGCCTCGCTTGGAAATAAAGACACGTCAAAGCCTAGAAGGCGTTCATGACCCATTCCTTAGTCCATCTCTCTGTGGATTAGGTCCATATTCTCATTTGCACTTGAAAGAAAGTAATCCCCCCCCCACCACCCTCCTTCTGTCGTGAAACGGACAGAATAAGAAGATGAGAGTTGTCAGCGTTGCTCGAGCAGGAGCTCCTCACCAGGATCCTCCACACGAGTGCTGTTGATTGCTGCTCCGGTTCTTCACTATCATCCATGTCTGAGGAGAGTTTCAGGTCACAGCAGCTTTGATGTTCTCTCTCTCTTTATCGACTTACTCCATTATTTAAATAACGTATATTCATCACATTGAAATGGAGCACACATTTTCAACCATTCTCTCCCTTTATCTGAATTCTGGCAATGAATAAATGAGGAGGGAAAAATGATTTCCAGGAATAACAGAAAGTGTTCACTCTGAGATCAATGAGATGACCAGGACCTGTATAAAAAAAACAAAGTTATGTTTTCACCCATTTTTAGCAACCAGCTATAATTAAGTGGAAACAAATAATGTTTCAGCCTAATATCCCATCATTATAGTCACTATGATGTATGAGCTCATGACATTATGCTAATGAGGTGATTAAATAATGGAAATACATCAATTAAGTGTTAAAGTTGAGTGATAATAAATCTGAAAATAATCAGCTTCTTGTCATATGATAACTGGCTGTGAATACATGCTGTCCACATGGTGTTTCCTTACCACAGCAGTTTGGGTTCAAGTCCAGCCCGGGCCCGATGGTGCTGTTATCCTCTCTGCCTTTCCTGTCTTGATTATCATATGTAAATAGACAAAATCCACTGCATAGTAGGTTCATTACTAAATGAACAATGAAACAACCAGTGACATACATCTGCCGTGAGAACACAAGACTCTGCAACTGGAAGACACGTGCAAAAGAGTGTGTATTGATCCACAGCTGAAAATGGTTCCCAACAAATATGCAGTCACTCCTGATTATGGAAACTACATCTCTCAGCTGTTGTGGGAGTTGAATTTTACGTTAGATGTTTATGAGCCATTTTGATTTGGGTTTACTCAGATAAATGTAGATTGGATAATCCCAAAACCACAGGAAAAGACAGGAAATCACAACATTGAGCGTGAGATAAATCAACAAACTGTTGTTTTTTTTGTCTTTTTCAAAGGATTTGTTGCCAATAGTTAAGACATTTAACATCAGCAGTCAGATCCTGCAAGGCATGTGGTGGTGAGAAAATGGGATATGGTTTTTAACCTTTACAACAGAACTTCTAAAGGAGGAATACAATAGAATAGAGAATACTGACTTTCACAAAAGAGTTGTTCAGTGGTTCTCTTGTATTATTATGCTGCCACGTATTGACTGATTTATTTTAGCTGAAACTTCATACATTATTTGTTCATGTCCATCAAGTTATATTTTACTTTCTTACATAAATAGATAGGTGGCCTACGGTAATTAACCCATGTTTTTTTCCTATCCATTGAAAAACAAAAGTTTTCCCTTTCTGTGATGGCCATGACACATAATAAAATAATAAATAATAAAATCACTTTAAGAATAACTTTCCATATAATTATGTCTTTGCACCTTTTTCCAGCCATCACCTACACACCCAACTACAAGAAGACCCCTCCTCCAGTCCCACCACGCACCACCTCCAAACCCCTCATCTCCATCACGGCCCAGAGCAGCACCGAGTCCACCCAGGACGCTTACCACGAGGGGCGACACCCTCATGGTGGGATGTGGGCCTCCGATGGTCTCAGTCTGGGGCTGAGCCCGGGCAGGGCCCTCTATAACTCCACTGACAGTCTGGACAGCACCAAGGCCGTGACTATAGCCATGGAGGCGGCCGGAGTCATGGCCGGGAAAAGACACCCGTCCACAGACAGCCACAGCTCGGTGCTCACCTGCGACAAGGCCATCCTGGTGTCCAAGGCTGAGGAGTACCTGAAGACACCGCGCTCGTCTATAGGGATACAGGTCAGTCTTGTGCTCCTGCAACCACAAAGCTATATGGTTGCGTAACTCGTACAAAATACTCTCACACACATACAGTACATTCTACTCAGAAACGCTGCTCTCTTTTCAGCAGCTAAAAATAGAAAGGGTGAGTCATATTACTGCAATCCATCAATTAAGATTCAACTCATGCTGTAGCAGGATTTAGTGAATGATCGTTCAGTCCACGGTTCATTCACTCCCTCTCCAGTCACTGTACCTCTCTCTCTCTCTCTCTCTCTATCCAATCTCATTCACACTCCCTCTCTCTTCTCCTCTCCTCCTCCTCCTCCTCTAGCTCTTCATCCTGCTACGCCTCCCACTCCCTGTGATCTTACCTTGGTTTCTTTCCCTCAGTCTTTGACACTGGCTGAGGCTCTGGCGTTGTTGATCTTATGTCACAGTCTAAAGGTTGCAGGTCTGCAGCAGAAAAGACAGAGGAATCTCTGGGAGCTCACATCATCACTCCGCTGTTTGTTCAAAGCAGAATATCGAAGATGCTCTAAGAATATGAGAATGTAAAAGTTATGGATGGCGTCCTCTCTTACACTGAGCATAGGGAGTAGTAATTTTCCTCTTCTCTCTATTTTTCTCGGTTCATATACTTTAGGTTCTCAGCTCCTCTTTATCATCATAATTCCCTCTGTCCACATACACTTTCTCCTATTTATCTCTCCTAAGTATACTAACACAATTATTATTCTCTTTTGAGCCATAAATCTATACATTCACAAACTCACTCCCGTTTCTGCTGACTGTCCAATCTGCAAGTGCAAAGTTGAACTCAACCTTTCAAACATTTGAGGAAACACCCATTCATCTCATTCTGGGGGTGTTTGAAAGTCACTGGGTGCTGTTCAAGTCATTCTTGCAAGATAAATCAAGCGCACCTTAAAGGGTAATTGCTGAGCTTTTTTTCAGCGGATATTAATAAAGTCCTTTGGCTGGAGATTGGTCTAGGACCCAAATTACACCGAAGCCATTGACTGTCAGATGTTGCCATCGGGGAGTCGGCCAGCGAATAAATGATCCCCTCAAAGTCAATTGATCCTGCTCCCATTGCCGCACTCTATCATATCTAGAGTTAGACAGTACCCAGCAGTGTGTTTTAACCACAAATTACATTTCTCTCCGTTATGTGTAAAATGCAAGCAATGACAAACAGCCTCCAACCCATTAGTTCTAATAGGCTATTAAAATGATGTACTGGATTTCAGTCTGCGGTCTTTTAAAGAAACCTGGTTACTGTCCGCTCTCTCCCAATTTACACAAAGTTTCACTTCACCCTAAAGTGATCTCTTTAATTATAGAGATACTTAGTTACCATAGCAACGTTGGACAACTCAGCCAACTTCAGGTAAAGTGGACACAACTTCTACCAAGGCTTCAGGTGACGTACTGCTGTGAAAGGATAACCTCAGAATGAAAGGAATAATTCAGGATGAGGACACAGCACAGACAGCAGATTGTTGGAAACGAGTCAGTGTGACCCATATCTGAGCCATTATCATTGTCACTGACATGTTGAAATGCAACTTTTTTTGAGACATTTCAGGTGAATGTAAAAATAAGTTTTGCAGTAACCTGGTTCCATCATTTTCCTGCATTGTAGGCCTACACCACCTCGTCCTGTATTCATTAATTTGCACAGTGTCTCCTTTGCACGGCTTTACTCTGTCAATGAGCAGATAACTCTTTACTCTCTGTTTCACACCTAATACCTCACCCACATACAGTAAGCTACTTCCACTCTCCTGTTTCCTGTTAGTCAGAGTCAGTCATCCAAGGCCGATCTGCCGCCTGACCACACTGATGAGTGCTAATTTTAAATAGCAGAGCTGCGACATCAAAACCTCATTGTCATGCCTCACGAAACTTCACAGTGGGCGAAATGCAATCGTGGCCACGTCTTCCCAAATCAGCGCACATGCAGCTCGGATTTAGCTCATTCGTTACCAGCAGAGGTGAATACATATCAGATACAGTGTGGAGGAGAGAGGTGTGAAGCGGAAAGAGCAGGAGGCTGTTTAAGAGGATGAGAAGAAGTGAAGGTGAACTCACGGGAGTGGTATAGTCAGGGAGCAAGCTAGGATGCATCATGTCTGTGTGTGCAAATGTGAATTAGAGCGACAGAATTCGATTGTCTTTCGTATGGGCAGCAGTGATCTGTGTAAAATGCATAAAAACATTTGATTATAAATACAGGAGTAAAAAAAGGTTTATATCTACAAAGGCATCTGAGAGGGACTGAAGTGCAGAGAGGGCAGTTTTTACTTGGCAACATTTAAAGTGTCCCGGGAACTCCCTTTAGATGCAGTCCAGCGGCCAGCCCATCATCATCAGTCCAGCACCACTTTGAATGTCTGTTTGATCGTCAGGACATCATAGCGTCAGGGTATTTCTGCAGAGCAGAGCTGCATTTGAACTCATTTGACACTGATTTCACAACAAAAAAGTTTCATGCCGTTTTTTGTTTTTTGTTTTTTTTGTCAGCTTGGTGGAATAGGATTTTTTTTTTAATCAAGAATCCGGTGATTTGTACTTAAAGTTTGATAACTTTTTGTTCTACAGAAATAAAAAAAAATCTTCACTGAAATTTTGTTCCTTATAGTGTGGTATTCATGTTAGGGAATAAAAGACTTAAAAACTGTTTATTCTGTTTAGTTTAATCTGAATTGGGATAAAGTTCACAGTGGTGGATCATAACTAGAGTCTAAACTGAGTTTGTTTTTTTGCCCAGAGAACCCCCATCTAAAAAAATGACAGAAACTATAGTTGAATTACTAACTCAAAAACATTTTAGTGGCGCATGCATAATGCACACGAGCTGCTCTGTCTGTCTTAAAACCGATATGGTTTACCACTAATCAATACTATTTAAGTGAATAAGTAAGATGACCATAATGTGTTACAGAGAGAGCACTTTTCAATATTTCAGACATCTTCCATTGACCTCATCATATCATATGGCCAATCGCTCTGCTGGACATGCTGCTGGAAGCATAATTAACCTGAAATTAGCTGCCTCTGCATTGATCTGTAGTTCGCTTTTTACACCCTCTCTCTCAGAAGGTCAACATGTTATTAATCTCTGACCGTGTGGATGTGGTGTTGTATTGACTCCACCCTCCTGGTCCTGAGAGGCCACTTCACAGCCCTAGCCACAGCTGAGACATGTTTGTGTTCTAAAGCGCTGATTGATTGTTTACAAAAATAGTTTTAATTGGAGCCGTAATGAAGTTGTATAAAGTGGAAGTCAAATCTTTTAACCTTAAACACAGTCACCGGCTGGCAGGAGTCACCAGGTGGTGTTTGTGTGTCTTGGATGAAAGGCGCAGCGGCTCTGTTCAGCTTTCCGCTGATGCTCACAGTTTCCACACCTGTGCTTATGTTGTGGCGGTGATTACTGATGCAGTGTGTGTATGTGTGTGTGTGTGTGTGTGTGTCTATGTACTCACACCTAAACGTCCTCAGGGTAGCTAAGCCTATTGGACGTAAATCTCACAGCCTCCTGGATGTTTTGTCTTCCTGCAGTCCACATCCATCACAGACATGAAACTCATTCTCTCTTCATGAGGTGGACTCTGCTCTGCTTCTAACACAAAGTAATGGAGGTCACCTCGGCGAGCTGCTCTATACTCATTTCCTTCCCACTAACAGCTTCTCCCGAACAGCCTGACAGAATACAAAATGGCTCTCCAAAAATGTCACTTCACAGCTTTAATACTGACCACTCCACACCAAAGATAGGCCTGACATTTCTCCACAGCGCAAGCCCACCCTATTTTGAACCCGGTGCCTTTGACTCTCTCTCTTGAAAACTCTCGCTGGAGATTTATGAATGTCAGATGCTCTAAAGGCCTTGTGTGATCATTTATGAATCACCCTTGCAATCACTCTGGTGGCAAAGACACCTGAATGTTCTGGTAAACATACCAAGCAAAAGATAGATACTGTAGAAAACCTGGATTCAGGAGAGCTAGATTCAGAATGAAAGAAATGGCTCATTGCTTTCTGCCAGTAACCATGTCGGCCGCTCTGTACAAACTTTTGATGTGCAGACCATTTTTGATACAGTCACAATGAAAAAAGCCTCAGTGGGCACTAAGGAAGAAAGACTCAAATGACAAAAAAAAGTCCAAGAGAGGCTTAAGACACAAAAGGGAGAAAAAGATTGTGACAGTAAGCCAGCAGGAAATTGTGAGCGCTAGACAAAGAGAGCAGTGAAAGCAAAGAAATTAAAAAAGAAAAAGATGAGCAAATGGAGAAACACGTAAAATGTGACAGATAGAAGAGCACAGCAGAAATGGCGAGCAGTGACAGGGTTTCCATAAAGCCAGTAAAATGTGAGGCTCCGGGGAGCGGTGCAGGCAGCGATAAAGAGTCTCTGAGTCTGGGCTGCTGGATCAGGATCTCAGCCACGCAGCAGCAGGGAGGATCATCATCAGTCACTCTTCCTTCCCATCCCATAATATCCACTAATGTTGCCCTATCTGTCACTGCGTAACTATGGCCACACAGCCATGAATACTCTGCAAAAACCCTACGACCTCACTCAGAGCATTAAGCAATTTTCCAGTGGATTCTTTTTTTCAGGCCTTTTGGGAGCAATATGACGAGATGCAAATGTTGATATGGCTAACTTGTTAGCACTATTAGCACTCATTTGAAGCCAATGTTTGCTCTCCTTTTGGCTTTGTATGAGAAAATGCCTTAATCTTCAGCCAATACAAGCTCATCAGTGTTTCTAGTTGCTGATTCTATCCAGCTGCCAACATCAGGAAACAATGTTAGAATGTTGAGATTGAACGAAAACTTAGTTATGTGACCACATAGACTCCTGTTTGACTGTTAAAAATATAGATTATGGTACAAGAAAATACTCTGTACCTTTTTTTAATTGTATTTCTATTTCATTGCAAATCACTTGATCTGGATTTGATAGTTTTGATGTGCATGTGTCCCACATACTAATTTCAACGCAGCACTGCGCCACAGTAAGAGCTAAATAAGCAAAAATCTGAAAATAACGAACAAAAATGAGTATTTTTAGACACAATACAGTGTGCAGTGTAACATGCATCGCAATCTCTTCAGTCTTGTTACCTTTCCAGCTTCCATAAATCATGCAGTGTTTACTTTCTGACAGGCGCTGTACCGTTGAGGTGCTTTGTCCAGTCCCCGACCAATAAACCCAGGAACACAGGAGAACGGCCGCTCACATAATTAGAAGCACCGTTGATTTGTACCATTTCTCTGTATTAGGTGGAAGCAGCCACGGACTCTGAATCTGAAAGCAAAGGCTCACGGGAGTACCACTCTGTCGGGATCCAGGTAGAAGATGACAAGAAGGGGTGAGATAATCATTTAAATTGCCTGCTCTTTGATGTTTTTCTTTCACTTTTACAAACATATATCCCCATCATTGCTGCAATTCTCTGTCATTTGGTTGTGTGTGTGTATCTCTGCAGGCAGGGCAGGTTCAAACGCTCCAACAGTGTGACTGCAGCTGTGCAGGCTGACATGGAGTTGGAGGGCTTCCCCACCATGGAGGACAAAGGCCTGCAGTTTGGTGGGGGCTTCCAGCGCCACTCTGAGCCCAGCACACCCACACAGTACGGTGCGGTGCGAACCGTACGCACACAGGGGCTCTTCAGCTACCGTGAGGATTACCGTACCCCCACTGAACCCCCCAGCCCCAGGGAGACCACCAGCGAGACCACCTGGCAGTTGGAACCCCCCTCCCCGCGGGAGAGCGCGGTCTCGTCGGTCGATTCGGGCAGGGCGTCCCCCTCCCTGCGGAGGGACGGGAGCTGGTTCATGCAACTGCTCCACACAGAGACCAAGAGGATGGAGGGCTGGTGCAAAGAGATGGAGGCAGAGGCTGAGGAGAACGACCTGACAGAGGAGAGTGAGTGGTCGGCTGAAAGCTTCAGATATTTAATCTTCGACTTTTTTTTCTTTACACTCGACATATGGTGCTTTCTGTGTGTCCTGTACAGTATTTGATATTCCGTGTGTGTTTCAGTCCTAGGTAAAATCCGAAGTGCGGTGGGAAGCGCTCAGCTGCTCATGTCTCAGAAATTTCAGCAATTCTACTGGCTGTGTCAGCAAAACCTGGTAAGAAATCTATCAAAGAGAAGCAGTATGTGAGTGTCCACACACACACTGAAATGTCCTCCTTTCCTCTACATTTCTGAAATGTAACAATGTTCCATACATTTTTTTAATGCAAACTCTTGTTGTGATTAGAGGAAATTTGTTCCCTTAGATGATATCAAAAGACCTTTTAAATATCTTAAGAAGAAGAATAGAACAATAATACTTTACTAATGTGATCTCTGAAAACAGTAGCTAGTAAGTGTTTGAGTGTGGGTTATATGATTATCCATATATGATACAGCTTAAAATGATGAGATAGAACAATACAGTTTTGTCCTTGTAGGAATTTACAAATCATGTCTCAGTTTTAGTAGAAAAACCTGATTTTATTCTTTTCATGTCAACTCAGACAAACTTATAGTTACAGTCGCACGTAGGACACATTTTTTTAGTCTCCTTCAGGTGCAGGTCAGAATTTAAATAATGTTACTCCTTTCAATATCTTCTGTATGCAGAAATTAGAATACATCAGAATAATAGATCTGAATTTTAAGTGAGGAGAGGACAAATTAGTATGCCACAGAGGAAATGTGAACAAAGCAAGCACAAAAAGATTTGTCTTGACTCAGCTCCACACTCCTTTACGTGTCCTCACAGCCTTAGTTTTCCAACCTACAGTGCACATTTCATACTTCAGCCAACTGTAACACATTGAATCAAAGCTCCCTGAATATGGCATTGATTGTTGAAAAGCTCAACAGCACATTCATATGTGACCTGAATGTTTTTGAAATGAACAATAGATAAGGGTGGGTGGGTGGGTTCCCTGTAATGCAGAGAGTAGAACTGAGGGCTGAAGCGTAAATAGAACTTAAATAACCAGACAGCAGCCACTCTATTGCTTATCCAGGAGGTCAGGAACACACACAGGGTCAGGGATTTCTGCCTCGCATTTTTTTTCTTTGCACTGTTCACAACTGGTTGTATTGATCTGAGCCAAGAGCCCAATATTTCAAATGAAGGTGTGGAGCTCTGAGAGACTGTGATGCTGTTTTTGCAGTGTGAATCAGAACCTGCTTATTCAGGGGGGGAATGGGAATTGCATGGGGATTTGATACAGTCAACCAGCCTTTTAAACCAAGTCAAGTGCTTTTTCACATTTGAAAGAAACAGCATTATGCAAGTTTACTAGGCAACTTCCCCATTAAAAACAGCTGCATCATTTCTCCAGATCACAAATGCATGAAGATCAAAATCCACTGCACGTCTAGGCTTCATTTGTGGATAAATTCTCCCAAATTAGCAGCTTGAATAGACGTCTAATTGCATTTAACAGCCTGCTTCTCTCTACCTCATAGATCGACTTTTATAAAGCTGGACTTGAAAATGTTCTGAAAAGAGACAAACAGTTTGTGTGGAGCACTTCTCTGGGAGGAGCTCCAGGATTAAAAGCACACACTGACACAGCCAGGGCTTAAAACTTACTCTGACTCCTCCTAAATCTGTCAGCTCTGGAAATTTGGAGCCTTAAGACTTCCGAGAGACAGTTTGTGGAATATCTCAAGTTCAGGGGTCAGAATAAAGCTGATGAAGTGCTGAGGCACTTCCACGGTAATTACAGATAACAGAAATGTGTCCAAGCTTAACTTACCTGATGAATAGCATGATATTTAAAATCAACTGTGTGTTTTTCATCCTTGCATTTGCTTGAACAACAAAAGTTGCAGTGATCCTAAAATGCTGAACAAATGAGTAAAACTATGACTCAATGACTAATAATATGCACATTTTAGTCTTGCTGTTTGACATTATAAATATCGCAGAATTATACTGTAAATATCAAAGCATTATCATCAATTTAGCAAAGCACAGTCTGAAGCTGATAAATGTGTTGAAGGAGAGCTTAATGAAAGGTCTGTTTTTCTCTCATTCTTGTAATGCCATAACATTTTGCTTTTGAATGTTAAAAGTGAAAGTCGGATTTTTTGAATATACAGTATAAGGCTCAGGAAGTGAAGCAGGTCATCTATTAATCAGAAGGTCGATGGTTCGATTCCCAGCACCCGGAAAATGGACATCCATATATTTTGTTAACACAGAATCCCATAGGAGGATATGATGCTACATTAAAGGAGAAATTAAACATCTGCACATAAGGCTGGGATAAAAATAGTAGCTCTCCTAGTAACTCTCCTGGTGCAAATTGCACAGACATGGCACCATCATACCGCTGGTCTTGGACACTGTAAGAGTGTAAGTGTGGGAAATGTAGCTGGGCTCACATAGTCATGTCCCTTTTAGATGTTTTGTTGAAGCAGGTCCATATTCCTGGGGTCTTGGATCTGACACTGACTCAGAGAGTTTAAAATGCAACTATCCAGGTTGACTGGGACACTTCAGCAGCTTTCTTATTCACTCTTTCATTCACACTTTATTTTAGTTATAATGATTGATCCCCATTAGCTATGGTAATGCCAAAGCTATTCTTCCTGGGGTCCATGAAAGGTTCCATGTACTCATAATTGCTTCCAATCCTATATGCCCATGGTTCATATACAGTAGAAACCAAACTCACAAACTTTGTATTATTAGCATTATATTCTATAAAAGGTCCTGAATTAATTACTTCTTGTATGATGAGACCATTGAGAAAACTGTCTGTCTCACACCATTGTTGTACTGTTACCCTGCAACAGTGTCTCTTTGTAGATCAATTGAGGAGAAGTGAACAAAGATGTGTCTTTATTACTTAAATAAAGAGGGTGAGCACAGATTCTCATGATTCATTACAACCAGAGACAATGAGGCACTGCTCAATCTGACGTTCCTTTCATTTCAATCAAGTCATGAATAGAACACGATTGTCAAAAGCAGTTTATTATTTCTGAACCCATCTATTGGAATATGACAGGATTGGTCTCTATCACATGTTTGTTATCTGTCATTTCAACCCTGAAGCCCTAAAAACTGGTATCTGTGCCTGTTTTAAATCTGATAAGGACATCTAGTGGATTCAAGCTGAAATGCAGTGACCACTATAGGCAAAAGATGATACTCAGGTGCAGAGGTCCCCGGCCAGGTGACAATAGGCACACTAAAAAAAATGGGTTAAAAAAACAAAACAAAAAAAACAATATAGTTTGAATCCATTTCTATACAGTTGCATATGCATATGAACACGATGAAGATGAATCTGACGGGTCATCATGGAAAGAAGAAAAAACAGAGGAAAATCACTCATTGGTGGAGCTGTTAGCACATAGACTCTAAGAATCTAAATTATGACCCTGACTTCACATCTTATTTTATAATCCAATATGTACAATATTCATCTTTAAAGCAGCCTAGATAAATTTAGTGGAGTATAAAGTACATCATCCATCTATTAGCTATGTCTCTCATCTTTATTATTGGGTCACAGGGTGAGCGCTGGAGCCAGTCTCAGCTGACAGTAGGCGTGGGCAAGGTTGTCAGTTTATCACAGGACTGAGAGCACCACTTTCCACTCTGAACTGTAGTGGAGTCAAGAGTATAAAGCAGCAAAAAATGGAAGTAGTCAAGTATCTGATAACTGCACTTGAGCAAATGTATTTAGGTGTCTATCTAAACACAGTCTTAACTCATCCCACCCTCATCTCCTGTAGGACCCCAGCGCCATGCCGCGGCCCACCTCTCAGGACCTGGCCGGGTTCTGGGACCTGCTACAGCTCTCCATCGACGACGTCACCATGAAGTTTGACCAGCTGCAGCAAATCAAGAACAACAACTGGAGGCCTGTTGACAGCCCAGAGAAGAAGGTGAGAAGTCTCCCTGGCAGTGTTAGCCCTGACCTCAGGCAGCCTCAATGTGTTACTGCTGCGTCAGGTGCAACTGATTTAATGCTTCTCGGCCAATAGGAATTTTGTTGTGTGCTTTTTTTTCTTATTTATATTACTTTGTGGAAGGATGTAACAGTTTTTTAGTTAAGATGAAGGTCCAAAGAAAATATAAATTGTGCTGGGGGTGACTCTGCTACATACAGTAGCCTATATTTCAGCCACCTTCCCTGCAGCAGTAATTTTCTAAAGGACTGTACAACAATTTCATAATTATTCTTGCCTCTTTTTGAAGCCACTAGCTCCTGTACCAAAGAAGCCAATTCGACAGAGGAGTTTGGTGACGAGGGAGAAATCCTTGGACCTCCCCGACAGACACCGGCAGGAGGCTCGGCGGCGGCTCATGGCAGCCAAGCGGGCGGCCTCCTTCCGGCAGAACTCAGCCTCGGAGCGAGCGGACAGCATCGAGATCTATATTCCCGAGGCGCAGACTAGACTTTGAGGAGATAGGGTCAGGGGCCAACACGTCTCCCTGCTCCCACTTTCAAACAACTTTAAAACTAGCCTTTTTTCTAGACTGCTACTCTCTTTACTCTTCCTTTATCCATCTGTTGTCTGATCTCGATAGCCATCCTCAGTGCCCATCACCATCGGTCTGTAGGATGTGCCAAGCCTCTTCTCCCATTGCCAGAATAAGTGTTAGCAGAAAATGTATGTCTGACATGGGTTGGTTGGGTTTCTCCTTGGTTTGCTGGTGATTACGATACCCAGCCTACGAGCTCTCTCATCCAATGCCCTGGATGGGTACATCTGTAGTTTTTCAGCATTTGCAAAGTGCCATTTAAAAAGTGCAGCTTTGAGAACCTACCAGCAACCAGGCCTTTGAGCTAAAAGAGTAAATGAGAGAAATTATATTTATTTCAAGTTGTTCAAAAATGGTCAAAGTTAGTAAACCTTCAGTATTTTAAAATAATTTAAAGTTACATTGTGACTCTTTTTTTCCTCTGTTCGTTTTGGAGTAAATGTTAATTACAAGCTGAATATCACAAAATTGTTCTTAGTTTAAAACTTTGAAAAGTGCCAATGCTTGAAATACCTCAACTATGTGCATGTGGCACTGATTACCCATTCAACAAGGTTATTCAGGCAGCCCTTATAAGCTCTGGACTGGTCAGTGTTGAAAAATGCAGCTTTCTACCCAATCTGGTTGTAGTCAAACATTTTTCATGGTCTGGATTGGTGGAAGATTGACATCTGTCAGCTCATTAACATGCACATTTCAAACGACGTTCCTACGTATATATCTCATGTTCCTGTTGCCAACTTTCAAATATTGACATTTACTTGAAGCGGAAAAACATGCAAGTCTTGTGCCAACATTTTCATCATGTCAATGCAGTAGAAAAAAAACTACGAAGGTTTGTGTAACTCCTTAGATCAAAATGTGTAGACAAATGCACTTATGCACTTATTACAATTGTCTCTATTTCCAAGGGAAATGTACATACCCAAGTTCACAATAGTACTGTTGTATTTTTGAATTGTGAGCGGGAAGAATATTCATTGTGTCTTTTTTTCCTACATATCCACTGCTTGCCTGCCCTCTCTATTGCTTTTGACAAATCTGGATTTGTTGCATACAGTGGCTCGTACACACACACACACACACACACACACACACACACACACATGCAGACAAAACCAAACTGCTGTGTTTTCATCTAATATACTTCTCTCAGGCCCTTAGAAGTGGTGCCTCCAGCCACAGTTAATGAGGAATGATGGAAAAACCCTTCAAAACATAAACAAAATGTCTGCATACGAGTTCCTTTAATCAAAGAAATAGCTTTGTAATTTTCATATTTCTTGAAAAGTTGTGTGTTGCTGAAAGTCTACCTAAGCAGTATCAGTACTGCACTGACTCCCTCTAGGAAACCCAGAGAAGTAATGAAAAGAAATTGGGGCAAAGGCATTCCAGAGGGAGGCAAGAAGCAAGTCCCAAATAACTAAAACTCTGCAAGACTCCCGTTGAAAGAAAATACATGAGGAATGGAATATTAATTGTCTGTGGGTCTGCAGACCTGTGGGTGATATTTTGCAGCAGCATGACGTAGTTATAGATGATATTACCGGTAATTTCCTTTGATTACCATCAGGATGCTGAGATGCACTCCAGAGGCTGATTGCACCAGTTCTTTGTAAACTCAAACTAGTTGTATTGCAACAGTGTGTCGTTTATAACTGGAGAGTTCTGCATAAATTAAATTGGGTTGCACCACACAAACAAATTCACACATAGGGTTTAGTGTTACAAAACATAATTACAGCAAGAGGTGGCCAGGCGTAACTGCAATGAAGCTAACTGACCCAGCTAACATTAGAGCTAGCATTGACAAACTAGAATCTCCTCCCAGAAGTTATGAGAGGGCCACGGGCGGGCTGCTGCCGGCCGGGGGTGCCATCTCTGTCAACATGGGAATCAAACCCACAACCTTAAGGTCAACACAGAGCTAATAAGACAGACAGACGGACAGACACATGCCCATCTTTCTATGTGCCTGGGTGTGTGAGAAAGCTCATATGCGTTAGCACCGTGGCACTAACTAGCATGACTCATTCACAGTCAAGGAGCGCACCTGAAATGTGGTCAACATGTCTGACATGATAAACTGTGTTAGATGACCATAATCCAAGTCATTCTAAATAATTGTACTAAGTCTGACAGTATAGCCTGTAATGGTACAATGACTTGCTTTTCCATAGTTTCTTAAACAGACTGTGCTGCCCATGTTTCCAGTAACTGATTTAAACATTACTGAAGTCTGAGTTTTTGTGGTGCAACCCTGTTTTGTTTATCACTTCTTTGAGACAAATTTAGATATCCTTTGGAGACATCTTACACACAAACTTGGTGATGGATTTATGAATGACTGGTGCAACTGGTGCATATCCTGGTATAAGTGGAAAACCAACATTAAAGTTTTACATCCAGGTTGTTATGAATATATTTCTCATAAATCAAGCTTATCTTGAGCAAAAGCTAAAATTCTGCTGACCTGTCCATTATGTTCAAATCACTGACCTAAGGACCGAAGTTTATTGTTCAAACTTTGGGTAATCAATCAACCAAATGGTGCTGCTTTTTATTTAATCAATACAGTAGGCCTACTAGATAAACAATCAGTGCAACACAACGTGCTATCAGCTAATCAGAACATCACTTGAAAGTCTATTTTTATGACTTTTTTGTCGTTGTTGTTGTTGTTGTTGATTATATGTGCCAGTGTGCCTGGCTTCTTTAAAGGTAGGACCAGGGGGATTTATCATAGAGAATTAACATTTCAGTGAATTTTAATATTTTGTGCGTGCATGTGTGTTCTGTTGATATGTGTGTGTTTATCTGGTGTTTGTGGCGCAGTGCTGACAGATAAAGAGAGGGTGAATCTGGGGTCAGTGCGCGGCTGAGTTGGCTTGATTTCCCTTTTACTACCCAACTGTGGCCTGACCTGCATCTCCGTCTCACGCTACACATTGTCCCTGTGTCATCAGCATTCTGCTGAAATATATTTCACACGCCATAATAACATAGGATTTACTTTTCCCTCAGATCATTACTACATGCAGCTTTGGTAAACTTAAAAACATAAAGTCCCTGAAGACAAAAAACAGCTCTGAATCCTTCATGGCTCCAAGTGTGGATGTGTTTACTCCAATTTCAAACCAACCTTACACTGTATCTGAATGCATTATTAATCTTTTAGTTGTTTTAAATTCTCCTGGCACAGACAATTTCAGAGTTAAAGGTATTTTCAGTTCAACAACCAAAGTCAGCTGTAGGGTGACAGTGTCTCAGACATGTGGTGCCATACTTAAGTGACAGATTGGGCCTTTTAATAGCCCACAGCTGAGTGTAAGATTACACATTTCCTTTAAAACACACTCATCTATAATTCTGCTGGGTTTTTTTTTTTTTTTTTTTATTGCAGAGGCAGGGACCTTAAACAGTGTGACAGCGGGTTTCTGGAAAGTGTCTGGGCGTGTGATGCCAGGCAGTTGGCAGAGCAGAGACGTTCCCCTGCTGTTGCCACAGTGGCAGGCAGACGGGGGAGAGACAGACTCGGCCTGACATATGCTGGCTTAGAGAAGACGAGAGCTCTGCACTGAGCCCCAAACTGCTGGTGTTGTATACTGTTATGTAGCTGGAAGGCTGTTCTGTGTGGATCGCTGGGCGCTGTGCTGGGTATTTTTCAGCCTGCTTTTGACTAAGCAAAGCAGCTTATGTAAGATTTCGGGTCCTCGGTGAGATCAAGCAAACAGCCTCCAAGGCCCTTCAAAGCTTGTGTTGATAAATGTATTGCTGAATATTGGCCTACACTGTAGAACCTAAGCATCAGCACTATATAAATTGTGGTTCTATCAATCTCTGCTGCGACTGAAACAACGGAGGTGTTTCCTCTCATATGCAAATTGTTCAGGGCTGTGAAAAAGGAAATGAACTGTATCCACCACCTTGGTTCAGTTTGAAGCATATCTCTTCCTCCTCCAAGAGGCATTCACATAATTGTAATGAGACCGTTCTTCTCGTTAGACCATGAATGAGCCATTTCAAAAAGCAAAGTGAGATCAGTGCCAAAAGTCACCAGGGAGCAGAAAATGTTGAAAAGGATTTGTGCAATAGAGACACAGTCTTCAGTAAATTTACAGATACAGTTAGAAGTAAGAATTAGGCTGAGAGAAATCACACATTTAGTTTTGGAATCATTTCCTTTCTGGAGGAAAAAAAAATTACCTTGGTACTCCCGAAACTCTCTCAAAGCCATTTCTAAGCTATGAACAAAATCTTTCTGCTGTAATAGTCGGGTCAGGTTTGTTTCAATGAAAACTTCCCACCTTGGAGAAATCTTCTTTCTTTCTTTTTTATCCAAATAGGTATGAACACAGTTTTAGATGGACAGGTGGAATGACCTTGTGACAAAGTGATCTTGTTCTTCCTATGTGAGGATTATTATTAGTGCTTTTTGTGTTGGATCCCTTTGATTGACGTATGTTTGTGCTGTGTGCATGTGACACTAGCAGCAATGGAGAATTCATCACTCTGCAGGAAGTAACTGTTGCTATTTTTCCCTTTTTTTTCCAAATGAAAAGATGATGGTAATTTCGCAGGTCACCCACCACAAACTCCTGAAAAGCCAGAAGGCAGAAAATTGCATCACTGTCACATTTAATGTCATGAGGGCAGCAATTAACTACAAGTGCCATCTTTTTTGACTTATCCAGCATACTGTAAAGTCATTACTCCATAAAGCCACAAATCTTCCCATCAGTTTTGTGTAAGCAAGCCATTCCTGCCACCTCCCTTTTTCCCATTTCTAGTCACATGTTTCTATCATTTCAGCCCGCATCTTGACATCCTGTGGCCTCTCTTCTGGTATACGACTGTCTATTCGCTTTTGACTCTCGACCCCATGATGTGAAATATTTCAAGGGGATTTTTTCGTAACCATGCCATGGGAAGAGCGTCAGACTCACTGAGATATAGCCTGATACAACACTTCCTTGAACTTGGAATGTGAAACAACTCTATAATTACTAGATAAAAATGAAAAAGGTAGTTTAGCTAAAACTATTTTCATCTCTTGTATATCATATCTATAGTGAAGATGAATATAATTCCAAATATTCATTATTTGTAAAGAAATATATATAGATATATAAATATATAATATATGCTACATTGAAACATGACTATTTTCTGCTGTTGCTCATGTTTTGTTTTCATTTTTACTTTGTTACAGTTATTTTATAAGCTGATATGATGGCATGCGAAATACTGATCTGAATGTAGGCTTATTTATTTTATCAAAAACTGATGACACTGTCTCACAGATGTTAACGTATTTATTATTTCAGTTGATCACATATGCATTTCTCAATGTGTGTTATTTCAGTAGTTACTGTATCACTGAGTTATTTTTGTATTATTTTAGTAGTTTGCGACAACATATGCATTTTTCCTCTGTTCTTTCCTAGCTGAGCTATTGAAAGATTTTGCCTCTTTGAGTAGTTTGATCATTGCTGAGGTCATCCGGTGTAAATAATTCTGCAATTAAATTTTTGGAGAAAAAGTTTGGAAACATTTGTCTGTGTGGTTGCTTTGAAAAATGTGTGCTGATTACTCTCTGCTGCTGTGAAGTTATGGTTAGATATGAATATCAGTAAAACGTTATGGGTTGATGTAAAAATCCCTTTAAGCTTTTACTTCATAGTCAGACACCAGACTACATAATATCCACTATAAGCAGGAAGGCATAAAACAACATCATGTATTCCCAGCGGAAGGTTTTAGGCTCACAGGGGAAAGCCTCAATGAATTTATCAAACTGTTTTTGACATTTCATGCATTTTATATCTATATAGTCTGCTAACCAAAATAGCAATGAGATAAAGATGAAGGGTAGTTCTGAATCATCTGTCAAAGAGTTTGAAATTACTTGTCACTGTTCTTGCCTAAGTGAGTCTGGAAGGTCACCAGCAACTTGGCATTTATATCATAGATAAAATATGGTATTCCTCAATATATGCTGCAATACTTATTCATAACCACCAAGTGTGAATCAGCCCCACCACTCATCATAATATTTAGACAGATTGTTCAAGAGCACCTTTTTGGTTCACAACACAATAGAATGATTCATATCTAATATAGTGTGTGTCTGAATGTCAGAGTGGCAATGTTGACTTGTTGTAGGCTACTGGAAAGCTGGTTTTGAGCACGACTGCATTTAGTAGTGTTACACATTTTATGTATGCTCTGCTGTAACTGTAATCTTATTCAGGCCCAGCAGCAAATAACAGCAGGTTTCATGCAGTGTATCTATGATGATTCCACTGGCAGCAGTGCTATATTTAGGTTTAGTCTCTGAAATGTAGACACTTAATACTCATATTTCTGCAGGGTTATAGTATGAATATGATGAACATTGCTGCAATATATCAGGGCTGTACTTTTATAGGCTACTTCAAGTTCCAGATCATCCTGAGAGACCCTGCACACAGGTGTTTTCAGTTATTCTGGTAGATTAAAGAGATAGGCTATGTTAGGAATAATAAAACATCATGCACTAATAAAAATGATAAAGATGTAAGTTTAAGGAAAAGGAGAAGCTCTTCCATTACTGATATTCACACGTTCCCAAAAGATTTAATTCATGCAATATTTTTGAAGTGTGAGCTCTTTGTCAGGCAAAACAAATGGTGTGATATGTCCTCTGCGATGCAACTAGGCAGAGATTCAGGAGGATGTCAAAGCAGGTTGATTAAATGTGCTACTTAATGGGTTTTCTTTTAGTTTTACATTACATTGGTTTCATATGAAACATCAAGCATTCAGCAGCCATTCATTTACTATGGTGTTAAGTCATTTCCATTTAATGTTGCACTGTGGAAATGATCTTGAACCCAGGGCCCTGTCTTTCACATTCTCATATCCTATGGTATATGAGGCGAAGTCGCCCCCTGTTGGACAAATAAAGAAATGCAGATGCTGCAGCTGGATTTCTGGATTTTTGATGGTTTGCACTGCTGTGATACTTATGTTAGGATGTAGTAGCCTATATAAAAGACACCTGATTACGCCCTGTCTTTAATTTTAACACTTTTTTTCATCATTTCTGATTGCAGTTAGCCTACGTGGTTTCTCTAAGGCTTTGACAAAGTTCCAGTAAATATTTCATGACAATAAAGGTTTGAAACATAATGGGACTTGAGTTTTAGCATTCTTCACAAGTTGGCTAATTAGCAGATATTGTCCCATTATAATGACAAGGTCCACCTCACCCGTCAGCTACAGTTTGTGAGTCTTTTTTATGGGTTTCCTTGAATGGTGTGAGGAAGGTTTTTTTTTTATTGCTTGTGATCAGTTTCCTGTTGTCTTAATTTTTCTGAACCTAAACAACACATGATGTGACTCAAACAGCCTCATAGTAGCCTACTAAAATAAAAGCAAAACAGCTGCATAAACTAGGCTACGTATCAACATGTGAAGTAACTTTAGTCCTGACTTTGCCTTTGTGTATTCATTTGTGTGTTAATTAAATAGTGTATGTTGCGAAACGTTGTGGACAGAATAAAACCGTAAACCAGCCTGTTGGTATTTAGCTCATAATTTAAGAGATAACCAATAGCCCCGTGCCTCTCAGCCGCGTTAACCAATGAGATACCCGGAAGTTCAGAGGAGGCGTAACTTCCTGTTTTTTTTTTTTTTTTAGCTCATGTGACCAAATTGAAGTCGTATGATGTGAATTGTACTGTTGGCTGTGTGTTGTTGTCTCTTCTCGTGGCTACACCGTACACTGTGTTCACCGAAAACTCTTCTGTCGGTGAGTATAACGAGGAAGTAACGTAGCTTTTACCGCTGTTTCCTAGTATCACTACACTGTCTCAGCGGCCACAGACACGTTTGGGTTCGGGTTTGTTTTGTTTTTTTGTGCTAATGTTGCTACACAGTGAAGTTGTGTGTTGAGTCTCGACTCTGACTCATCTGTTTTAGGAAGAACTTGGAGATAGAAGTTCGGCTTAAATGGCTAAAACGAGGCTAATTATTCGGTATCATCATTTCTTTTTATGTTTTTGAGCGGACGCCGTTGTTCACTAAAGCTACCAACTCTGAAAAGTCGTTTTTTTTAAGTCAAACAGTAAGTAGCTTGTTGCTTAAATGAGCTAGGGAACAATTTGCAGTTGTTTACAGTGACAGTAATCTATTACTACACATTGCTGGTGCTTAGTGGATGATTTGCTGTTTGTCTTTTCGGGTGATTTGCAGGTGATCTACACACACACACCATGCACGTGCCAGGCCCTGCCCACAGCCTCACCTGCAGCAGCTAACCCTGACCCCCCTCTCAGCTCCACCTCCACCTCTCTCTCCATCATGGATCCTGACCAGCAGACCAGCTCTCCTCCCCATCCCAGTGCAGAGTACTTCCAGTGGGACTATCGCCTCCAGCTCGTCGGCCTGGGGTTTGCCTTCTACGCAGCAACATTCCTCCTCTGTCACCTCCTCTCCCTGGCTCTGTCACACACTTACAACTCCCTGCTGGCTAAGGAGAAAGTCTTCTGGGACCTTGCAGCCACCCGGGCGGTGTTTGGGATACAAAGTACTGTAGCCGGTCTCCGGGCCCTGACCGAGGACTCTTCGTTGGCCGGAGACAAAGTGGGAGGCCAAGAGGACTGGTCGTGGTTTAATGTCCTCACTGCCACGGGTTTCTTTGTGTTTGAGAATGTAGCACTTCATGCCTCCAGTGTGGTATTTTGCACATTCGACCTCCCACTGGCGACGCACCATTTCTTTGCCCTGTCGGGATACGCAGGGGCAATAGTGTGGGATTCCTTGGGTCACTTCCTGCCGATGGTGACGCTGCTGCTGGAGATGAGCACACCGTTTACCTGTATATCCTGGATGTTACTGAAGGTAGGCAGTAAACCCACCTGTTGTCACTTTGCAACACAACACAGAGGAAATATACAGGGCCAGACATTTTGCCCCTGAAATTTGAGACGGCACAAGTACATTTTTCATCCACTTGCGCATGTGCAACCAGCACATTTTACTTCTTCTTTATTTTTACACTGGTGAAATGTGTAAGGAGTGACTCAAAAATCAGGAATCTGTCATTTCAGGTGGCAGGTCAATGTATGTGAGGAATAGGATCATGAATGAAAAGGAAATGTGAATATTTGCTTTGCAAGTCAATTTACGGCCCTTAATCTTCTGCTTACCCTACCTACCTTTCTCCTAAAATTTTAAATAAGGGGCCACTGTGCTCATAGTAAAAAAAAAAAGTAAATCTTGATCCCTCATATAAATACCAAATATTTCTTCACGTTTAGTGTTTTACCAGTATTTTAGAGCTAAAGTTGCATCTGCCACTGCTGTGTGTCTTGTCAACAACCAAACAAAGTATTGGAAATTTCACCAGCTTTCAGTTCCTCTTTGGTCTTGTGTACCTTATGACCGTGATTAGATAAAGCTAAGTGTTCTTAGAAAGAGGAAGTTCTAAAAAAACAAACAGAAAAAGGACTCTGTCATCATCACTACACTTTCCCTGTCTCCCCTCCATGATCTGATTTCTCTCTTTCTTCCAGGCCGGCTGGGCACGCACCTGGATCTGGAAAGCCAACCAGTGGGTGATGATCCACATGTTCCACTGTCGCATGGTGCTCACCTACTACATGTGGTGGATAACTTTCACCCATTGGGGGGAGCTCAGCACCCACGTGGCCCTCCCCCAACGCCTGCTCTTCTTCACTGGCCTAGCTCTGCTCACGGTCATCATCAACCCCATCTGGACGCACAAGAAGACCATGCAGCTGCTCAACCCTGTGGACTGGAACTTTGACAACAAGTCGGTTCCCCTCAACGGCACCACGGACGACCAGCCAAGGGTTCGTGTCAAACCTCATGCCAGTTGAGAGGCCCGAGGAGGTGATTCCTCAAATGACTGATACTGTGATTTTTAATACTAATAATGGATGTGTTAAGTGACTTTTACTTTTGGTGTGATGATGATAATAAGATAAAGATTTTTTAAGATTAAGACTCTTAAGTCCCTAGTCAGATACCACATGGTAAAAAAGGTTACTGCACTGCCTTTCAGCTGGGTTTACTTTCAGGCGGTTGTCATTCAGATTTGTTTTTGATCATCTTAATATATATGGAATATTTATTTCCATTTGGTTAGCTCTTCATAGGTACATGTGGTTGTGTGGTGTGGAATGGCTTGGCAACAACCGCTTGTTTGAGTCACTTTCAGGACACTGTTGTGAAATATCCACCACAATAATCATGTCATTGGTTATTCATTGACAGCAGCAACAAATATGAGAGAGAAGATCTTGCAATAGCAATTCCAAAACACAAATTTACTAATTGTAATCTTGTGATTTTTCTTATAAGGAAAAATCTGTCAGAGTTAATATTTTTTAACAATTTTTTATTGAACTGGAAGTAATAACACAAATAAAAAAACAATAGAAATGTAATCTATTGAAGCTACTATACAGTTATAGTATTCAGAAATGTAAACCCTGTCTAAATGGAGGAGGTTTTGTACTGTATTTCCCTGTCAGTCCACAGATATTGGTGTGAATGGTGAAGTCCAGAGACAGGAGAGGCTATGCACCAAAGGTTCTTTTTCAATGGACAGTTATTTAGCGCTGATTGGGCAGCGTAGGCAAGAAAACTGAGTTATAGTTTAAGAATGAACTTCTAAAAGTTGGTCATTGGAGCAGGGAACTGGGTAATTGGATCAGTCAGATCATGAGTCACATTGGTGTTTTCTTCTCTGAGCAGAGAGAGAACTGTTTATCGTGGTCATAAAATACAAAGTAGTTAACTGAATTTTCTTTTCTGGTGGACGAAAGCTCAGGACTTTACTCTACAAAGCCTCTATTGTCAAAAATGGAGATGTAATGTGACTAAAGCAAAACAGTATTGATACAGATTAACCAGGCATATTTTTTTTTTATCATACTTATTTCTGATATTGTGGTTGGAGGTAAATTAATTTAGGGATGTTTTAATAAGATAGATGCTTTTTCTATCAGTATTATTGGTGTTTTGTTTTTACAGACAATGGCTTCATTGTCCCTCAAGTCTGGACCTTGAGTTGGTCTGTTGTCATGTCTCTGGCACAAGAACACTTTCAGTCACTTGTCGCTGCAAATGCTAAAACCTTTCAGATCCTCAGGATGTAACAGTTTGCTACAATAGCTCCTATCTAATTATGTTTGTTAGCTCTACATTTTTAGACATTTCTGTTTTGTTTTTATTTCATTTGCATTTCACAACTTCAGCTGAACTGAACTGAAACTGAACAGATGAATAACTCTGTTTATAATGTTTTAAAATATTTTCATCACTCCACTTATGAAGAAGATATCAAGGTAAAAAGAGTCTTTATCGTACATGTGATCATGTAGGCCTACTGCAAAAATTACTAACATCAAACAATGTCTTATTTTCATTTTGCATTAATTTGTGATAACGGCATTGAAACACTGTACTGTTGAATTATGGGATGGTTTTGAGGGTTTCCTCTGAGCTCAATGTTCAACATCCTGTTTTTGTTGGGGAATGCATCGATCTGAGTTATTTTGAGTTCCATATTAAAATGTTTCCTGGCGTTCATTGTTTTCTGTTTTAATGCTGTGCAGTAGAGTCTATGTGCCTGTAGGTGGCAGCATGGGGATAATTATCTCATTGGGATATTACCACCTAGTTTTTTCCCCTCGTCACACACCCTTGAGTTTGACGCATTTTTCACGGTAAGGGTTGTTGTGTCCAAAGCATCATCACAGGCTGTCATGTTACATTAAGGTCCTTGGTGTATTTCAAAATCAATTCCAATCACGTTAACTAACACCAAGTAATGAGATGAACGAATCGGTGTGATTCGCCTTTTATTCCAACCTATGTGAACAACATTCTCAGAGTCCGACAAAACTTGAATGCAACATCACCTCCGGACAGCTGTTTCGAGGAGAGCCACCTCACACATCACGTGGGGGCAGCTGGGAACTCCTCTGGCCTGTCCCGTATGGATCCCACCGAAGACGGTGAACGTTTGACTGACGTTCCCTACAGCCAATCAGAGTCTCCCGTTGTCCACACAAGGGCCAATCAGCGACGAGGGGGCGGGTGAAGAGTTTTCATGGATGGAGTCAGTTTGCAACGAAGAGTCTGAAGTGAAAAGAGGGACAAACAGTGGATGTGTTTTGATGTTTTCTTGAAGTAGTGTCGAAGTCAGAAATGCGCAACGTTTAACACTTTTATGTTCTTACAGCAGAAGGACGAGTTAATACTTACGGGGAAAAGTCATAAAATGGTGAGTTGAGGACATTTTTCACGTTTCTGTCAAAGTTTTAAACAGCCGTAACTTAACTATCCTGCCATATATTTTCCACAGGTGGGTTTTTTACCTTAATTATTCGATAAGCCCATGAAAAGAAATGTGTCTTTTGTGTATCACTGTTACTTTTCTTGTATTTTGTTCTTGAAAACACTGCACCGGGGGATGGCTATAACGTGGCGCCTTAGCTACACTGCCAAGTTGCCAACTCTCCACTACCTGCTATAACAAATACAAAAACAAGCATTTTTTGTCCACTCACTTATGTTAATTAACGCGTCCTAATCGCGAAAATTAACCGATGAAGAGCTTGAAATGTGTCAGCTAAACTTTCCCTCATTGTTTAACATATGAACTGAACAGGACACTAACCTATCTGGTTTTGACTCTGTCAGTAATGTTTTTAGATGAATCACTGTGGAGCACAACCTCAAACTTTTCTTCTCTGTCTGTCCCTCCTCAAGGATGCAGTTGCAGGTGCAAGATAGCCTTTTACCCTTTATAACATTGACTTTACAATCATGTTTTCCATCTTCATCATAACATGAACTGTATTCATACATCTTCTTATACATAGAAAGAAGGAGAAATGTTGTAAATAACCTAGGCTATATGAAGTCATTAATAAGTGTGGTGGTCTCCCTGGGCTGGAGCAGTCAAGCTGCCCAGCTACAAATTCAAGTAGTCATGCATAGCATTCCTCAGTGAAAAGGCTGCACAGCTTCAGTCAACTGGAAGATCAGTCTAAACAGGTAGTAAAACCATAATTTAATTAAACAGTTTCCCGCAGTAAGTGCCTCTTACTGCGCAAAACTCAACTTTGTGTTTCCGGGAATCTTTAAAGCTCAGCAAAGCCCCCAAAAGAAGGTTTTAAATAGAAAGACTGCTTTGATCTTTATTTGTATTGTCTGGTGTCCTGCATGTCCAGTTCATTCAACGAGTACATGGACGAGTTAGAACCCTCAGGGGGTCACACACACATGCATGTACACAAAAGTCTCCACTGGTAATTTGTTTAGCAAATAACCAGGGTGGCCTGGCTGCAAATACAGATCCTCAACACCCCAAGCCTCTGTAATAACACCCAGGGAAGGCTGTTAAAGGAGCACAAATCATTTTTTCCTCGCTGAAATTCTCTGCAGGTTTCTTCTGCAAGCACTCAGGTGAGGCATGTAGACACACAGAACTCTTTGTGTGACACTTTCTCCTCATCTAACCACAACTGCTATGACTGGGAAAGTGGTAGAGACCTCTGGGGATAAAATGTTGGTGGTTTGAGGAAGGGAATGCACAGTCTGTTAACACTAATTTGCCATTTCTTTTTTTATGCCTTGGGTGACAATATGTCAGCATAAGGCCTCAGAATGAAAATGCAGTGTAGCCTCCAACTGCAGTATCTTACTCTGGTGTTGTAATAGTCAACACAGATGTAGTTAAGTGGAGAAATGCCAGGGATTGGTAATTGCTTAAGTAATTGTGACCAGTCAGTGACTCTTCTGGCAAGTAGCGGCTCATATAAATGCCTTCTGTTTACCATGACGAAGCTCGGGGTGCCAGAGTACATGGTGGTAAGGCAGAGGAACATACCATTCATTTTTAGAAAGGCAGTAATGGATTCAGTGTCCACCCACGACCCCCTCCAATGATCCACTGAGATAAGCCATGAATTAGCAACACAGTTCAGCAACAGCTGGGAAAGAGAGCCGCCGCTCTAATCTGCAGGTGGATGTGAGAAATTGCCCACATACCACACACTTGTTTAGCAGCTGGGAACATGCATACATGTTGACATGGGTGCACTGATTACATTGTATACAGTAAGAACTAGGCACCATAGATTCCTTTATTGTGTTAGCACCACGCTCTATGAGTTGAGCAATGTTCTCAGCAGCCAAGAAAAGTTGGAGGTCATTGGCAGTCTTGGCGCCAGACAGTGTCTCCTCACTTTGAAGTCAGTTCACTGACCGGTACACTGATGATTAAATTGCAGTTTCATGTGCTCATTTATTGTAATCTGAAGGAGTTGCTCTATTCATATTAAAATGCCTCCAGAGCTTCATTCCAGCCAGTCAACAAAAGCTCTTTGGAGCAGCTGCTTATCCACTGCTCACTGCTCACTATATAGTAGGGCTGGACGATTATGGCAAAAATCATAATCACGATTATTTTGGTCAATATTGAAATCACGATTATTTACACGATTATGGGGGGAGGAAGGGGTACAGGATTTATAGCTTGACCATGCTACATTATTACCTTAAATAAACAGTGCCAATGTGTGTTTAAGGTTTTTAAGTTTATAATTTTAAATATTTATTCAAAATGTATTAATTTTTTTTTTTTTTTTTAAAGTTTTATGATCCAGCAGCAGAAACTATACAGGATGTTTAGCTTAACTTTTCTACATTTTCACCTTGAATAAACAGATTTGGAGTAATTGTCATGGTTTAACTTAATTAAGAGGGGAGAGTGGAGGCTCTCTGCTTCCGTGTGCGTCGCTTATTGCGTCTCTGGGATGAAATCCAACCTGGGAAGATCAGAGCCTCCGCCCCGCTGCGCTGTCCCAGCTCTCGTCACAAACGCACCCCATAACTTTTTTTTTTTTTTTTGACGCGCCCCATAAGTGATCTCTTGTTTATGACAGATTAAACTACACAAATACACGTCGTAACATCGTATAACGTTATCCGCCGCTCTACAGATTGCTTTGTAAACATATGCACATGTAGCCTACGGGCCGGGGGAAGAGGAGGAGGAGGAGGAGGAGGAGGAGGAGGAGGGTTGTTGTGCGGCCGCTTTGAGGAGACGAGCGAGTGTTTTAAATTATTATTTCCCGTTCATTCGTCCTGAGCGGTGGCCGCTGCTCTCTCTTCACTGGCGCTGATTTTTAAACGCCGCCGTCAACACACGAGTGGACTCGTCCCCAGCATTAACTGAGAGAGGAGTGCAGTGCAGGCGCGGGGGCGGAAGCGCGCATGTGTGTTTTTCAGAATAAAACACCAATAGACAAAAAAATAATCGTTTCTCTTCGATTACAGTGTTTTTATGATCGTGAGAAGCCAAAATCGTAATCACGATCAAAATTCGATTAATCGTCCAGCCCTACTATATAGTGCTCTTCTGGTGACATGTTGGGCTCTCAAAGCTTTGGTGTGGCTCACTGGGTGGAGACCAGTGACAGCCAAGACTTGTGGCTGCCTCTGTTTTCAAATGGACACCACAATTGAAATATTATGCAGCCTTGAACTTTCATTTTGTCCAGTGATTACCAAGCTGGGAAGGCCACATCAGTATTATGTCTCAAATTGAAAACAAACCCAGCCTTCTAGTTAAAGTCAATGTGAAAACTTAACATTGTGATTGTAACTTAAAAAATGTCATTATGTTGTTGTTATTGTAGGATGTATTCCTAGGTGTATAGTGTAGTAATTTAACACTGTTTGTTCACACTATACTGTAATGTGATGGGTCACACAGTGTAGTAATGTGCAATTGTGGTGACTAAACATTGACCACCACATTTTGTTTAGAAATGCGGCTTCAGTGCTTGTACCTGGCTTGCAATTCGCTCACGTATTTAATTGCTTGCACTTTTCGCATCAGATAAATACGCTGCAGACGATGTGCAGCCTGCTTAATGAAATGTATTGTTCTGTAATCCACACCATTTAGGCCTGTAATTATAGCTGGTAGCTGATGGGACTCATCTTCTGCTTGGGTTATTGAGTGTGTCGAGGGACTGGATGGAGGCGTAAACTCTCTGCCATGCATGAGAAAGCTTTCGCTGCTACAGGAACAAAAGGAGATGTAATTATAAGGAGGGTTGTTTGTGATTTATTAGGATATTTGTGTCTGTGAATATGCTTCTCATTTATCCTAAGTTAACTGATTGCAACAGCAGGTCCAACTTGCCAAGACTGAGGATTCTCACTTTAGAAAGTCAGCTATCTTGTGTGTGTCTGTGAGCCTCCCCACCCCTTTTGAGGTCAGAGTGAGTGGTGTGGTTCGTTGTCAAGACTAGTTGGCCCAGATGTTGCATTACTGCAAAGGTTGATCCAGCATGAACACTAGAGGCTTTGGATTGAGATTTAGGATACATGCTGTCACCATGCTCTTCATAATACAAGGAATCAAGAACAGTAAAGCCAAAGATAGGGATTTGATCCATCCACATATCTTTATTTAGCCAGTGGTGTACAAGAATGTGATTGTACAAGCAACATATCAATATGTAATGGACACAAACTACAAAGTAATAGGTATAAGTTATTTGTAGCAATAGGGACCAGAATGCAGCACTTTCTTTTTTCCTTTTTAGTATGCTGCAGGCCTCTGTCCTGTCCTCCCCTGAACCTCCCGACAAATATATCACAGTACTTTGCTAAGCCTGTCCGTCCACTCTTTGTAGGCCTGGGATCTGTTGTTTTCGGTGGAGGCCTGATTACTGTAAGCCTGGTAGAAGGAGAAGATTAGGGCACACTGTTCAATAAAACAGCCAGCCAAAGAACTGCAAAGCCAAAGACAGACACTCACAGAGGACTGCACGTCTGTCTGTCTGTCTCTCAGCTCCCTCTCCTCCAGGCTTTTCTTTATGACTCTCAGTCTGTGTGTGGAATGCCACTTGTCATTAAGTGGGCTACAGAGAGCTGACGGGGGACTCAAAACTCCTCACCAAACCAGAGTGTGTGATGCAGAATAGCACAGCTCGTTTTGTACTGATTTCTGGTTGCTATTAGTAATGATTAATTGTTTAGTTTTTTCTTGTTGGAACCTGTAGGGAAATCTGTGATGTCATTTTGGACAAATGGATAAATATGTTCCCTATTATCATGCTGTCTTTGTAAGCCCCACCATTCATTGATTTTCTTTATTCAGATGTAATTTGTGTCACTGTGTATTTGAAGAAATTGGTGTTGCAGTATGGAGCTATTATTGTTGCAATATTATTTGCAAATGCGTATCTCAATCTGTGTGTGCGTATTCAGATCTGTGTGTGTGTAATATGATCTGTGTGTGCGTATTCAGATCTGTGTGTGTGTATTCAGACCTGTGTGTGTGTAAAAAAAATCTGTGTCCGTATTCAGATTTGCAAGTGAAGACAAATCTGCAAGTGCATGCAAAGATCTGTGAATGTGAACACAGATCTGTAAGTGTACATAGATCTGTAAATGTGTAAACCGATCTGTAAATGCGTACATAGATTTGTAAATGTCTGTCATCACTTACAACTCAGGCAGGAGCTCTCAATTGGCTGTGTTTTTACACGTGAATTTTGCAACACTTCTGCCGCGGCAGATCTGTGATCTGCAAATGTGTAGAAATGAGATTTGTCTGTGACCTCAGTGTTCCTTTGCCCTGAGCTCAGGCTCACAGGCTCACGCTGCCTGGCTGCAGTAGCAGTACCGCGGTCCGTGTACTAAGTATAATTCAATTACGTCGTTCACTTTGTACCATGAGAAATGTCGTTTTTACTGGGGTAAATGGTAATCGTTTAGGAGGCGATTTGTTGTGAATTAAGTATTTAATTCGTTTCGGAGTTTTTCTTCTTCTTTCTTTTAAATTGTCCGTTGCTGTCAAAACGCGGAGCTTTTACTTTGAAGGCTGGTTCCGGCTCTCGACTTCCTTTTTCAATTTTCATTGTACAAGTTGGAGAAAGGAACAAGCGGGCACTTCGGTGCGCTGAATTGCGTTGTACGTCTCACGTCAATCAAACAGGAAATACCGGTAAAAACGACATTTCTCATGGTACAGAGTGAACAACGTAATTGAATTATACTTCGTACACGGACCGCGGTAGCTACTGCTACTGCAGCCAGGCAGCGTGAGCCTGTGAGCCTGAGCTCAGGGCAAAGGAACACTGAGGTCACAGACAAATCTCATTTCTACACATTTGCAGATCACAGATCTGCCGCGGCAGAAGTGTTGCAAAATTCACGTGTAAAAACACAGCCAATTGAGAGCTCCTGCCTGAGTTGTAAGTGATGACAGACATTAACAGATCTAAGTACGCATTTACAGATCGGTTTACACATTTACAGATCTATGTACACTTAGGCTACAGATCTGTGTTCACATTCACAGATCTTTGCATGCACTTGCAGATTTGTCTTCACTTGCAAATCTGAATACAGACACAGATTTTTTTTACACACACACAGGTCTGAATACACACACACAGATCTGAATACGCACACACAGATCTGAATACACACACACAGATCATATTACGCACACACAGATCTGAATACGCACACACAGATCTGAATACGCACACACAGATTGAGATACGCATTTGCAAATAATATTGCAACAATAATAGCTCCATATTGCAGGAGCATACATATTCTCTCAGACCATCTGTGTTTTTAAACGGTTTAAATGACACTAAAAAATAACTTTATCGACATTTAAAGGGACTACAGGGAGTTTCGGAAAGCGAAGTGTTTTCACACTACATTTCCCATGAGCCTCTGCGCACACGGTGAAATAATTTGCCAAGAATGTTTTCATTAATCAAGAACGAAAGTCGGAGGTTTGAAGATGATCAGCCCATAAACGATGCCAACTAGCGATCTGGCGGCGTTATTCCCATCATGACCCGTCGGGCGGCGTCTGGGAAACCGAAACTAGGAAATGCTGGGCGAGTCGACCGCTAAATAATGATATCAAAATAACTAAAGACAAAACGATATATTTATTGAAAATGGACCCATTAACAAGTGTGGGTAATGTAGATTCATCCACATGAATATGAGACTCTTTTTTAACCAAAAGCAAGGGTTTCAGGGTCTCTTTAAAGTGTCATTCTGCAGCCGTAGAATTTCCGCCAATGAGACTGCCCCCTATGACTGAGCATAGGTGGTAACTCTCCACACTGTAGATTATGTTGACAATTTGTAAGTAACATCCATTTTGTCAGCATGATTTTGTCTGCATCACACCAGCAGGCCAGATGACTGTTTTCCTGTCTGCAGAACACAGCTCAGCCTTTCCAACGTGTAATGACATGCTCAGCTGAGTCTGTCATCAACTATACGGCTGATTTTACATCTCTGCCGTCTTCCGCTCTGTTCTCAATCATTGCTCTCAGATCGGTCTGCGATGTAGCACCTTTTTATTAAACACAAAGCAGGTTTGCAGAGTGATTTTTTTCCCTCTCTGTGAGGGTCCACAGACCGCATGTACTCACTTGCTTGTGTTGCAAATTGTGTCACTACAGTCAACAGGTTGCTGACAGATGCTTGAGGTTCTAGGGTTTTGTTGAGATGGTCATCTCCATAAAGTGAGCCAGGTGCTCGTGTGGTGCACTGCACACCACAGTTGAAGTCACAGCTCACCATAGGCCGTGCAGGATGTAATTTGTGGAAAGGTGCATTTGGTTTTCTCCAGTGAAGCAGGTAAAAAAGATGAATCAGACTAATTATAGGACAGAGAAGAACTGGAGGAATTTGCAGACTGGTTTCAAAGCAGAAGTGAGGCTGTCTTTCCTTCTTGACTGATGTGTGTCAGGTCAACCAAACACCAAGCCAGCTCCTGTAGAAAATAATAAATGTCATCATGTTGGCTTGATGCACTCTTTTAACAAACACCGCTTCATCCTTTATTTTGTGCCTCAGCTTCAAGAGGAGCACACCTGAATATTTGACACCTTCACCCCTCCCTTCCTTCCTTTTTCCTGCTGCCCTAGACCTTGAACATTGCTTTTGAAGGGATAGATGAGTCACTATTCAAAGCTCCTGTCAGGACAGGGCTGTTATTTCTTACCTCAACATGTACCAGTCAGTTTACAACCATGTTTCACACTTGTACATAACTTTTCTCAGGCCATGCGATCTCTTAACCTAAAGACGGTTCATCATCAGTCATACTGTTTAACACTCTTGGCCTGTCTCCTCCCCATTGTGTTGACTGTTCCTCCTCAGGCTATGCATACTCTACCTGCCCCTGTTAGTGCTAGCATTATCTGTCAGCCGCACTGTATTCAGCAGACACTGGCCCTGTGTGTTCACATCCACTGTTCTGGCTTTGTGCCCTGTGAATAGGGTGGAGGACAAAGAAGCAGAGGATTTCACATTATTTGTAGACAAAACAAGCTTTGAGATTGAGAATGAGTTATCCTTTTGGATCTTGTTTGCTGCAATACCATGGTGTGCATTCGTCTTAGTCAGAACTTGGAAAACTTATGTTGTGGTTTGCATTCAACCATAGATTGCATGTGTAAAATATGGGGCATACATAGTACCACTACAATGGCTGCTTTATGCTGCAGCATGATGTCATGACTCTGACATGTGTTTTCATGGATACTAACAAGCTGAAGGAGTCTAGCAGTAGTGCATTTTTTTTTTTTTTTTTAGAGTAGGCCTTTGACAGAAACTGTCACCTCTGGATATGAATTGTACATCATCAAACAAAGGCTGTGCTGCTGAGGAATGCAGTGTCTCTCATGCCCATGCAGGTCCAAAGGTCTCTCCTGCCTCAGCATGCTAATGACATTTCCCAGGGCCTAAATATACGGTTGCTGACTATTAAGGCAAAATGTCACATTGACCTCTGCACATTTAATTTCTATACTGTGAGTTTATTACAAGCACGGTTAAAAGCCGAATCTATTTGTAAAATGTTGCTACCAGTGGTAACCTTACCTGAAAATAATCCTTGGGTTTTAGTTTACACACTGAGAGATTTTTCACAGCCTGTGGCATAATGTAACCTTTTCAACAATAAAGCAAGGGAATTCATTTTTTTCCCTTGTGCTTGAACAAAAACAACTCAAAGTTGTGTTTCTTCAGTTGTGTTTATTGTGCAGAAATTTCTAATAAAACTACTTGTGGGAAACCAATGGATTAAGATGTCTAATAAAAAAAAAACAAGTGATAAAGGATGAGCTGAGTGAACTGATTGAGTGATGTACTTCATGTCTCCTTAAGCTAGAATCAAAACCTGAACATGAAACTGCTCTGAATAACTTTGTCTTAGCCAGAGAACCCCCTCTGCTGCCCCTGCTTTCATAATGGTTACTCCACAGGGTAAAGCCTATCCATTATAATGGTGGCCAAGCTCCTTTATACCCATGACATGACTCACGCCCACAATTTGCAAATGAGAATGGTGTGTACACTTAAACACGTGGTCATGTCAACAGGCTATAAGAGCTTCTTTTGTTTTCATTCATTTGTCTGAATTAGCTGTGGTTCAGATTCTGCTGTTGACACAAAAGGTACCAGACTGTGCCCACAACACCGCCGTGCTCCTCCGCTGACAAAACTGCTGCTGTGATTAAGTAGCATGGAATTACAACAAGTGTGGTTGGGATTCTAGAGACTGGGTGGCTTACATAGGCCGACCGAGAAATGCCTAACTCATGATGTATGGAAACACTCTTCAGAGCATAATTGATCTGGAAATACTGTGTGTATCAACCTCGCCTATTTAGTCATTTATGACGTTTGTCTCTTTCCTGCAGGAATGTGTGTCAGCCTAGTCGGTCCCCTGCATGCAGTGGTGTGAAGAGCTTGTGCAGGCGAGGAGCAGCAAGCATGGACGTGGAAGACTTTCCTCCCCCACCTCCTGAAAGTAAAGTCAACAAAGATCTGTCACCCACACTTGCAATGTACTTTGCCTTTATCTTCACAGGGTAACTCGAGATAAGGGTGGGGAAGGGGTCTACATGTGGGCCGGTTAGCTCAGTTGGTTAGAGCGTGGTGCTAATAACGCCAAGGTCGCGGGTTCGATCCCCGTACGGGCCACAGCTTTTGTATAGAGATCTCCGGAGCTGATTGTCATGTAAATTCCACACACTCACTACCACCATAACTAATTGTAATCACAAAGCAGAACAACAGGTGGACATAAAGGCAACAAAACAAAAAAGCATGAAGAACTGTTCCTGCTCATAGTCAGTTTTATTAATTATAATAATCTCTTCATAATCAGTTATTTGTTCAAAAATGCCATTATGAAGTTTTGATTACTAAATTTTTTTAGTGGATTTTCTTTGTCACGTGATTTCAAGATGAATATTGATTCAATCTGAAGATGTGATGTTTCACTTGAAATGGTGTTGCACATTTGCACCATTTTCTAAACATATCCATTACAGAAGAAAACATCTGACAGATTTATTGATAATTACATTAATCAGTCATAGCAGTGCCTTTTGGAAACTTGACACAGTTTAAAGTTGAGTTTCACAACATCTACTAAGGTCATTCTGTTATTGTGAAACGTGTTTGGTGTTTTGTTTTAATGGAGACCTTTATAGTGTTAGCCCGGCGGTGTCATCCCCGAGCCACTGTAGGTCACATCACTTCCTGGACGGGCTGCTGAAACCGGACAGTACGAGTAAACAACACAGATTCCTCTCCTGCACTCCTCCGGAGTATGTGGGCAGACGAGCAAAGGGAGTAAGGAGGGTAAAATGTGCTGCGCTGCTGTGAACACCAGACAATGTGCCTCAGTATTAGGCTGAATACTGCTGCAGCAGCACACACACATCCACACACACACACAAAAAACGCACTCGCACAGCCTCCGGGGATAGACACGGGCCAGAGAAATGCTTCGTCTCCAGCTGGCCAGTCACTTGCTTTGTTGCCAGGGCGATGCTGGAGCCCATCGTAACCCAGTGACTCATTTGAGCAGACCATTATGAAGCAGCGTGGAGATAAGCCCACCGAACAGAATCCATATTGTAGTTATGAATTGACAATGGGAACCTCAGCTAGACCAAAGTTGTGTGTCAGTGTGCGCGTCCATACACTTGTATGTATATTCATCCGTGAGCTTGTGGTTTCTCACAAGAATAGAAATACTTTTTTTATTCACAGTTCAGGGCTGGGGTATGGTTGTAGTAGTTTAGAAAGACAAGATGCTCGTGTTGACATGACGAGTGGTTCTGCATGTTTGTGTGTGCGCACACATGTGCTGTCGTTACACTGTAAGGTCGCTATCCAAAACCTGTCTCTGTAATTAAGCCGCTGGCATGCATACCCACACAGCCAACTGTCAATGGCCTCATGTACACAGAGTTGCAGATGTACTATTGAATGGCTAGTTGTGATTAACCATCTGGTCAGATCCAATCAAATCAAGTCCTGCTCTGTTCTGACACAGTCAAACGTTTCACATTGACACCACAGAGGGGATCTGAGGGCATATGCAGTATTGTCATATGGCATAAATCCCACTGTGCCTGGAGTACCACAGGCTGTGATCCAGCTAGCTGTGCCTTATCTCCGTGGCCCACACCATTCATTATTGCACAGTTGGAAAAAGACTGATAGCATCTCCGTTCCTACATTTTGCTCGCTGGTTTCTTTCACCTTTAGTCATGGACACAGATGGACGTGGGGTCACAATGTTGACCTGGAACATTAGTCACAGGCCGTTTCCTCACGCACTGACTACAGGGTTGAGCAGCTACCTGTCAAAGCCTGAGGGGATTGCACTGGTGATTTAAAGCTGAGTACGCTGCTGTGTGGAACTTCAAAGTTACTGGGGTTTTGCTACAGGGAGTTAAGATTTACATGGTCACTATCAGTGGACCGCTCAGGCCTCGAGGCAGAGCACAGCATGTTGCAACGGTGACTATGGCTCATTTAACGGTAATTGTGTGTAAAGAATAAACTTATCAGCTAAACTATAAATGACCATATACACACCCTGTTTTAACTGGGTTGGAAATTTAAGTGATAGGGAAATATGTCCAAAGGAAAAGGTGCAGTGTCGGTTTGTGGGAAAATCTCCTACAGGGTTTTACACAAGTGTTTATTGAGGCAGTCAGAGGGCAAAGGGAAAAATAATGCCGAAACCCGGGATTGAACCAGGGACCTTTAGATCTTCAGTCTAACGCTCTCCCAACTGAGCTATTTCGGCTGGTGGGACCACAGAGGGATATCAGGTCGACCTATGGTCACTCTGAGCTCATCCAGCCTTGGAATTCTCTGTTTTGTTTGGGAACACGGTCAGGATATGAGAGTAGGACTTAAGACTGTAGGCTAATACAGTCAAGCTGTGACGACCGATGAAAGCGCTCTAAAGAATCCATGGTATGCCTGTGAGCAAAACTGTGACAAAGATAGAGTATCATTCCCAGTGGTTAAAGGAACCTCCCTACATGTTGGCACCTTCAAGGAAAAACAGCAGCACTCTGGAGAAGCTCTGGTAATACAAGTCTCTCCCACTCAGGCTCTGTGGTTTTGGCTCAGTTTATGTATGTGAATCTTGTTTAAACGATGAGCCAGTGTTTTCCACAGCACTGATTTAATTTTTCGGGGGGAAATATTTAAGTCCTTTTTTTCCCTGTCCCTGCACCACTGAATGAAAACAAATAAACAATCTTTACACATTCATCTGTTAGTGCCAGAACACAATTGAGATCCCCTGACCCAGGGTCACCCTATTCACCAGATCAGAGAAAAAATGCATAAACTCAGTCTGCACTACGCACTGAAGGGAGTAACAGCTCTCTTTCCTGCTGGCCTAATTGCAGTGTGGAAACTGGAAAGACATTTGTTGTTCCCTTCCTGTCTTCTGCCAAGTGAGCGCTCTGATGTGAACGTGACGCCTTTGAACATTAACTATATCTTGTAGCTCTGCCCTACTTGTTTTTTACTCTAGAAGTTTTTTTTTGCTATAAATCAGAGCAGCTGATGCAGTGTTTGAATCCTTCATGTAAAAATTTTTGTAAGAAAACATACTGCGTTTGTAGACCCCGCCTTTAATTACAAGTCTGCATGTGGCTCAGTCCTATAACTTTAACAGCCCAAGGACTTAAACTGCCACCCACGGCGTATCTGTAAAGGATCTCTGGTGTAGTCTTTGACAAAAATAATATGATTATTGCACTAAATCCCACCTAAATTTTACTTTTGCCAAAGCCCAAAAACATAATATGTGGTATGATTACCCATTCCAAAGTTATTATTCTGAGCTAGTTTCCATGTCCTCCTTTTTTTTTTTATAAAGACTTTATGTGACAATCAGGTTAGAGCTTCTTAGAAGTTGAGACATTAGTGCTTTGTGGACAGTTTCTTTAACTTTATATACTGCATATTAAGGGTTCAGATGTAATCTTCTCTCAAGGAAACACTTATCACCATTTGATGCAAAGCCAATGCTGCATTTAGGTACTGCTGTAAACCTGCTCTTTAACATATGTTTTTGAATTTTCTTTTTTTTAAACTTTCACATGTGAAATGGGACAGGTTCGTATGTTATGCTTAGAGAAGTTTTTCTCAAGGAAATTAAATAATACAGATTAATAGTAATAAAGATAATAAACAATAATTAAAAACAAACGGACAGAAAAAAAACTACATTTTTTAAAATATATTTCCAAACTAACTTTTATAATGTGCCTGTGTTTTGTGATTATTTTGGAAATTTCCTTGACTTGTTGTTTATGGGTAAAATAACTATATGGCAATAATAAATAATACATGGAGCACTGCCAAAAATTGGCCACTGCCATTTTTAAGTGATACACCATATTAGTGCTGTTACAGTATCAGGCAGGTATACAGCGACACCCATGGTACATATCATCATACTGCCAGACTCTTATCCAGCACTCAACTCCTCTTGTCTCTGTCCAGTGTTGGCAGACAGCGTCCCTTTGGCGGATGACGATGAGGGGGAAGCCTTCGACTTTGACGACAGCGGTGACGACGTCCCTGAAGCCGACCGCCCACCCCCCGAACTTCCAGCTCCTCCGCCCCCCAGCAGTGATGATCAGAGCCAGGGCACCCATCCGGACACCCACCTTCCCATCCTGGACCCCCCAGCGCCTATTCCCGTATCTGACACAACTCCATCATCAGTAAATGCAACAGCTGCCACAAACGGAGCTTTGACAGCAGGTGGAGCAACAGAAGAAGGAAAGGCGACATCTGCAGCTGAGGGAGTCGATGATTTAGAGACAGATTTACCTCCACCTCCTCCCCCTCCTCTCAATGATGAGGCAGAGACAGATCCTGGAAGAACAGGTTTGCAGTCCAAAAGTGTTGACGTTTCATTGTTGGCTCTAGGGAAGTGGGGGTTTGAGCCCATTTTGCCTTTCCCTGGGGCAGAGACTCCCCCACACTGTAGCTGCATTTATTGGTCAACTTCAGATAATTGCTTGAATACCTGTGGTGTTTTCTGGCAGCGTTCAGAGCTTCTCCACATTCTTCTGTCATGTTTTGTGTACATTATCTGGCCCTGATCCAGCCCCTTCAGCTCAGGCTGGAGTGAGGCCGTGAAGTGGGGCAGTCTGTCTCTCTCAGGACACCTTGTATCTCTGGCAGCATGGTGTCGGAGGCTGTCTGGCTTTTATCACACAAAGTTGTGACAGCGGCAGCAGGCAGGGCTCAGGCTCAGCTTGTTTTCAACCACTCACTCATTCTTTAGTACTGCAAAGAAACTTGGCACTCATTTTTCAACTTGGCGTTAATGATTCCAACCCATGTGCATATGTCCTTGCATTTCTTCTGCCATGGGACCTCCATTTAGTACATCTAAAACACAATTCAAGCTTCTGAAATTCATGACCATTACATGTATAATCCTAGTCTTTACCCAGATTTTAACCTCAACTAAAACTTCTTAAAAAAGGAGGCTCATTGACAATGAGTTTGGAAAAGCATCATCACTGTAAAACTCACATTAGTTCTGCCTAGAGTTATCCCTTGTGCAGATCTGTTTGTGGCACATGATACAAGTTGTGGTGCAGCATACAAGCTCTGACCACTCAGCAAATGCAGCTCACTATAATCTTTGACAACGGGTAAAAGTTAGAGTTTCATTCATTTGACACTTGATTGATGAAATCACATTAATAGAACATTTAGGCCACTGGTTGAAGATAAATGTGCATACTAGCAGCTAAAAATAAACCTAATTCAAGCAAGTCCAGGCAGATCAAAGAATTGCTTCCAGTTGTGTTGGCATACAGTTTGCACCTGGCACAGAGACACACTCTATTTAAGTGCATAAAAAGGCAGGAATAAATACAGTATGCTCATAATAATGATACTAAAGTAGCAGGTTAAAACCCTTTCCCACTGTAATCAATTTGTTTTTGTGTTGATTTGTTGTTGTGACCCTTATCCTTGTGTTCAAAAAGTGACCAGATCTGTGTCTTTTGTTGTTTAAAATATATTTATAATCAAGTAAATTACTTCATGACTTAGCTTAACCCACATGGCATTGTTACATTGTTGTGATTAACTTTGTGTTTAACTGTATAAACACCTGTCTAACTGTAACTGTAACCCTAAATGAACTGTATGTGATTTCTCTGACCAGGCAGTGAAGGCCAGGCTCCATCTACTGACGACCCTCACACTCCCCAGGCCGTCCCCAGGACCTCCTCCCAGAACAAAGTGAACCCCTACTCTGTGATTGACATCACTCCTTTCCAGCTGCAGCAGATCGAGCAGCAGCACGGGCCCTCCTCTCCAGCCTCCTCGCCGACGGAGCCCAAGGAACGAGAGGCAGACAGCCACAGCAGCAGCTCTGTTGGAATCACTTCAGGATACTCGGTCCCAGTGCCCTGCGGCTATGCGACCCCTTCTGGTGTCCCACTCATCACACCGACTTACACCACACCTGTCATCATTCGACACCTCTCTGTGGATGAGGATGGTAAAGTAGAGTGGGCAGCAGGGGGAGAATACTTTTGGATTCATAAAATAGTGATGATAATAATGTATTTATAGCTAGGTCACCATAAAATCTGTGGATATCTGGGTTACTGTGATGGTATTCTCCATCTCTCGCTTCCCTCAGTTCCTGTGATTCCTTCACTTTCAACTCTCTAGTACTGACATGAAACGCCCTGAAAATACTTACTGTTCTATGCACATCAAACGTCTGTCTACTGTGCTCTGTTTATGTCTATCCTGTCCTTTCAGCAACAATGTCCCTATACACAAACCTAGAGATACAAGGCAGTGAGAATATGTGAGCCACTTCACCGCTGCGTCCTTCTCTTGTTTTTCCTAAAGCCTTGCCACAAGGAAGTAGGGACTAAATTTAGCCCTCCCCAAAGATCTGTGTTGGCTGTAAGGATTTTCCGGTTTCCCTAAAATCTTGCAGTAGCTGCGTCCAAGCCTGTGGCCTGGCGCGCTGAGGAGTCTGATTACATTGTAATTATCTCACCAAGGTCACAGTGGCAGAGTTCAGAACCATGTAGTTTTTGTGTGATAATGCACAAAATCATTTAAAACGGGTTCAGTGTTTTGGTTTTTATCCCAGTGTCCTTTTTGTTCATGATATGCTGAGTCAGCACTATGTTGCTATGTATGCCACTTGTCCCCTGAGGAGATTTATTAGAAAAACGGGTTTGTCTTGTTATCAAATCTTAAACTAGGTGCATGTGCCAAGTGCATTTGATGAAAACAAGTTAAGTTAAGTAACAATCAGCATGACTAAATCATAGGTAGCACAGGAAACGTGTTATCACCAGTGACATCTGGTGGTGTCACTGAGCAGAAGAGTGCCTAAATGCTGGAATGGGGGGGGACTTGTGGAGTTTCTTGAGATATAGTGTGCTGATCATGGTACATTTATTTTGCAAAAATATGGAGAAAAAAAATATTATAGAGACCAAAAATATGTAGTGTTTGGTTTTTTGTGTGTAATGTTTTCTCTTTTTCCTCCGTCAGTTACTGTGGTTGGGACAAGTAACACGTCTGCTGACAGGTGTGTGACAGCCAGAGCATGTCTATAGTATCTGCAGTACATAAACATTTACTCACCTGCTCCCCGCTCACAGAAACAGTTTTACCTTTTGATCCTTGTCAGAATATTACAAATGACTGTAATGCATGGATGAATGTCACTTAATTAAAACATTTGATTGTATCCTTATTTCTTAGTTTTTGGTATTATACTGACAATGACGATAGTCACAGTTAAGTTTTTGTTTTGTCCCCATGTTTTTCAAGTGTTTTCAGTGACGAGTATCCACCTATCAGAGAAGAGGATGCTTTGGCTAAATGGGCATCAGATCCTGCCAACACTGCATGGATGGAAAGTAAGGAACGATATCCATTATTAATGTCGAACTTGTATGGATGCATTTATAATTCCCATGGAGAGAATACTGGCGTTGTCTCAGTTGTGTGGCTTTGCGTCCGCACACACACTCTGCTATTATCTGGGTTTTCTTTTGACACAGTTGAATTCCAAGACACTTCCTTCCCTGTTCTTTTGAGGAAGCAGACCCTTGTGTGTGCCCGTCTTTTAGATCCCTTTTACATTACATCCTGTTTGCTGTGTGAACAGTCCAGCTCTGTGATCTAAGGAATCATGCATTAACTCATTTGCTTTATGGTTTAGATCCAGATGAGGTGATTTACGATGATGTACCCAGAGAGAACTCTGACTCCAATACAGGTCTGTGAAATATCTTTTTCATTTTTTCATTTTACAAATTCAGTATTTCAGTCTCTGCCTGTGGCACTAAGCTTTTCTTTCACTTCCAGTTTCCTTGCTTTTCTTTTTTTTGTCAAAACTGGAATTATTAATTTAGGCTGTTGAATGAAAAAATGTTATTAAAAATTAACATTCCAGTGATGTTGAGTGTTCTGGTTCATAATTCACATCAATAGCCATTCAATTAATATTACCCTCTTTGAAGCTCATGATTTCAGTGGTTTAATTTTAGCTGTTAACAAACATGAACAAGTTATGTTCTAGTGGAATTTTAATAAATACCATGTAAAATCAGAACATTTCTACTCAAAACAAATTGAGCATTATCAGCTTTACAAACTGTATTTTATGTTCTTGGTCTCTTTTCTTTGTGGTATATTGTGACCATGTTTATCTGCATATACAGTCCATGATGTGAGTTTAAGTTTATGCTGCTAATATTTGATAGACTAACCATACAAAGTGTTCTCTTGGCTCTCTCTTTGAATATGAGGTCTAGTTTTTCTTTAACATATCTTCTCTGTCCTGTTTTTTTTCTTGCAGATCCAGATGAAATGATCTATGATGACGTGGAGCTGGGCGAGGAGGGGGGCTGCAGCAGCTCCCTGGACAATGGCTGGAGCTCTAGCGAGTTTGAAAGCTATGACGAGGCCAGTGACGGGGAGGGTCGCCCTGAGAATGGCCTGCCCCACGCCTTCATGAGAGGGAAGCCGCCCCAGAGGAAGACCCATGTGTGTAACCCTCCCATTTCTCTGCCTGGATAACAGCCAAAAACTAGATCCTGTGTCAATACACTGTACATCTGTGGGTGGGCGGACGACAGCAGTGAAAAAAAAACAGAGATTCATTTTATTTGTAACTGTGGAATGTAGTCAAGGGGATTACTTGTCTCCTCTGTCCTCCGCATATCCACTTTGCTATTGGCTGTGACACGAGAGGTCATTTATTTTTTCATATGAAGAAGTAATTTAAATTTTTGAGTTTACAAATCTCTTTTTGTGCTTGTTCTTAACTTGTGGATAAATTGTTTAAAGATCAGTGACGAATAATTCATGTTTGTTTGATGTGGAATCAACAGTCTATTTGCTTCTGCAGATCTGAGAGAGATCGTTCTGGCTTATAGTCAGCTGGCTGCACTCTGTAATGTTTTGGTTTGTGGTTTTGTGAATTCCACTTCACTTTGTTTTTAGTAGCTACCACAGTCAGAAATTAATTAACTCCTTCAGGCAGGAAAGATCTTTTGAAATCTCATCAAATGCCAATTACAGTAGATACACTGAGAAAACTGTCCCCAGTAATTGGAAAGATAGTTTTATAGCCAGTTTGTACATTTTATGTGTTGAGTCGATTAATATGTATTTACACATGAATGCAACTATTGTCATATTTGTCAAAATGAAAGAGGAACAAAATCCAATAAAGACAACTGCAGTAATATAAAAAAAGAAGAGCCAGTGTTGTGACTGGAGGCAGTGGTCAGAAAGTCATGTTTCGGTAGTGCTCCAAAAAGATAAATCATCACATTATGGGCTGGCATTGCCCTCTGAAAATGTCAGTTCATTTTTAATGTGACATGAGATATTTAGAGGAGGACAGTCAGCAGCCTGGCATCAGACATATCAAAATGTAAGTCCTAGCTCATTCCAAAACCATAACCAGTAACGCTTGCTTTGCTTTTGTTTAGCTCTCTCAAGATCTGACTCGCTTGAAAGAACACTATGAGAAAAAGATGAAAGATCTAATGGCAAATACAGTGGGAACGGTAGAGCTGCAGCAGCTAAAACAGAAACACGAGCAGAAGGTAAACTGCCTGAGGCTCACCTCACCTGCCTGTGCTAGGCAAAGTAGTCCCAACCCTCTACTCTCAGTCTAGCTAACCACTCTGGGTATCTGACACTTAACCCGGTACCTTTACTGCTCTGATGTGAATGACTTGTGGTGATGGTGGAACTGGTGATGGGTCTGCATATAATTCATTTGCCTCCCTGTCTGCTGTATTGATCCCTCTCATTATATGTTTATGCACTGGAGGTTGTAAAGCTTAGGGTATTTACAGTAAACTGAGACACCAGCAATTGACTTTTATTTTAAGTCATTCATTTTAAGGTGTTTTAAAAAGTAGACACTGAGAATATTTGTGGTTTTCACAATATCTCTCTCATCATGTGAATTAGTCATTGCATAAGTATGTAAACATATCACTTTTAGCTGCTGTCCCAGTTACTGTCATTCTCTGACCAGCTCTGCTCTCCTGTATTACATGATCTGTCGTTATCCTCATCCCTGCTCTAACACTGCCTCTGTCCTGCTTA
The DNA here is from genome assembly GCF_905171665.1 of Trachurus trachurus. Taxonomy (NCBI): domain Eukaryota; kingdom Metazoa; phylum Chordata; class Actinopteri; order Carangiformes; family Carangidae; genus Trachurus; species Trachurus trachurus. The sequence goes on from NC_139907.1 coordinate 22,263,795, forward strand.
GATCAACTCTGTAGCTATAGATGGGTTTAGACAAAGTAAACCTAACTTCAGTAAACTAAACTTCCCCTCGGACTGAAACTCTTGACTGTGAAAAAAAGACCTTGTGTTGTCTTTGTAATATAGATAATAATGTACTTTGTCTCCTCCAAGATGCAAAAGCTAGTGAAGGCAGCTAAGGAGGGGACCAAAGATGGACTTGAGAAAACAAAAGCGGCAGTGAAAAAGGGACGCTCATTCATCAAAACAAAGTCATTCTGTCAAGGTATGTCAGCGTTGAAAGATTTCTTTATAAACAGCAACCAATCCTTTAGTAAAACTGTATGCACCCTCTCTTGGTGCCTCTGTTTAGTGCTAATGTATTTTTCTGGAGGCTAATATGGTTTATTCAGGATCAGGACAGTGTTTTTCTGTCCCTTTAGCATGTTCGCTTAATTGCAGCCATTTTAGAGTTTTAGTTTCTTTTTCTCCTTCTCTTCCTAATCTTTTAGAGAGGAAGTCGGCCTGTTTTGATGATGAGGAGACTGAACTCTTCATTGAGGTGGACTGTTTCAATGTTGAGCCAGTGCTATGTCCGGCACCAGAGGGTCTTTCACAGCAACAGGTAGCTCATGCACTTTAACCTTTATTCCAGTTCATGTGAGTCTTTGCTGTGTGACTTTGATGCCAAAGAAAACTGCACTGTCAAATGCCAAATATCTCTCCTCTTCAGCTGGTGAGAAGATGCATATTGGGATCCATATTGGAGAGTGAGAAGAACTACCTTGATGCACTGAAGGGGATACTCGAGGTACGGAAGAACCACTGCAACCGAATGCCAGCTCCACTTCTGAAGGGTTTTGTTATTACAGTTCACTTTATCTGCTCTATCAGCAATACGAGAAGCCCCTGTCCCAGATTGAGCCGAGGCTGCTGAGCGACAGGAAACTGAAGATGACCTTCTATCGCGTGCGTGAGATCCTGCAGTGCCACTTCCTGTTCCAGATCGCCCTGGCGAGCCGTATGGCTGAATGGGACAGCCTGGAGATGATCGGGGACGTCTTTGTGGCATCGGTAAGATGGGGGTTGTAATTTTAAAGCCTTTTTAAAAAGAACTGCACAAATATATCACCAATGAATATCACCCATGAACTGTGGTACCCCTGAGTTCCCTGAGCCTTGCTGTTTTTAAATCAGTTTGACATTCATGGCTTTTATGATGATTTCATGCAGCACAACCATGGCTGGACTCCTCCCTGTCTGACCCTCTTACTTCATGTGAAGACAGTTGCTCTCATGCAGACAATAGAGAGCTGCACGCTTTTCTCTTAAAGTACTGAGTGCACTCCACCCTCATCCTTGTCTTTGGCAGCCGAGCCGGCCACTCATTGGCGAGGATCCTCAAAACAAACAAAGACCTCATGTCCCACAGTCCTGTGTCTCATTTCACTTCCTTGTTTTTGTATAAAAACTGACCCCTGGCATGACAAGAGAGGAGCAGTGAGACCCATCTGAGACCCATTTGAAGTCTGTTCACTGCCCTCTTTCACCTCACAGTTGTCATCCCATCATAAAACAGCACTCACACAGTAAGAGCTTATGTTGGGAGTGGAATATTCCCCATGACTTTGTGCAGCCTCATACACAAAACAATGAAGTAATAGTGACAATCTAATTAATTTTAAACTATTTAATCAATATTTCAAGTTTTTTCTTCCTTCACTGCAAATCCAGAGATGCTCTTTGTGCCTGTGTTGGTTCCCTCTGTCTGACCATAGAAACAGTAAAAACAAGCAGCAAACTTTAAAGTCACAGGTAACCAGTGGAGCAAAACAGCAAGGATTGGTATGAAGTAGTAGCTTTTTTTTTCAAAGCCAGGCAGCAGCTGTGTTTTGTGTCAGCTGTTGTCTATGGATGTTTTGCCTGCTAATGCCAGAATAGAGGGCAGTAGTCCAGCTTCGTGGGAATAAAAGGGATACTTTATTGAGACAATATTATATTATTGCCACTAGTTGCAAAAAATTGCAAATAAAAAAAAGATTCAAGTTATTTGAAGGTTATATTCAGATAATATTGTAACACATACAAGGTTTTTCTGCTGTGATGCCACAATCTTCAGTATAACATAATCCCTGTATCTGTGTTTCTCAACAGTTCTCAAAGTCTATGGTGCTGGACGCCTACAGTGAGTATGTGAACAACTTCAGCAATGCAATGGCTGTGGTGAGGAAGACGTGTGCATCCAAACCTGGCTTCTTGGACTTCCTCAAGGTTTGACACAAATGCAATGTTTCTGAAAACAGTGTCACAGTAGAATTTTCTTGCAAATTGGTTAATTTGTTAATTTGTTTTTACAGGAAAAAAACATTCAGTTTGCCTCTTTCATTATTGTGCTTCTTGCAGTAAAGATAGGCTTACAAATATTTATTTTAACCATTCACTGAGGGAAATTGTTGTTGTTTTTTCTGGCTGTTGTTAGTAAAGACAGCTAGTCACATTAAATACATGACAGCCAAAATTATGTAATAAATATGTATTACAAAAACACTGAAGAAAGAATCCAAAGAGCACATGCTTTTTAACTGTCTACCATCCTTTCTAGTCCTCCTTTTTAAACCCACCTTCTCATCTGCAGCATCGTCAGGAGACCAACACTGACAGGATGACTCTGTATGGCCTGATGATGAAACCTATCCAGAGGTTCCCTCAGTTCATTCTGCTCCTTCAGGTACAACAACCTTTGATTTTAATCTCCTCATAGTTTGTAGAATCATACAGTGTAGTATCTACGTTCACCACCAGAGGGAGCACTAACCACACAAGTCTTTTTTGTTGTTGTTTTTCAAGGTACTTGCCTCAAGGGTAGACAAGAGAAATGCTCTGAGGGGAAATGGTTGCCTTAGATCTATTTTAACTCTCCTTTCATTTACCCTGGCACGTTTACTTTTCTTGTGTCTCTTATAGAAAAGATCACACATAATAGGACACTGCGTCTGTCAGTAGGATGTGTCATATAAAGGCATAGAAAAATGGAGAGAGCATGCCTCTGTGAGATAAATGCTATTAGACATGATTGTGTGGGTTTAAAAAGATATTCAGGTGCAGTTTCTTTTATTCCATTACTGACACTGATGAAAAGCTCTGGTATAATGCGTGTCCTCTCTGTGGCTACTCATCAGGACATGCTGAAGAACACACCAGTGGGTCATGCGGACCGCCTGCCACTGCAGATGGCCCTGACCGAACTGGAAACACTGGCAGAAAAGCTCAACGAGAAGAAGAGGGAAGCTGACCAGCGCTGTGAGATCCGTCACATAGCGAAGGCCATGAACGAACGCTACCTCAACAAGGTCTGCCTGTACCTCCTGTGTGCCCTGCTCGTAGTAATGATTGTACGACACCATCATTGTTCTTGATGCATGGGTTTTTATTGCATCCTGGTGAAGACCGTGGTCAGAGCTCATGATGCACTCATTGCTCAGTCACTGTGCAAAATTTTTGGCTGTTGCTTGATTCTTTTAGCATATGCTGTGGCATTTCCCTCCGTCCCAGTGTGGGCGGCCGTCAGGCACTTGGGCTTCACATATTCTACAAACTATTCTCCTGACTGAATACCATATTTTTAGCAAACGGCTCAGCACAACATGTGCACAGAACACCAGCTTTCCCCCAAGGTATAATTATTTGTCTATCTGCAGCCACCCTCTGTGTAACTGCCCGCCCTGGCATCTGTGTAGAAACATGTGTTTACAGGATACCCCACATAGGGCAGAGGAGTTTTGTTCTTCATAGCCTTTAATTGTTCAGAGTCACTGTTGATGGCCATGAATTATATGCTGTTATCCACAATGGGGGGTTTCACGGTAGAGAGTGACAGGAAACATGGGGGATAGAAGATCAAGATGAAACAGACTAAATCTTCTTGATGAGAGTTGAAAAAATAAAGATACAACAGTGATTACTTTAAGATTTTATCTGAGGCTGAAGCTCTTCGGGTTTGTTTTCTGGTATAAGTCAATAGTGATATATGAGGACAGTTGATCTCTGTTAGTGAGGAGAATAACTTTATAAAGGTCCAAACTCCCACTTCTCTTCAAATTGTATCACTCTATGACTCATCAACCTCCATCCCTCAGCTCCTGAGCAACGGCAGCCGCTACCTGATTCGCTCCGACGACATGGTAGAGACGGTCTACAACGACCGTGGTGAAATCATCAAAACCAAGGAGCGCCGCCTCTTCCTGCTCAACGACGTGCTCATGTGTGCCACACCCAACATCCGGTAAGAGTGACCACAAACCAGACCTGCTCTTCATCTCTCCTCTAAATTGCACCTTGTCCTGACTTTGGGTGCAACATTGTATTATCTCTCTGAGCCATTATGTCATTTTAGGAACTAATTGCTCCATGTTTATTTTAGCTGTGGTCATAGATCACTTTGTCTACTGTGCTGGAATATTTAATGCGTCTGGGCTTTCAGTAAAAAGATCTCCAAGTGAACTAAGCCAGAGGAAAATAGGAAGCATTGTAGGTAACTGTAGTCTTTGGGCTGACTTTAACTTAACCACACTGAGTCTCTGGGTTTGGACACACATGCACCCACTGTGGCTTGGTATTTAATGAAGAGTGATGGAGAGCCCCGTTCCCGAGCATGTCAGCTTCAGTCCTGTAATTGCAACATGCTGGTCTCCACATACTGCCTCTGGGAAATGTGCAATGACTTGTACAAAAATGTTGGTTTTCCAGATGAGTGACGTTTATCTCCTCATGTCTGTCACACATGACATCCATGTGATGTTAACTGTTCTCTTTTCCTACCTTCAGCATTTCCTTCACACATTTTGCCTTCTCCTCACACAAGTGCAGGAGACATAGACAGTGTTAACGCCATGATGCACTGTCACTCTGTCGCATAACCGTCACCTCTTGTTGCTCTGTCCAGATGTCAGGATGGCAGTGGGAGCGGGAGTGGAAATGCTCCACTGGACCAGAAGTTCCTTCTAAAGTGGAGTGTGCCTCTGAGCTTTGTAGAGGTGCTTGAGTTTGGATCCAGTGAGGACATTGCTGACAGCAGCCGCTACCCAGCAGCCCATTCAGGGGAGAAGGTGGTCATCAACGCCAAGCCAAGTACGAAGCACAGTTTGACATCCTCTTACTCTTTGTCTGTCTTATCTGTGCTTTTCTTCCTGCTCCGTGCACTCAGGACAGAAGGTCTAGAAGGAAAGGTGCCAGAGTTTAATTACCTGGGTTGATTTTAGAGCACCAGGGAGATGAGGATTTCAGACTTTTGGATAGGGGCCAATAACACGTGGCCTTAGAAATGCTTGTGCTAAAGTTCTAAATAGTAGCGAAAGGTAAAAAAAAATATGTTGTCTGTTATTATTCATCAATAATTCAAGTTACAGATGGCAGCATTTTAATAAACTTATATTAATTGGCTCCCACACAAATGCATAGATTAAATAAACTGTTGTTTCCTTCTGGACATTTAAAGACATTTCTAAAATGGTGTCAGTTCTGCACAGACCTTCCAGCCACTGTGTGTGTATTTTTTCCCCTTCTGCAATCCTCACTGCTGGCTGCTGAGTCCAATGATTTCAGTCTTTCCACTGGGTTCTCCCCTGTCACAGACAGCTGCTCAGCCACTTTAAAGGGCCCAGATCAGACAAACAAGAGGCATATAAGTGAGTGTATGATTTTGTGGCCACAGCACAGCAATTTTTATTTTGAGACCTAGATTTTTCTGTTTGTGCAGAGGTAATGGCAGTGCTCATTTCTAAGCTGCAGAGTGCTTTTATTCTGTATTATCCCTGGTCTGTCAAAAGGTTATATGTATTCAAGCAGAGGTCAAAGGCACACTCTTTCAGTTGCCAATGGTAGTGGACTGGAATTACTACCACTAAACAAATCCACTCTCTCTCATGCTCTCTCCTACTCCCATTCTCCTTCCCCCTCTAATCTATCTGTAATTCACTTATATAAGACTCAGTCTTTTGCTGCTAGGTGTCACATTTATCCCATAATACATCCTGTGGTGGTTTTGTCTGGGCTGCAGCACACAGTCTGCAAACTATATCTGACCAAAAAATGACTGCTCAGTAATAGCCAGGGTATATTTCAGGTCATGTCCTCAGGATCTAGCAGTAAAATGCTGTAAATTAAATTCAGTCTGACAAAGCCCATGTTATTCTATTGGTGCTCCTGCTGTGTGGAGTTATTATGGAGATGACAGCATGTGAAGTAGACGGTCCATATGCGTCCTTTGCACATACACACAGATACACCCACCTGCTACCCAACTTCATCCTCTTATGCTGAATATATCATATGGGGAATTTTCACATTTTCCCTTCTTCCACTACCTTCAAATATTTCACCTTTCTATCTGCCTTTTTTTTTATTATCCTTTTGCAGTTACCTCCACCAAAGCTACATTTGGTGCATCTCTTTTGCACTAATCTCCCATCACACCACCTGCTCTGATATTTCACAGAGCTATATGAACTGCTCAGCCATTGCATGAGTGTATGTAACAGATGGCGCAGACAGGCCTGTGTAACATCTGGTCAGGTTTTCCTAAGGCTGGAGCTGACAGACAGGTTCACAGCCTCATCATCACACAGCAATGGTATCATACAAGTGTATATGTGCTCTTTCCTAATAGGCCTGAGGATGGCCATATGGGTCCCAGTGTTTTGTTTTGTTCTTTTAAATACCATTTAATTGAATTTGATGTTATGGAAGGTGATTTTGACATGATATGGATTGAGCACAGGGCTTCAGAAAGAGCTGTTTATTCCCTGGACAGAAGTGAAAGACTGTATTAGTCCTAAAACATACTGACCTTCACTTCAGTCCTTCTTCAGCTCTGTGTGTGTCTTTGGCACAGAGTGTGTGTGTATGTGTGCATACAAATGTGTGCATTGTCCAGGAACCTCAAACAAGTAGAAAGCATTGTTTCTCATTCCACTGTTGAGCCAAAAGCTGCTCAGTGACCAGCCTGCTAAAAGGCACTGAAAAGACTGGATGTGTGATGTCACCTTTCTGCATGTCTGTCAGCTCAGCTCAGCTCATCTCTCTACGCTGCACAGCCATCAGAGCACCACGCAGACTGGTCAGAAATGTTTTGTTTCAAAGTTATCATTTCCCGCTCCTCTCACAGCCAGTTTGCAATTTGTAGATATATTGGTTGTTTTTTTTGGAAGTGTTTGATTGCTGGGACGACTAGTCTGCTTCTGAAGATGCTCCCAGGCCTGTTTTGTTAGAAAACTCTTGGCATTTGGCGCTCGAACAAAGAGCCATTCAGCAAGTTGGATCCCACTTAAAACGGGTTACAAAGTGCCAGTCTAGTCTGTGGGAATGGTCAATCCAGTGATGGCACATTTCAATTCTCCCTGGCATCTTATAATTGGTACTATAAAACACAGATAATAAACATCACAAGATGGCATTAACCTCTGATTTGGACGTTTGCATGATATCATGTCTGATTATAAGGACACTCATAGATACTGATATTATGAAATTACATTTTTGAACAATAAAGTCCTGATGTACCTTTTCCATGGCAAACTCCAGTTTAGCATTACATTTACACAAGAAGGAGGACATTCAGTGGAAAAAAGACCTTTTTTTAATAATTTAAACTCCCATCATTTGCAGGGATATTGGTTAAATTTCACTCTGATTCAGAGCATTTCGACACTTTTGTCACTTAAATCTGCACAACCACATCTAATGGCATTTCTCTAGAGGGAGCATGCTTTCTCCATTTTTATATTTTTCTATATGTATACAGCCCACAGCCCACTGACAGACACAGTGTCCCAATTCAACTCAAGCCCTGTTGTCTCAGTCTTCACTAAGATCAATATTCTGTGAAAATGGCACATAAATCCTTTAGACAAGGAAGTTCATTCAAATGAACAGAAACATGCAAACAAGAGCAAAACACATTCCAACTATTAAATTCTCATCTAATCTTATTAAGGGATGATTTGACCCAGTAATACAAATGACATGAAGTAGGAGGTCACTGACCATGAAAACACCAGTCAAACTCAAATCCATGCACACCACACTAGATCTGCTGTGTTAGTGCGTGTGTGTCGGTGTGTAGGGCGCTCACACGTGTGCGAGGCCAGCAAAGAATTTCTGAGTCTGTGAGCAGCCTCTTGTGTACAGACTCACAGGGAGACGTCTTAGAGTCATTCTCTCCGAGACCACCTACAAACGCGTTACTGGGGTAAAGTTTCCCCCTGAATGCCCAGTCAGCGAGACCTTCAGGAGAGGACTGGACTGGGTTGCCATGGCATTGGAGCACTAGACAGACATAGGGACTATTGTAGATGAAGACGAGGAGGAGGAGAAGGAAGCAGAGTAGAAGGGCAGAAGCAAACAGAGCTGAAGCTGCCAGAGGCTGTAATGCAGTTTAGTTTCATTTGTCCCCAGATATACAGACTGGAGGAGAGGAGGGACACACTCAGATATTTGCAGTTAGATTTTGCTTTGAACTTGTTAATTTAGTATTGTAAACAAATGACCTTGATAATTTGTCAGTTGGCAGTTCTGGCTGGCTGACAGCGTGCTTTTCTTCCTGATTATCATCCAGAATTCAGTGTGTGTGTGTGTGTGTGTGTGTGTGTGTATGAGAGAGAGAGAGAGAGAGAGAGAGAGAGAGACTCTTGGCCTGTCAGACCATTGATGAGCGCTGCGTCCAGGGCAGTTTTTTCCTTTGTGTACATACAAAGCAGGCCGTTGTTTACTTTCAGTGCAGGACAACACAGTAACCGCTCAAGATCATTGAACTCTTCATATAGTACAGTGATTGTAATGTTTAATATTTTCATCATCACAAAAAATTACAAGAGGCAAATACCTACCAGCATACCTGCAGCTTCATGCACACAGCAGATACACATCAAACTGGACTGTATAGACTTGACATGTGAAGACAAACACAGTGTGGCTTCTGAAAGCTCGACGTTAGATAACAGTGTTCTTGTGAACAAGTGAGCACACTAGTGAGGAGCGCTGCCAAGTTTGCAGAGCTGTCACCGCTCCTGTGGGAAACTGACTGATGATTGCCCCTTATTGATCTTTGTCTTCGTTAGCCCAATTTCAGCTGGTTCTGTCATCAGACCGGCCTCACTCATTACTGCCTGTGCTCCCAACAACAGGGGACCGTTGGAGACTTGCTTTTCAGGTCTCAGCTCAATTTCCATGCTGTATGTCGCTTTTATAAACCTTTAATGTGGATTTGTTGTCACAGCACGCCATGAGCTCAAAGCGTGGCTATAACTCACCGCTGTAATATGAGTCCATGAAAGCCTTGTACCATTGAGGACTGTAACATTAAGTCTGAACCTGTGGGCTGTAAACTGCAAGCAGAGAGAGATGAAGAATAAAATATCCTGTTTTTGACCAAATATTTGGAAATGTGTGTTTCTAGACAAACTGTACATGGGCCCAGGTCAGCTGTACCAGGATCTGCAGAACCTCATCCACGACCTCAGCCTGGTCAACCAGATCTCCAGCATGATCGGCAGCCTCAAAGGAAACTACCAGGTACTGTACAACAACACTGACCACCAGTATCAGTATCACAAAAAAGTCATAAAATCACAAAGGCAAAGACTTAATGCTAATCATATGCCTAATTTGTCATAAATAACTGAGCACTTGTCTTTTATGTTATTTTGACAGAGTTGGAGGTCTGTTGGAATAGTTAGAGTGTCTATTACTATTTTTGGAAGCTTGACAAAAATTGACACAGTCAAATGTTTCTCCAGTGTACCTCCGGACTTTAAAAAACACATTCTCTGTGTTTCCCTCCTGATGGGGTTGGGCTGTTCTGCAGGCGTATAATGTTAAAGCTATGGAACGTGCAAGCATGGACAATTTGTCTTGTGGAGATGTGGAGTCTCTTAAGTCTTGATTTGCACCATTCAAGCCTGTCATATCATATGGCCACACACACACACACACACACATACATACACACACCTGTCTGTGCTGCTGGGCTGGAAGTTTAGTTTGCAGACCACAGCATGAGTGTGAGGCTGTGTTTGTGCTGTGCTGGTAGATCTGTCAGAACAGAGTGGGAGGCAGGGTAACAGAGAAGCTCTCAGAGAGACATGTGTCCCAGAGATGGAGGGAGGGAGGGACAGAGGGAGGGATGGAGGGAGAGACTGGGGGGAGGGTGGTGCTGAACACTTCCAGACGTTTTTTCTTCCTCCCAACACGTAATTTCTTCTTCTAAAACAGTCTTCCTATTAAACATGTACACTGAAAGGTGCTTCATACAGTTTGTCTAATTAGTAATGACAGTTTAAGGCCAAATTTCCCATGTCTTCTTCCTGAAAGGAGAATCTTGGTATTTGCAGAACAAGAACATGTAAGGCAGTCTTCAACTGTGCCGGTGAAACGAATGAACATCTGCAGTTGTGGTTGAATCAGCTGCATGGTATTTTTGTCGCTGTGCGCGTTGATAAGAGAGAGCATCGAAAGGAGTGTGTAACAATGCTGCCACCTCATTTACGTATATGCACAGAGGAGCAAAGAAACTATAAACCACTTCCAGTCGAATTTATGCACTCAATACAACAATAATACAAACTACAGCCTTAAAAATGAAAAGATAAAAATGATATATTTCTTAAAAGTAGTAGACTGCATCATAGTGTAACTTGATGTAGGTGAGAACATCCACTTAAATCCAAATTTAAGAACAGACATAGTTGTGCCTAAAATACCTAATTATACCATCCCTGGAATCTGAAATGCTCTGATGTACAAATTTACCCCTTCTCCCCTTTCTCTCTTTTTTTCATATTCTTGTTTACAGAATGTAAACCCCACGGTGGCCCAGGACTGGGTGTCAGGTCTCCAGAGGCTGATCCTGAAGAAGGAGGAGGAGATCAGGGCAGCTGACCGGTGCAGGATCCAACTCCAGCTTCCTGGCAAACAAGACAAGTCTGTTTTTTTTTTTTTACACCCACATAAATACACCTCTTTAGCTTTCATATATACAACTCTAGTCACAGTCCTTGCCCCGCCCCCCCACCCTTCTCTTGTTTATCCTACGTTTGTCTTTATCCCCTTTTACCCTGCTTTCTCCTTCCGCCTATAGCTTAAGGAGAGAATATTAGAGCACATTTGGATATTTGGATAAACAAGTTCCTCCACCAGCTTTAATCTGAGGCATGAATCTCAGGGGAGAAAATGTGCATCAGTGTTGTGTGCAACCAGAGTCTGCCCAGTGCTGCAGCTGTTGCTGAGCACAAATACTTATGTCACACATTTACACACACTTTTATAGTTTGCACGTGGTCCCCCAAGGGTGATACTTGTTTTGGTTTTGTCATATTCTCCCTCTCTCTTTCACTCTGTCGCTCCATTCCTCATCCCTGCTCCGTTTAGCTGGTGAGATTATCCACGGGTATGTTTGGAAACACAGCTGCGCCTCCCTTATTCCTCCGCTCATCCCTCAATCGCAAAACACACAAACCACGGCACTTCTCACAAGTCTGGCTAGTGACGGGAGTGAAGCATTTCAAACAGGACCCTCCCCAGACCCACTCACACACACAACAACACACACACTGGTGGTGATAATTGACATTGACTTCTATCGCATTTCTGTCACTGTCATTCTGGTCGGTCAGCATTGAATACCCAGACTTATTTGCCTCCCCCCCTGCAAGTCAGCCCAGCAACTCTTTTTCATTCAATCATGGCAGCTATTTTACTGTAATAGATGCTGTTCATTGGACTGCTGTTTCTGCAAGAATCTTCAGACATTAACATTAACTGCTTAGGGAAATGTACATGCTAATTAAGGACCTCCGGTTGCCAAAATATTGACACGTCTCGCAGATCATTAATCATTCAGGCTTGTGGAAGCGTCTCTGATGTTTGGCTCATAAACAATGTCAAGTTCGTACTCTCTCTGAAAAGTGAGACTTTTTTAAAGCTCTCAGTCAGCCCATCTGTTTACATAGTTGTATATTATCTTTCAACATTTCCTAATTTCAAATGACCCAATCCAATCTGATGTCCTAAGGCAAGTTCATGTTTTCTGCCTTAAATTAGAGCCTAGAGTATGTAATGAACAGAAAATATAAGATAACTTTGATGTTATTCTGCCTGGGTTTCTTGATCAGAACAGCAGCTTGTTGGCTTGTGAATTCTAATCAATCATTCTCACCACTACCACATACATCTTTAAAATAAACTAAAAGATGTGAAGTAAATGTTGGAGACTAAAACATGTGGAACAACAGAGTTCCTGTGAAACAGAATGGTCATATATTTGTGATATATAACCATATCCAAGGTGGGGATGTTCTTTTATTGTTATAATCATTTGTGTTTTTGTTTTGTCCTTTCTATTGGCAGATCGGGTAAACCCACTTACTTCAGTGCAGTGTTCAATACTCTCAGCCCAGCCATCAAACAGTCATGGATCAGTAACTTGCAGATGGCTAAACTGGCTCTAGGTACGTACACAAACAACTAACTACTATCAGACATTACAGGCTAGTAGTTGTTGAGTTAACTAGATATTTCTGACCACATCTAACGAGAGCAAGCTGTTTAAAGTTAATCATAAATACAGCCATTTTAGTTCTACAATGTAATTCCTGAATTCTTTACCTTTTAAAACAGATAGCCTTTAAAAACATTTAAAAGCTAACCCCACATTATTGAGTCAATAAAGCATTTGTGTGTGTGTGTGTGTTTTACAACAGAAGAGGACAATCTGCAGGGCTGGTTCTTTGCAGAGGATGATGCAAATCAAATCAAAAAGCAGAAACACCCTCTCTTGCTTCGACAAATGCCCGTGGTCATGTCAAAACTACAGGAGTTCAAGGTGAGATCATGTTCTCTGGTGGTAACTGAATGTCCATATTTTAGTTGTGTTTCAAAAATACCAAACTTACCTGTCTATGTCCCACAGCATCGACCATATTATCATATCCTGCACTGACTGAACTTGCAAAAAAGATAGTAACAGCCTACACTCGTATGTGGTGGCACTCGAAAATTAAAAGAAAAAGAATTGAGTTGTGTGTGGCCGGTTAGCTCAGTTGGTTAGAGCGTGGTGCTAATAACGCCAAGGTCGCGGGTTCGATCCCCGTACTGGCCAGGAGTTTTAATGAGATTCAGGTTATATGAATAGTGAACTGATATGTGTAATGTTCTCATGATATCCATTCTGTACTGTCAATACTGTGTTAGCAGTACCAGTGCAGTGGTCAGTGACTGATCCAGTAGTTCCACCATTGTTCAGCAAAATGACAAGCAACCAAGGTGGAGGAAAGTCCCTCAGTGCTTTTTCTTTTTTACCCAGTTAGCTTGATAGATACATAGAAATAAAAGGAATAATGACAACAAAATTAAATTGCCCAACATGTTTCCCTGATTTCCCACATTGACCTGTACCAGGTCCAGTTAGACCATGGCCATGTTTTAGGGATTGGGTTGGCTTTTGCCTCGTGTCCATCGACTTTAAATCATCTGTCTGAATTTCCACCTTTCAAATTTTTGCTTTGTGAATGTTGATCTCTAAAATGCCACAGTCCTTCCTGTATGTTGCGCACTGTTACATGGTCACCATTTACCAACCTCATTGGCCAAAAAGAAAAGCCCCTCTACTTGTTTGTGTGGCCGGTTAGCTCAGTTGGTTAGAGCGTGGTGCTAATAACGCCAAGGTCGCGGGTTCGATCCCCGTACGGGCCACAAAGTTTTAACTAGATTGATATGCCTGGTTACGTTTAGATCAGTCTGTATGGAATGAAAAACGTTACTGTGAATGAAGTGTCGCAAATGTAAAATGTTAGAAATGTGTCAACCTGTCTCCACTGTCAAATAGTGTTAACACTCAGTATGTTTAAACTTTACATGCACAACATATACCAAGTAAACTTTTTTACATGTGCTTGTACACATTAATCAGCATTCTGAATTAACTAGGTATGTATGTTAGTAGTGGTAGCAGCATTATGAGATTCAGACTATTTTTGTCCCCATTTCAGCGTTTATCTCGGCTGCACACTGTGACATGGCACATATGTGTCATATTGGAGTCATCATTGCTTAAAGCTAATGTGACCTTACTCCAACTATGGTGATCAGAAACCACTGATCATGTTATAGGATCTCTTCCAGGTTAAAACTGTAGTATTGCTGTGCATGTAAACAAAGTCACTGTGTTAGCAACAGCTAGACAAGCCCAAATGTAAGTGACTGAGTGATCATAGTTCCACTATGCTCAGCAGAATGCCACATGACTCACTTGTATTGAGGCTCTGTTTTTGCTCTGTTTTTTATACCGTCAGCCATACAATGACCTTGTATTGTCTTAGGGACTTGGTTGTGTTTTTACCATTGTGTCTAATCAATCTTAAACAATGTGTCTGATTGTATGCACCTTTCTTGTCATTGTTTTGTGGATGTTCATCTTTTAAATGTCACAGCCCCTCCCGTATGTAGCACACTATCACATGTTTATTGACCAACTGCAATGGACTAGAAAAACTTCTGATAGTGCTCCTTGTGGCCGGTTAGCTCAGTTGGTTAGAGCGTGGTGCTAATAACGCCAAGGTCGCGGGTTCGATCCCCGTACTGGCCACAAAGGTTTTAATGAGAGTGACACACTTGGATAATAGATGCAGATGTTGAAACTTAGGAATCCTCAACTCTTCTCTACTGTCAATAGACGTATCATTAAGGAAATTAACATTTGCAACATAGTGCAAGTGAACTCTGTATTCAGGTGAAGCCAAAATTCCAGATAAGGTCTTTACATTTGTACCAGCTATGGAGATATTCCTGTTCACATATTAATCAGCATATTCAGCTAGCAATGTTCACTGGTGGTGGCAGGAGCATCATGGTACGCACATTTTTCTGTCTCATTCCAAGTGTTTATCTGGGCTGCACACTATAACATCACACGTACTTGTGAGACAGAGTCATATTACAGCATGTCATGTGTGACCCGCATTGACAGAACATGTGGTCGGGAAAAAAATGAGCTGAGTCCATGTGTGAATGTCTGGTTAGCTCAGTTGGTTAGAGCGTGATGCTAATAATGCTAAGGTTGCGGGTTCGATCCCCGTACGGGCCACACGGTTTTAATGAACACATATGGTAAAGTCAGTATAGAGTGATATTAGTATAAATGTGAAATGTTTAAAATTCTCTACCTGTCTCCACTGTCAAATAGAATTAATACTCAATATGTTTACATGCACAACATAGTCCTAGTAAATGCTGCATTCTCGCAAAATACTTTTTTTTTATTTTTATTTTTTATACATATGTAGCAGCTACAGGAATATTCCTGTTTACATATTAATCAACATGTTTTGAAAAAGCTAGACATG
This sequence comes from Trachurus trachurus, assembly GCF_905171665.1. Taxonomy (NCBI): domain Eukaryota; kingdom Metazoa; phylum Chordata; class Actinopteri; order Carangiformes; family Carangidae; genus Trachurus; species Trachurus trachurus. The sequence continues at coordinate 22,279,163 of NC_139907.1, forward strand.
TACGCTAGTAGCTGTAGTAGCATCGTAACATCTGACTATTTTCTCAGTGTTGATCTTGGCTGCACACTATAACATGACACATATTTGTGGGATAGAGTCAGAGTGTGTAACACGTGTGACCAGCACTGACAGACCATGTCGTGGCACAAAATGGGTCTTTTTCCAGTCGAGTAGGGCCGGTTAGCTCCGTTGGTTAGAGCGTGGTGCTAATAACGCCAAGGTCGCGGGTTCGATCCCCGTACGGGCCACACAGTTTTAATAAGAGTAATTGCCGGTTATATGGAACCATATCACTGTAAGTGAGGTGGCGCAAATGGGACCAGCAGTGACAGACCATGTGGTGCTAAAAAATTAGCCGAGTCCATATTCAAAAGGCCAGTTAGCTCAGTTGCTTAGAGCATGGTAATAACGCCAAGGTGTGGTGTAATGAGACTGACACACACAACATATAAGAAGTGAACTCGGTATTATGGTTCAGGCAGTATCCCTGTACGGTCCAAGAGTTTTGAAATCATAAGCATCTGTTGGATCCCACTGAGTGGTAATCTGAAGGACTGAATAAAAATCTGTTTAGCAAGTTTAGTATACAATAATGTGTCTGTACCTCCATGACCAGAATTCTCAGCAGTCACAAAGTAGAAAAATGACCAAACCCATTAAGCACATTACCACGTCAGCTCATAACTTCAATATGGTTGAAACTCATGGAGCTGCTTTCCCTCTAAAACTAGCAGGTCAAAGTGGGTTTTTTAAAAGCGGGTCTGAACACTGAACACCACTAACATGTTTTTTGTAATCACTCTGTGAATTGCCATGCAGTAACTTGACTATTTCTTTTATCACCCTTTCCTCCTGTTATGTGGTAGGTGGAGTGTGCTGTTCATAACCCCGAGCCCCACATCAACACAGAGAGCACAGCGGACACTCCCATCGTGGGCCATGGATGTGTCTGGGTGAGACACTTTTTCCTTCATTCCTTGCAAGAGAAGTACTGCATTAGCTCACATTTAAACAATCACACTGCACACGATCTTCTTGCAGCTTTATAGTGGCAGCCTGCAATAATGTGGGTCTGTTCCATTCAGGTCATGAACTAAATTTGTACAACTGTAGGAACACATTAATGAGCATCAGCTTTGAAATGTGAGTCTCTGACTAGAATGTGTTGGGTCGTTTTAGCAAGCATCGGATTGTTTTCTGCAGTTTACACCATTTAAGTTGAAACACCTTCCTATCAGTAAGCTTGGCTATTAGTTTTGGCAAGGAGCTGTTTTTCCCTACAATGCCTCAGCTTAGCAGATGGTACTTTTTTTTTTTTTTTTTTTTTTAATGTCTAACGTTCTCTTGAGAAAGACAATTTGGGTTTGAAAGTTATTGCTGCGGTACTTAGGTTTTTCTCAAAACAAACCATGACAAGACGCCATAACCATAGTAATCACTGCTGCTGCTGCATTCAGCCCATTAGGGAAAATCTCCGTCTGTTAATGATATAAACATCTCTCTAGCTGATCATTTTCTTAGTTAGGTAAAATTATGAAATATTGCTGAAAGGTGTTAAATTGAGAGAGGAGATTTTTAATTTGCAGTTGTAAGATGTTTTTAACATAACTGAATGTCATAGGAATTTGAAGTTATTTTGTTTTTGAACTGGCCTGTCACAGCTTTGATTCTAATGTAATTCAACTTTGCTCTGTGGAGGGACTTTTGTGTTTTCTTGTGAATCCAATTGAGAGTACTTCAGCTGTGTTTGTTTAGCATTGTTTGCTTTCTTTTCACACACTTGGCTTTCTGGGTTAGGCTGGGTATTTCTTGGAAGGATGTTTAGCTACAGCTGTGTTACATAAATGGATTAAATCCTCCTCCAAAGAGTAAGGTTTTCTTTATGTTTGTCCAGGTTGCAAGTTGCACTAATCAGATGGGCCAAATAGCTATTGTGGCCATGCAGAACTCCAGCCCAAAAGTAACTGAGTGTTTCAACGTGGAGTCCCGTATCCTCTGCATGGCGTACGTCCCGGCTGAACAGCAACAACAGGAGAATGGAGAGAAGGTCCCTGAAAACAACCATGTCCCCCCAGCAAAGCCCACTGATACTCCCAGTGTCTGTCTGGGCATGGAGGAGGGAAGGTAGAGTACTGGCTTTTTAGAAACCTTCACAGATGTCCATAATTTCATACAATAATGTATTATTACAAATGTTATCTCCTGCTCTGTTCAGCATCATCGTGTATAAGAGCAGCCAACGAACCAAGAAAGTACGCCTGCAGCATTTCTTCACACCAGACAAGTCCACTGTCACCAGCCTGGTCTATAAGAAGCACTGTCTGTATGCTGGCCTGGTCAGTGGCTCTGTGGCAATCTACACAAGATCACAAGGTGTGTGTGTGTGAGGAGGGGGTGGATTTGTGACTCTGTGTATCTCTTGTGTTACAGTCTCAGAATTGTGCAGTTTGTTGATTTTCTTAAATAGCTATAATTTGGTTAAATCACTGTTATTGTGCAAAACAGAAATGCATTCATTGAGTTAATTAGATTTATTTAGGAGCGTAGGCTGACATGTTGACTTATTTAGTCTACACTCGCCTTGAGTTTTTGTAACTTAAACCATAATTGGCCACGTGCATGAATACGAGTATTATGGGTGACTTTAGTAGCTTTGTTTTTGGATTTATTGACTTTTGACACACGTCTCTGCCAACATAACCTAGCAGAAGCACCACATCTAGTGACTCCAGCTACAGGCAGGAGATTTACTGTCTTAAAATGCTAAAGAGATTGGTGCTAAATTGACACAAATTTACATTTGGCAACACTGAATAAAAAAGGGTTATTCTAGATAGCGCATACACAGAGGTGTTGTTTTGTGGTCTGTTGCTTCAACTGTTGTTCATCTGTGTTGCTGTTAGTGTGTAAGTCAAGGTAGGCCAGGGGTCTTCTCTGCTGTGTGTGGAGGTTCTGTTTCCATTTGCTTCGTTGTCTGGGAGAAGGCAGTCTGTTAGCGTTGACCTATTTAGCGTCTTCCCTCCCAGACGAGCACAGACGCAGCAGAGGAGAGGATCTGGGCTGCTCTCTTCCCACAGCCTTACACATTCTGTTTTATTCCGTCTCTTGTTGACTTTCATAGCGTTGCAAACAGAGGGTCTCAGAGCCTCTTCCTCATCATGTCTGCCTGTTTCTCTGTCTTTGTCTGGTTTTCTCCATAGATTTCTCCAAGATAAGTTCATTATTTGGGACATGAGTAAATAAAATCCTTGTTATTCTTGGCTGTCAAATATAAGTATGGTTGTTATTATCATGTGATGCCACCATTGCTAGAGGCATGTTTTATTAACCTTCGTCACACATATTCATTCCTCTCCATGCCCTCATATGACCGAAATTACATTTCCAGCCTCTCTGAGAAAGAGCTTCTGTGTTTCCATGATCAATTTCTAGCTTTGTCATTTTTCTTCTGTTGCTCTGAAACGCTTGTGGGTGCAAGCACGAGAGACTGGAACACAGACAGAAAGAATATGGATGATGGCCTGAGGACAAGAGACAGGAGGACAACTATTCTCACTCCTTCCTCTTTTAACCTACTGTTTGTCAGTACGATGCATGAAATATATATGTATATGCTTCCCTCCATGCACCAGTTATTAGACAGTGACACAGCGTTTGCCAGTGTTGGTGTAACTGTAGTAGCTGCTTTCCACCATTCATCACTACTAGTGTGTCACATTCGTTCCCAGAAGGAAATCCTGGCCCTAAAGTCTGATTTGTATGATTTCCACCCTTCAACAGCTCCGTCACTGGGACATGATGCTTGCCACAACGATGAGTCATCCCACACAGTTTGGTAGAGAAACTGTACCCCGCATGCCTGTTGTAATGCCGCTCAAGTGCTTTGTCACAGTGACTGCCTGTACTCCATTTGCATTTAAAGTGGACCAGCGGTTTACACAGAAGACAAGACAGAACTTGGGGGAATGATCAGCCTCTGTCCTTTTATGCCACACTTGATGTCATCTGATCAAAGTGGACCCTCACAGCGAACAGTGATGAAACATCAAATACCCTCTGAACAGACGGCATCATGGCTCCGTCCTTAAAGCTTTCGGTGCTGAGTAATGCCTCGTAGAAATGTTTGATGTGATCGTTGAAGCGGTGTGTCTGAAGCCGGCCAGTCAGCCTCATTCTGCCCCGCTTGCTCTTTTCCTCCGCGACGGACTGTGTGAGAGATGGAGAACGAAGGAAGCAATGACTCGGCAAAGGTCACACACGTCACAGACGGGCAGCCCGGCCGTAAACTCCACTCTGCCGTTCTGCATCATGCCTTTGCTTTTTACTGTTGTTGTTTGTCACAGAGATGTCATAATAGGAGAAAAGATGGCCTCGTTTAATCGTCTTTCACTGCCTGGTTTCATGTGCTACTGTTTACGCCACACACACATACACTCACGCTATGGCAGGAGATGTTTATTGCAGCTGACACTGACATGAAGGAATGTTACAGTTGGAGAAGTGAGAGATGTGGACAGATTTGCTACAGTGGAGACCACTTACATAACCCTCCAAGTTGGCACTCCTCTTATTTTTTTCCCTTTCCTCCATTGCATTTTTCCTTTTTTGTTCTCTCTTTTTTTCCTCACGTGCATTTACCTAGACAGTATCATTATTATGATAATAAATAGATAGAGTTGCTGGAATGCTAATCCCACCTTGCTCCTTTATTGAAGGATTACCTTTACTTCCCAAGTGATTACTGTACCTCTGAAAGAACATCTCTCCCTGCGTGGCACCTCTCCTTTCAATAGCCGCCTTTGTGCCTTCTCTTAAACAAACACCATTGGTGAGGCCTCATTCACTTCCTGGCCTAGATTAGCTAAGGGAATGTGGTATCTGGAGGAAATGAACTTCGTATTCAACACAGGGCCCTTTCTAGCCAAATGTTAGCAAGGAGAAAAAAAAACTACACTTTTACTGATGCATGTTCCTGTTCTTCAAATATAGAGCTTTTTACTGCCCAACAGACCTACATTTCCTCTCTTATGATGACAACATCGATGGAAAGCTAATGCGGTTGATAAAGTGGTTGCAGTAATCGAATGTGCTGATATTTATAAAGGCGCTGCATGTGGTGTTTCTTTGCAGCAGAGCTGGCGCTGTAGGTGCCCAGGCACATGTAGAACAGAGTGTGTAGGAGGTGTGTGTGGGATCAAGCGCAGCTCTGACTAAAGCCTCGCAGCCCATCTATATTCATAGTGAAGGCTGTGGAAACCATCAATGGCCACTCCACCAGCATTAGCCGAGTTATAAATGCAGATGATCTTTACAGATGGCATTTATAAAGATTGAGTGAGTGCTGCAGTGATTCAATGAACCAACCAACGATTACATGAAAAAAAAAAAGGTTAACATTGCGAAAAAGAATGTAATAACATTAACACGACAGAGATACAGCACTACTGGTCACTAACGTTTCATACGTTTTCCTAATTTTATGTGCACTCTGTGTTTGCATAGAAACTTCTTTTTTTCACTATTGAGTTACCAATGTTTTTTTCTTACAGATGGTTTGTGGAACTGTGACAAGCCCAAGGTACTGAAGCTGGGAGTCCTCCCAGTCAAGGCCATGCTAGCAGTGGAGGAGCACCTGTGGGCTTCATCGGGTGGACAGGTCTTCATCATCAGCACCCACACACATTCTGTGGAGGTATAAAACCTAGCTCTAATGCTGTTATTTCAGTTATTATATATCATATCTGCATCTGTGTGTGCGTGTGCGTGTGTGTGCATGTGAGTGGTGTAAATAACCCTAGCTCCATGTCTTATCTGTCCCAGTATGTCTGAGTAAATCATACAGGAAACAAGCCCTTGTGAAAAAGATGATTAGCATGTTAATCATTGCCTGTTCATGTCTGTGGGAACATCTGTGTCTCTATAGAGAATGGAAGAAGGGAAAAGCACAGGTATAGTTTGGAAAAGCTGTTTAGTTAACTTCAGCGTGTGTTGTTCACCATTGACCAACTGTGTCGAGCAAAAACAAAAAAGACATGCTGTGTATTCGAGGCCGGTTAGCTCAGTTGGTTAGAGCGTGGAGCTAATAACGCCAAGGTTGCGGGTTTGATCCCCGTACGGGCCACAGAGCTTTAGCGAGAGGCATACACCTACTTAATCCAGGTGACATGTAGTGATGGATGCATATTAGTAGGAATGACAATGACAATCTTCTACATAGTATTGATACAAATGTTGGTATTGGTGTTGATTAATACTTGGGTGATGAGCTTGATCCTCCTCTCCCACTTCAAATTTGCCCCTCCACTGCTGCACTGTGAGTTCAGCAGCGCACTGCTGACTGTGGCTGCATGATGGCAGAGAGGAAAAGAAGCTTTTTTAAGTAAAAAGTATTGAAATTGGTATTGGCAATATTGGCCCTGTATTTACTTGGTATTGGATCAATACCAAATTTTGCAGAATCACACACAACTACTTCTAAAAAATGTTTTTACACAGTAGCTAGCATCTTTGTCTCCATCTCAGTGTTCATCTTGGCTGTGCACTATAACATGACATACTTCAGAGTCAGAGTCATATTACAGCATGTAAACATGTGTAACCAGCACTGACAGCTCTGCAACATGAGGGCCGGTTAGCTCAGTTGGTTAGAGCGTGGTGCTAATAACGCCAAGGTCGCGGGTTCGATCCCCGTACTGGCCACACAGTTTTAAGGACACTGACACACCTGGTAAATGCAGGTTGCATGGAGTGATATTGTTACAAATGAACTGCTTCAAATGCAAAATGTTAAAAATTCTCAACCTGTCTCCACTGTGAAATGGGGCCAACACTCGTTATCTTTACATGCACAACATAGTCCAAGAAAATTCCAAATACATTTTTTTTTTTTTTTTTTTTATTACATATGTAGCAGCTACAGGAATACATATTAATCAGCATATTTTGACAAAGCTAGATATGTATGCTAGTAGTTGTAGCAGCATTGTAACATCTGACTATTTTTGATCCCTTCTCAGTGTTGATCTTGGCTGCACACTATAACATGAAACATGTTTGTGGGATAGAGTCATATTACAGCATGTAAACATGCGTAACCAGTACTGACAAAATAGCCCCTCTGAACATGTGCAGGGCCGGTTAGCTCAGTTGGTTAGAGCGTGGTGCTAATAACGCCAAGGTCGCGGGTTCGATCCCCGTACGGGCCAAGCAGTTTTAATAAGAGTAATTGCCGGTTATATGGAATGATATCACTGTAAGTGAGGTGGCACAAATGGGAAATGCAACAGAAATCCTCAACAAATTCCTTCTCTACTGTCAAACAGTAATCCCTCTGTATATGTGCCCACCATATTCCAGCTAAGGTATGTGTTCTGGTTAAGGCAAAATTCAAAACAAGGTCCTTATATAATATCTATGGGAATGTTCCTGTTAACATCAACATCAGCTAGAAGGAGAGCATGTGAAATGTGATCAGTAAAGTTAGAAAGGACTTCCATTAGATGAGAGTTGCTCATTTCTCTTCCCAGTGCTCCTCTTTATACTGGAATATCGATGGTATTCCCTGTGTATGTGTGTTCTGGCCTGGTTTAAGGAATGGAAGCACCTGCCGTGGCTCCAGGAATAGTAACGCTCCACTGACATACACTCACTCATAATCTGTTTAGCCTCATTAAGCTCATTATGTTGGACCACCTGCCTGTCTCGCTCTCTTTTCCTCACTGAAGACTTACAGTTAGTCCACAGTGTTGACTGAAAGTCGGACAGATGAAACAGACTGAGACAGAGAGGAATGCAGAGTGGAACGGATACAAAGACACTGGATACTTCAATAAGTACCTAATTATTTCAGGTAGATTAAATATTAGTTACAGCGTTTACACTTATCAAAAAAAAGATGTTAAGTCTATTTTTCTTGCTCTTTCATTGCCACATTTTATCACCACTCTGTACTGAAACACTTGTGAATGAACTCTCCTTAGCCAAATATAACTCCACCTACACGTCAAGCAATGTGTGGTGAGATTATGTAACTCATGGAGATGGAAAAAGCCTAGTTCACTGTGTTTCCTATGCACAAAATGCAAACTAAGTCTCTTCTCACATTTGAAAGTATTTTAATTCAATCTGTTGAATGAAGGGAAAACCTAGAGCAAGTTAAATTTATTAAATACTAGGACTTCTCTCCTTCCTTGTGCTTCCTGTTTTGACTACATCTGGCAGTTTTATTTCTTCAGAAATATTGGCATCAACTCTGAATAAACATCTTTAAGAATCAACATTTGGCCAAAAGAACCCATTGTGTCATATTCTGTGTTGTCCGTTGTGGGAATGTGACTCTTCATTTTGATGGTAAAGCATAATCACAGTGTCCCAGACATAATAGCCACCGACAATGCATGAGCTACTGCAGTCTAAACAGACCAAGACAGACTTTCTGTGGGTTGATTGGTCTCAGAGGTTTTTCATATGATTTCTTTCTAGTTTCTAGTTACACACAGCCAACATGGGTGGGCAAATATTCTCCCTGTAGCCTCTGAAACATGTAGTCTGAGTTTAGAATGTCACAAGTACAATAGTATAATGCTGCTGTTGGTGCAAAAACCTGTTGTGTTCCCAGTAATATTTCAGTCAGATATTGCATCAAACTAACTTGAAGATGCTAATAAGAAAACAAAATGGTCCTATAGATTAGGTTTTATATATTGTCCTCTGCACAAATAGGCAGAACCTTAGCTGTATTGTGAATGTGAAGTATGTGACGCCTAATACTCCTGTCACTCTGTTGTGTCTTCTGTGTACAGAGGCAGCTGGAGGCCCACCAGGAGGAGGGCATGGTGGTATCCCACATGGTGGTGGCTGGTGTGGGCATCTGGATCGCATTCAGCTCTGGTTCCACACTGCGCCTTTTCCACACAGAGACCCTGGAGCACCTGCAGGACATTAACATTGCAACACCTGTCCACAATGCACTTCCTGGTAAGGCATCATTTTCATTTTGAGAATCTCATCTATTAAAAAATACATGCAAAAATAATTACATTTATACTTATTGCATAGCTAAAAAGATTAGCATCTAAGAGACATACAATCCATCTACATCATTTTTTAAGGGGATAGTTCAACATTTTGGCAAATTAGACCATTGCCATAATCCCTATAGTCATAGCAGTAGGTTTGTTACCTTTATTTTATAGCTATTTTTAGAACGGCGGAGCAGAGCCGCGAGCTGCTCAGAGCTACAGTACGGAGGCTCATGGGATTTCTTGGTTTCCCTCATCAAACTCATCAAATACACAATCCAACAACTCCAAAACGCTCTCGTGGACAAGTTGTGACCTGCACATTCACCACGCTATGAGATAATAACGGAACGTTACGAGACTGAGTTGTTTTCGAGGTAAATTCATGCAAAACTGCTGATGAGCGTTTGTGTCGAGTGCAGTTTTCCGGCAAGCAGTCTCTGCATTTGCCTCGAAAACAGAGCGTCCACCAGAGCGTTTTGGAGTTGTTGGATTGTGTATTTGATGAGTTTCATGAGGGAAACCAAGGAGGATGAAAATGTTACATAATAAAACACATGCACAGCCACTATAAAGAATAACTGTAGATATAACATTGCCTGCAGGTGGTGCTGATTACATTTCAGAAACTGTACCTGTTCTTGCCTGTAGGAGGCAGCGTTAACACGACAACATCTGCCCGTTTTGAACTGTTGATGCTATGACTTTTTGCTTAGACTGACTGGCTGTAGGATTCAGAGAATTTCTCACCTTGCAGAAGTCCTTGGTCTGCACACAGCCTTGTGGTTTAAGATTCAGTCTTATAGTGATACTGTGGTCTTAACCACCTTCACCACTTCACCCACCACCACCTCCAGTGCTCTCAGTTTGACTTCCCTTGAGTATCACTCAGTTACGTGATCTTTATGCCTCACGGAGACTGAAACCTTTTAGTGAGTGTCAAACTGTCTGACAAAGAACAGCAAAGCACAGTCATTCTGTCTTTTGATATGCGATCTTGTGATCATCCAGTCAAGTATACCTGTTCAAATACTGCCCTGCATGCGTGGTTGGTGTTGCAGCTCCTGTGACCTCATGTTTTCGAAGTGCCGTCATACTTGGTGCCTGTCAGTAATTAGCTGACATCAGTGTAGGTGCTCATCCAGACAGCTCTTGTTATGGCAGGTCTGTCATGTTGGCGTCCTCTTTCAAAGGCTTCTTTATTCTAAACATTTGACCTGGACCCTTTCATTTTGCCTCTATTCATAACGTTGCATTAAAGGACTTCCTCAAGTCATTTTAAGGCTTTGTAGGAGGCTTTGGAAGGCACTGTCCAAAAGGAAAATCCAGCCCAAAGTTAAACATAAATAAATAACGGGACATCTGTTTTAGTAACTGACCAAACAAAAAGAACCTGGAATATGATATAACATTGATATATAAAATGTATTTGCAGCTGAGCTACTCATGGAGCTCGGCATAAAATAAGCACTCAACCACAGGAAACATCAGTGAGGAAGAGCTTATTTTAAGACTCAGTATTTCACAATGAAATGAATCACATAAAAGGTATAAATACCACTGCTGACAAGCAACTCTGATTGATGAAAATGCCTGGGTAACTTGTCTTAGCGTAGCCTAAATATGAATAGGTGTAGGAGTACCTGCGTGTTGTTGTTCCCTTCTGCAGATCTCGTCTAGCATTTGCAGTAAGGCTGCTTTTAAAGGCAGTTTACTCAGTTTATCCCACCACAGCGGTTCACCCTTGATCCCTGGTTGTGTAAGACACCGCAGATATAAAGCTGTCATTAACAGGTTGTAACATCTGCAGAACAGTGTCAGGCGGAGACGAGCCAAATGAGCCGTAGCTCGCTGACTATTTGGATCCAGATGAGTTTTATTCTGAAGGATAAATGTTTGTTTTAGTGGAATAATTCACACAGCACAAGCACAGACCTCCAAACCAAGGCCTGGTATTACACCACACTCACACAATACTGGTTTTGGTTCAGTTTCAGTTTGAAACTGGTTCGGTTGCTGTGGCAATAGATCATTCTTGTGTTTACTGGGATGTGAAACACGGACGGTTTCCTGACATGTTGCCATGCATGTCTAAACCAAACATTGTTGCTGAGGATGTTGGGATCAAGTCAAATGACTGTTGTTGTGTCAGCCATCCTGGGGTGAAGTCATCAGAGCGCCCTGTAGCTTTGGATCTTGTAATCTGTTGTGTTACATCAGCATGACCCAAAAAACACACAGCCTGAAATGATGAGTGTATTTTTTTGTTTGTTTTCGTTATTGAGAGGAGATTGCTTCTGTTGATATGAAGTCTGGATTGTGCAGTCCAACCACTCCTGCTTTTGCTCTCTTACTCTTCCATGCTGAGTAATGCAGACAGCTGCGGCTTGGCCTGCATTTCCTCAAGTATTCTTTGTCTTGAAGTTTCATATAAATATTTGTAGGCTTTACTCCTTTCCTTCCTCTTTAAACTGGTTGTTACAATATTTAGATACTTCAATGGGGTTTTGATCAGAGGGTTTTTTTTGTGTGTTGATACAGATTTAATCTGTATGCGTGTGGCGGTCTTCAGTTAATGACTAGCCTGTAGTGGTTCTGAGCTATCTTATCTTCAGCATCATTAACAGAACTGCCATTAGCCTAGCATGTGTGCACAGTCTTCAGAAGGATTTTTCTGTTGTTGCCATAAGGTAGTACTAAGTATTTAGCTACAAAATGCCATGAGGGGAATTGTGAAAATTTGTGCAAAGTCTACTAAAGCATGGTAGCACTTCTCATCTTGCCCCTTTCCCCCTTAAAGCAAAATGGCAATGTATCTTGTGTAATTAGGGTTTTCAGAGATGGTTTTAAAGGGATAGTTCAACATTTTGGCAAATTGGCCCATTCTCATAATCCCTATATTCTTAGGAGTAGGTATGTATGTTACATTTAATTGTAGGTGCAAGCTATTTTTAGAACGGTAGAGCCGAACCAAGAGCTGCTCAGAGCTATGCTACGGAGGCTAATATTTCTTTGTTTCCCTCATCAAACTCATTAAATACACAATCCAACAACTCCAAAACGCACTCGTGGACAACATTCACCACGCTATGAGTTAACGGAACGTCAGTGATTATGGCAATGGACCAATTTACCAAAGTGTTGAACTATCCCTTTAAATGTAAAAAAAATCCACCGTTGGAAAAGGTTAAATTAAAAACAAACCATAACAAAGAGCTATTCACTCGCTGCTTTTTGCATCCATGGCTACAGGTTACTCACTGTGCAACAATGATTAACAACATTTCTGCACCGTCATGCTTTGGAGTGCAGGGAAAACAGATGTATGAGCAGCACAGTGTCTGAGTTTATAACCCCAACACATTTCTAATTGCAAGCAAAAATGAAAGGGATAACCAACTGCTTGGAGTTATCCGGAGTCTATTGGTATTGTGGGAGAATCTCTCTCTGATGCCCAGTGTTTAGAGTTAAGTGGAAGGCCTCTTTGTCGGACAGATGTGAATGATAAAAACAGCCTGCTCTGGGACCTCGCTGCCCATACTGCTCTAATAGGATCCATGCAACCACAGAGGAAGCTGGTTCTGAGGCAGAACACCACACATGAAAGCTTTCATCCTCCGGGCCTCGCCATTAACAGCTCACTTCCTCTGATAACTGAACTGGGGCCTGGACTGTCAGTCAGAATGGAAATCAAAGATTCTTGTCCAGTTTGAAATCCCAACAGTGCTGCTCAGCTCTCGTTATTTTTCCAGGTGACACTGTCACCGTGATTTGAAATGAAATCCACCTGCCTGCCACTCCGCTCGCGATTTGTTTTGGTTCTGTACTTTTCCAGAGTGTTCCACGGTGGCATTTATCGCCGCTAGGCTGGCTGCTGCTGTGGAACAGAATGAGACCAAAAATGTGCTGTTTCTGCACAAACTCTGATGTAATTGGAATCGCCAGCCAAACTGTTTGGACAAGAAGGACTGACTGTTATCAATGAGTGAGAGTCTACAAGTCTTTCATCTGCAGCTCCAATGTTATTTACTGAGGCACAAGACAGGGATATTATCAGTAAATGGGAAAGAAGTAACAGGAAGTCACATATTACATTACAGATCTGAAAGCACTGTTGGCTTGTGTGCAGAACACTATCAGGCTCAGGACTGACCCAGTGAACAATATGACCAGAGAAGAGAACATGGGGCGTTGTCTTCAGTGTGAATGCCTCTGTGAATGGTGCAGTGTTAAATGCAGGTGGTGATCTAGGTGCAGTTATCCTGCTCATGTTCAAGCATGTTGGAGCAATTGTGCTAACTCCCCTCTCTGGAGACAGGCGTTGCTTTTCCAAGCACTGAACACACAGTGGGTTAATATACTGTAATAGCCATCATTACCACTGTAACTCATAGCCGGTGCTTATTAAAGAATCCCGTGCAGTTCATATTTTAGAGTAATTTTGTCATATCAGTAGCTGATTGGATGATTATCCCTGCAGTTAAAACGGATTGCTCCCTTTATATTCCCAGAACTGGATCTTCTGATTGGACTAGGGATGTATTTTATTTTATATTCATCCTGTGGGACGAATTTCTTCTCCAAAGTAAAGTATGACAAAGAATCTACATCATGCCAAGAACAGAAGCTGTAAAATAAAATACTCATATTAAAGGAAAAGTGGAGGCAAACCCATGTTTTAAGTGTAAATAAATGAAATAAAAGATGGAATATCTGTAAAAGTTCTACATAAGCACTTGAAAAGGCAGTGGACCTCCATCAAAGCAGACTTGTGCAGTGCTGATGTCTCAGAGGATGGTGGCCGACTGCCTGGCTGCTGTGTCTGCCTTTGTCTGCTGCTCTGTGACCTAAATAGGCAGCCATGCATGGTCTAATGGGAGACAAACATCAGGGGGGGGTCAGTAAATAACACCCCCAGCTTTTCTTTGTTTGTAGGCCACTGTTGTTGCACACCTCCCAACATGAATAACACACTTATTCCTGAATGGAACACCTTAGGGATCCGCACACTGACTCAACAGGGGGAAGGACTGTAGCTGCACTGTGAAGTAGCTCCAGTCAAAACTTGTCTGAAAATGTCAGGGAAAGCTCGTGGTATTTAGATATAGCTTCGTTAACAGCATGGTCGGCCACTTTGCTCCAGACCAAAAATATTTCCACAATTACTGGAAAGATTTCTATTAAGTTTTACACAGACGTTCATGGTCGCCAGAGGATGAATCATACTGACTTTGGCCTGATTCGCCGATGAGGTTCACATTTTGCTATTCAGTCGTGTCTTGAAAACTATTTGCTGGTTTTCCATAAAATTTCGTACAGATGCATTTTCTCCTCAGAATTCATTGTATTTATTTTTAACCTCTGATCCTGCACATGGTGAACATTTTACCTGCAATATATACGTATATATCATATAATATCCGCAATCATGATTGTGTTTATTCATTGTTGTGACTGTTTGTGTTGTTTGTTGTGCTGTGCTATCAAACAGTTTGTCTTGCTTTGGATATTTGTGCAGCTCTATTGGAAACTTTTAGCCCAAAACTAATTTCATTTGAGACAATATAGTTTATCTATTCCAATCTATTATAATCTAATCAAAACGTTAGCATGTTTGCATCATCACTATGAGTTTGTTGACATGCTACTGCTGTTGACATGCTGATAGTGGGAAGTCGACTCCTCTCAATGTCATTCATAGAGATGCAGCACTCTAAACTTTGCTCTGAACTTATAACATGTAGGATTTGAGATAAAATGTGAGCATAGAGCCCAGAACACTTCAATTATCTTATCTTATCATTATCTTAGGACGTAGGAGTCATGCAGAATCAGGGATAGAAGACTGAAACCATGACATTTCATGTTGTGCTGATCTGACTGATTGGATGGCTGATAGAGTGTATTATTGTAATGTTTGGGATTTGCCCCTCCCCCCTGCTGGTGGTTGTCAGGACTAAGTGCAGATCAAAGTGGTGCTCTGGTATAGGATCAGGGCCAGAGCTGGGCCATGTTGACGCTCACTTTGGGTTTATTTTAGTTCACCCTCTGGGTGGGGAACTCCAAATATTATGAAAGGAGGAAGTTGAGCAAGGTCTCCGACCAGCAGTCAGTGTGTTTCTGCTCTCTCTGGGCCCTCATTAGAAGCACATGTGGGTACGATGCAGAGCCTTGTCTTCCACTGTACCTGCCTGCCTATCTGGCAGGATTCCTGGAAGTGTGGAAGTGTGGCAGTAAGGCGTGTGTGCGCCCCATGCAAAGGGTCAGCTCTAGTGAAGGGGGGTCAGGCAGAGAGACTGGCAGTAATTTTTCCTTAAAGCCCAAGAGGATTACTTTGAGGGAGGAAATTCAAGTCAAGCTGTTACAGCAGTAATGACTCATGACAGTCTCGCCTCCCACATAGCAGGACTGAGAAGACTGTTTTCACCAAACCCTAGATTCTTATTACAATCATAAAAAATGATGATAAAAATGTCTAGATACCAC
This sequence comes from Trachurus trachurus, assembly GCF_905171665.1. Taxonomy (NCBI): domain Eukaryota; kingdom Metazoa; phylum Chordata; class Actinopteri; order Carangiformes; family Carangidae; genus Trachurus; species Trachurus trachurus. The sequence continues at coordinate 22,294,669 of NC_139907.1, forward strand.
TTCTTCCAGAGTTTATTCCCTGCAGAGCCCCCATGAGGGGATGGTCCGACACGAAAGCCAAATTCCACATAATAAGTCACCTAACACAGACTGTCAGCAAGTCCCACTTTATTGCCACCCTCACTGAAAGGTGCTGTTAACTTAACAATAGCAGCTTTTATAGTCCAAAGTGGCCTTACAGTGATTTCTCTGACCAGGAAGGAAAATAAAAGGTCAGATCAGATTGTCCTTTTGTAGCTGCCACAAGCGTTTTCAAAAGAGGCAAAGCTCCTTTCTTAATTACAGCATTACAGCATTCTGTTACATAACACTTTTGTGTTTGTTTGTTTGACTCGAAGCGGACCATAATGGTGCTTTTTTTTCTGTGTTCAGACGCTTGCAAAGAACAGCTTTTATTCAGGCTCCTCTTTACGTTGCCCTGGAGACAAATAACCGTTGAACATCATCGCTGCAGAAATGCCCCTACTCACTAAAACAGATACAACCCGCCCTCCCTCCCTCCCACGCACCACGCTGTATCAGCCTGGTGAAGTGGCCCATTAACGATGCACTTTTCTGATTTTCTAGGAGACACAAGTGTGCATGTGCACCGTACACGCCTGGTACTTCAAATCAGCCAGTGTTGGAGGATGTCTCTGTAGAAAAAATGAATCATTTACTAATTGTTTCTCTCTATTTTAACAAACTATCAGTGGATTTACTTTGGAAAGAGATCAGATCTGTAAGATTAAATACATGTTCTGCTTTTGTGTTTCTCCACAGGGAACCAGAGAGTGTCAGTGAGCAGTCTGCTGGTCTGTCACGGTCTGCTTCTGGTAGGGACCAACCTGGGAGTGACTGTGGCCCTCTCTGTCCCCAGACTGCAGGGGATCCCCAAGGTCACAGGTAACATTGACACATCACTCCATCCCATCTTCAAATGAAATTACATACTGGCCTCCAAACTAATCTTTACTTTAATCAGACACAGCCCATTACACTTTCCCACAGAAGTGGTCTGCTTCCCCAGACCTTTAGTTTGAACCCAAACGTATTCAGACAATAGAAATGAGCAATTGTTCAAATTTTTGCATTGGTAGCTGAAACATGTACATACAGCCTTTCCATGATCTTTTCATTTTTTATTTATTTATTTTACCTTTATTTTACCAGGCAAAACATTCGTTTAGTTTCATTTCGTTTATTTCGGTCAATACATGCCATTAAAAGAGAAGTAACAAACCAGAGAGAAAAACAAATAAAATAAAATAACATCGATCAGAGTAAACAATAAGTAAACAGAAAAAGAAAATTTATAATAGACATTTGGACCGAAAAGGCATAGGCTGAAGCATAGCTTATTACGCCTACCCTGTTACAACTCAAGTTAATTTAAAAAATTTAAAAATGTACAATTTGTTATTTATTAATAAAAGAAATAAGCAGTCACAAAGGAGTAAAAAGAGAGAAGCTGCTTGCTTTGATTTCCCTTTCTTCTTCCTTTCCTTTCCCTTCCTTCTTCTTCTCCTTTCCCTTCTTCCTCCCCTACTTCCTTCCTCCTCAAAAAATGAAGAAAAGAAAAAAGACAATCAAACATACAGAACAAAACAAAACAAAAATAGCAGCAGCATAGCACGTGTCACCACTCATTACTCTAACTTATATACATTACAGGTGTTCAGAAAAGAAAAATGAATTTGATCCCACTATGGGTCTTAAAATTAGTGTAACCAGAGACGTTCTAATCAGACGATGTAGCCCAAACATTGTGCAAAAATCTATGTTTGAGTAAATTTGGGGTGAAAGTGGGGTAGTTTTTTTTCGCATTGGATAATGTAGGCGCACAAATTATGTGTCACATTCACATTGCCCACAATTCATCAGCCAATGATATCAGGATCTGTCATCCGTTAATAAAATGGCTACCCTTGTTGCGATATAAACGCCTGAGAAAAAACGAGAACCACTAACCACCACCGCCACAAAACTCTCCTTCGCCTCTCCTCTACTGTCCTCCTCCAGATACGCACTGACATATATCTTCAAGAGGAGATGAAGTAGACAAAGAAGTTCAATGGTTTTGGCCCTTGAGAAGTTCTAAGATTATTCATAGTGAGAGTGAATTGTATTGCATGGTTGTGTGTTCGTTATCAAACCTTTGATAAAGTTGCAGGTCATTAGTGACACCAACAATGAATATAAAGGATAAATACTGATGCGGCTGCCCTTGTTGTCAGGTCGGGGAATGGTGTCCCTACACGCTCACAACGGACCGGTCAGATTCCTCACAGTGGCTGCCGCAGTGTGCAACCGGCCCTCAGGCCCCCTCCCCTCCACCGCTCCCCCCTCGGCCCAGCCGACAGAGACGGAGGAGGCGGAGAGCACCCAGCAGCCTTCAGATTCTGCCCTGGCTGCTCCTCAGGGACGAGGGGTGTGGCTGGGAGAAGCAGGCTGCACCACCATGGCTCTCCAGGACTCGGTGTCCTCCTCGTCGTGCGGCTCCCTAGCTCAGTCCCAGGGCTCCTTGGAGCACGGACCCGAGGACGGGGCCCTTTATGACATGCTACATGACCCGGTCCACCACCAGAGGGGCCGCCGCTCAAGCAAGGTGGACGTCAGCTCTCTGCTCGTGGTGTCCGGAGGTCTGGGTCATCGCAAGGTGAACAAAAAGACCAAACAGTCCCGGCACGACGACACCACCTCCACGATCATGATCTGGCAGATCCCCTTACTTAACATGTGACACCAAAAATACCTTGATAGGTTAGTAACATTCATTTCTATCAGGTACAATGTGAAGATTTGATTGCATAACAGTTGGATTTTATCTTTATTTTCTATCTTTTTTTCAGATGAAAACCGAAGTGCTGCACACAACTCGCATGAGGAGAGCTGATGTTACATGACACAAAACAACTAAATATGTTATTTAAAGCTGAACTGCATCATGCATTATTTCCACAAAGCTTCTAATGATGTCTTCTACCATAAAAGAACAAAGGATCGATAAAACCACTCAATCATGATGCTTGGTGCCAACAGACCAGTCAGAGGATATACTGTACTCATTACGGATGTATTAATTTGGAAACACTGAAAGGTCTTTAATTTCACAGTTGATGGTTGTTGTGTAAGGTGGTTAATACATTGCATTACTCCAGTGTTTGTGCCATGCCAGTGGACTGTATAGGACTGCAGTATTTAAATCAGTGTTGAAAAGAAATGACATTGTCCTGTTTGAAAGGCGTGTAAGGTAACGACGGGGCTTTGAAACTGTTACATAAATGTTTTCTTGTAAGATTAGGATTAGGTTTTAGATCGTCTGCAAAGGCCAGAGTTGTAAATATGAAGTATGACAACTCAGGATTACATGTGTAGGAGTTTTTGGGGTCAGAGAAAGTGTTTATATGGAATCAGATCATTTTACTAATGGACCAGCTTGTGCAGTGTTCCAACTATTCTGTTAACAGAGCAAAGGGATAAAAGGGTGAAATATCAATCACTGAATTAGTTTGAGAAGGCTTGAGGAGAATCCCTGGCTGGCCAGGTTTCTATTCATAAAGGGAAGAAAGAGTTGCTATCACCACAAGATTTTTTCTTTTCTTTTCTTTTTGTTCCCCCTAATGCATCTTTGTTTCTCACATAACGATATTTAAAAGACAAAAAGCTTTATACATTTGTCACACTTTGTACGTCTTTTATGTATATTAACAAATACATAAACATTGTTTTATTGAGCAAACTTGTGTATTTCATGTATGCGATTCTCTGAGAGCTCCCAATCCAGAGTGTCATGTCAACCGTGTGGGAGCTTTCCTGCAAGTTTGGGGAAAGTTGAAAGCCAAACACAATAACGATTTTTATCTTATTCAAAACAAGTAGCAGTATTGAGAGATAAAAGGTGGAGGAAATGGTGTCAGTGTGTTATTTTCCTTGACTCTGGAATAATCTTGTACTTCTGCTCCACTCCAACTGTGTGCAGCCATCAGTACATGCAGGGACTAGCAATGTGCCTGAGGGGCCGCAGGAACTGAGCCTGATACAGCTCTTCCTGGATTTCACTGCTCATTTCTCCCACTGCCGAACAGAGAGGGTCAAGACATTTTCTCTCTTGTGACGCCCACGTCCACTGTTGCACAACCATGTTTCACTATACTGTCAGTTCTAACAAAAACAGACAAGATGACTGGAGATTGGAGTTTTTCCCATGCTACAATCCACAGCACCCTAGGATGACTTAAACATAATCTGATCTGTTTTTCTTTTCTTTTTTTTGGTAGAGTCTAATATATTGATGTGAAGCTGAGATAATGTTTAACTTGTGTAACTAAACACTGCCTTGTATTTATTAACAAGAGGAGTAGAACATGGCGACGCCTCAGTCTCGGCCTGAGTAAGTAACCCAGTTCTCAGTTTGTCTCACTGGGTTTGTTGCCGTTGCTTGCATATCAAGACAATTCTGGGACTGGAAATCTTTTGTTTTCCCACCGACCCTGTGGTTTCCATGGAGATCCTCATTTTGTGCGTTTGTATCACTCCTCAGCGAGTCTTTGTTCTCTGAATATCTGACATTAAAACCTCCCAGTTGAATGCTGCCTAATCTCACGGGGCTGATAGTTGTGCGATGCCATAGCAGTGGCTCCGCTCTATTTTTGTGTTTGAAGGCCAGTTGTTAAGACGCGTGGTCTCCACAGAGAGGGGAGGTTACAGTCAGACCAGGGATGAAAACGACTGCTACTGCAGCTGCTGCCCTGTCACGATGTGCCTCTTCACATGTTGAGGGTGCTGTATGATGCTTCTGTCACCAGACTGACACAGGTGCACAGACATTCCTACTAATAAGGTGACTTTTCCATACAAATCACATGATGACTTTCACTACAGAGATGTACCTCTTGCTTCATCCTGATTGGTTCACACCATATCTCTATTGAACAGACAGTTCAGGGTCATCCTGAAAAGGAACCTATGACTCATGTTTGCAGAGCACAGAGTCAAGCTGACCTGAAGTATGGAAGTCTATATTGTGGTAAAGGTGAATGAGCATTTATTGATTTTCTAAATGTTACTGCAATACAAAATTCCTATGAAGGTAATGGAGTGTAGGCTGTTTATTTAATCGTATTTTAATGTGCACTAGTAGCACATAATATATATATATATATATATATATATATATATATATATATATATATATATATAATTCCAATAGGCTATATTATGAATATTTGATAATATTCATAATATAGCCTATTACATGGGTTATATTAATTACAGGTCACACTTTTATGATAAATGTTTGAGTTTCTGGTTGGGGTTGCTATTTGTGTGTGTATAGAAGAAAGGGATTTCCCATGTTTCCCCATCTCTGACCCCCCACCCACCCCTCACCCATCCATCGTGGTACCCGGGATAGGGATGATGCGTAAAGGAATGTCGCATCTCTTGGATGCGTCGGTACAGCGCGAGCACAACAGATGGAGCCTCGTGCTGTTGCGAGTAGGGTTAATACTGACTGAAGGGGGCGTGGTTTAGATCAATAATAACCGCCTCACTGTAGTCGTCTGTTTAAAAAAAAAGAGAGAGGAAAGAAAGAAAAAGAAGAATCACAGTCCTAGAAGCAGAGAACCTGTACCTCCACCAGCCAGGCACAGGGCAGCTCTGGTTTCCTACAGGAGAGGACGCTGGATGTAGGCAGCAGCAGCAGCAGCAGCAGCAGCAGCAGCTCTCCTCCAGCTTCCAACCCGGAGGAAATTACTTGGCGACTGCTGATCTGAAGGAGGTGCTGCGACCTGAAATGACTGTTTGATCGTCCCCCTGCCGCGCCTCCGCCGCGCTGCCCGGGGAGGCTGCCTCGCTGGAGCGAATGAAAAGCAGCAACAGAGTCCCAGAGAGTGGCAGGATAAAGGGGTGAGCGGATGGCTGGGATAAACGGGTCTGGGAAACCGTCGGTGAAGTAAACTCATCCAGTGGAGCGCAGCCCGGCCGCTTCATCGGGACTGCAACCGCCTTTTACGTAACAGATCTTTGTGGAGGGGACTGGCAGAGGGGGAGACTGCTGGTGCCGAGCGAGGAAACGCAGGTAGGTCACATTAAATGGACACAAATCTCCTCTGTGGATATTCCGATGTACAGTTGCAGCTATTGACCTCATTTACCTTTATGAATCGACCGAATCAGCTGATTCCTCATCGTTTGAGAGGACACGGGTGAATGCGGTGATCAGGAGTTTTCGATGCAATTACAAATGCCCTTTGCCCGTCATATTAGAGATTAATTCCCCCCGATCAGCGCAACAGCTAGTGCGCATGCGTTTGGAATATCTCAAGATTATCACAAATAACGGACAGGCTGGGTGATGGTTGCAGTAGGTTAGGTCGTGCTTTTTACAGCCTCAGGAAGCTTCATGTTGGCATTACTTGGATTTCATTGGTAAGATAAAGATGTTTGACATACATGGTCAATGTTAATGTTTTAGACTAATCGCTCATTAATACAGGAAATGTATTACACATCACAGTTGGCCATGGGCAACACAAAGTAATATTTTCCTGCAAATTTCATAGTTTCCAGGCTGTTCTACCAGAGAAATGGCGCCCCTTAGAGAATAAAGAAGTCTTTGCAGCCTCAAGAGTCTTTCTCCCAATTCTGTTCAGTGTTGGTTAAATTCTCGCCATGTTTTTTTTTCCCCCTGTAGGCGAAGAGAGAGGAGAACTGTCATAAGTTTTTCTGTCCACTCAGCATGATCGGCGAAGACGCTGTCACCCATCTCCACTGAGCACATCAACATGAATGAGGGCCGCAGGCAGGGCGGAGGGGCCATCACTGTGGAGGCTGATGTCATCCTCCATGCCGTGAACCCTGATCTCGTCACGCCCCCCGACAAAGACGGGAATTTATGTTCAGGTTATGTTCAGGGATTCCTGCAGGATGACAAGGATTTCAACCCTCCCTCAGTGTTTGAGAAGGAATACCTGTTGGATGGAAGACTGGTGGAGAATAACCATATTGATCATCAAAAAGGTAACGGCTCGTACATCTCAAGGGGTGATAAGTTTCACCTCTCAAACGATAAGGGAGTGCTAGACCTCCCTCTTCATACTGACTCCACTGTGTCCAATCATATCGCTGCCATGCAACAAAATTGTACAAGCAGTGAAATCCACAACGGCGCCAGAGCTAAAGTGTCTTACGGTGCAGATTCCTCTGTACGCTTGTTCAGCCAAGCCAAACAGGAAACTGATCGGTCGGTCCTAGAATCAAACCTCAGCCAGGAAGCTGAAAATACACAGGCTAAAAAAGAGCCTGATTTAGTCATCGAAGTTGGCGGGCAGACCATCAGCGCGCACAAGTCTGTCCTGGCAGAGAAGAGTGACTACTTCAAAGCGAGGCTGTCACGAGACATCCTGAAAGTGAAGGGAGTGACCTACAAGACGTTGTCCACGTTGATTGACTATGTTTACACTTCCCAGATGAATGTCGGCAAAGACAATGTCGTGGACGTCATCACGGGGGCTAAAATCCTTCAGATCCCCTGTGCTGTTCAGGCCGCCATGGACTCCATGTCTGAACAAATCAGTACAGGGAACTGCTACGAGATACTGACCATCGCCAAAAAGCAACGACTGAGCGAGCTGAAGGAGACGGCCTACGGCTTCATGAGTGACAATTTCCTCCAGATCCTCAAAGACCCCGCTGTGTACGGCCGTCTGACTGGATCTGAGAGGGATCTGATCCTGAAGAAGAGAATGGATGGGAGGAAGACTCTGATGGTGGCAGAGATCAATGATGTGTTTGACAGAGTTGGAAGCCGGCCGCCAAGTCGCTGCGGTAGCCGACCGCAGAGCCCCCTGTCTGTGGGGTCCTTAGAGGAGAGCCATATGATTTACTACTTTAATGAAACAGCGAATGACTGGAGACCTTTGACAGCGATGCCCGAGGACATAAACACTAAAGGGTGCGGGATCTGCACCATGTACAATTACCTGTTTGTGGCAGGGGGGATTAAGGGCTACGGGGACAAGGGGAAAGTTTCAGACAAAGTCTTCTGCTACAACCCCATAACCAACCGATGGGCTGAGATCAGACCTCTGAACCAGGCTCGTGCCCAGCTAAAGCTTGTGTCTATGGATGGCTACCTGTACGCCATTGGAGGGGAGTGTTTGTTTACAGTAGAAAAATATGACCCTCGCATGGACCGCTGGACCACGACAGCCCCCTTGCCCAAGGGAGCCTTTGCGGTGGCCCACGAAGCCACCACTTGCAGCGGAGAACTTTACGTTTCAGGCGGTTCTCTCTTCTACCGCCTTCTTAAGTACGATCCCAAGAGGGACGAGTGGCAGGAGTGTCCCTACAACAACAGCAGGAAGAAGTCCACCGACATGGTGGCTTTCAAAAGCTTCATCTACCGCTTCGACGTCAACCGCGAGGAGGGCATTAACGTGTTCAAGTACAACACCATAGTGAAAATGTGGCATGATTGCGCATCGCAGAGGCTTGGAAGTCATTTACCCTTCAGGTGTGCCGTTATTGGGAACTGCATCTACTGTGTGAACAAAGCCCAGACTCTCCAGTTTGTAGTGGAGGAGGAAAATGCCTACTTTGTTGAAGAGACGCTCAGGGCACCTCTGGAGGCCAAAGGCATTCTTTTCCCCTTTGTTCTCACTTTGCCTGAAAAGCCTGAAAAGGTTACATAGTGTGTTGTGTGGGTGCGTGTGTGTGATCCAGAATAACACAGTGCATATGTCATAGCAAAACTGGAATAAGCAGAAGACCTTGTGTACACTCTTCAATCAATGTCAGCTTTCTATCTCAGTGTCTCATTGCCTGCTTGCAATCGAATGTGTGTATTTGCATGGCAATTTAATGCGTCTACAGGGTTAAGCCTTAAAAACATTTTTTTTTTTTGTAGAATGAATGCAACCATATTTGTAACTGACTGTAGAATGACATGATGAAAGTGACTGTAGATAATTTTGTGTATTTCCTGTGTTCAGTTTTGTTTGGTGCAATTTTGTAGTTAGGGTAGATATTATTAGAGCATATTAACTAGTTTACTGGTGACTTTGGTAACAAAAACAAGTGTTTTGTTGAGAATTGTAGAAAAAAAAAACATGTATGGAAGCAGTTTCAGTGCGCTTTATGAACGATGCAACACAGGTTCTATGCAAATGAAACAGAATATACAGTTGGGTCTGTTGTGATGATGTGCTGTTTGGCACTTACCATGAGAGGAATTTGACTAGAAGGAGTACACTACTTCCCAAAGCCTGACCTGCATCGCTTTTCATTAATCCTGTGAAATATTGTCACATTACGATCAGTAAAAAACACACACTACTGTATCCGTCTTTGAAACAACACAAATACTCCTCCTTGCAAAGCATCTGTGGAGCACAATGCACATGGTACCTAAACATAATTCAGGGGACTATTCTTCAACACTACAATACATGAACTACATTTATTTTCAGATTCAGAATATGCTATTTTGATTATAGTGCCTATTCAAAAGTATAACAGTTCCTACATTAAGCACATTTGCCAAAGATGCATGCTGTCAGGCTATAATAAACCTATCAAACTTGCATATTGTATTTTCGTATACTGGATTAAGGTTAGTTAAGATGAAGTTCTTAAAAGCACACAGTCAAGTCAAAAAGGTAAAGCAGTAGTTTTCAAAGAGGACATCATGTTTGCTGCTAACAGACGTTTTCTGGAAGGTTTAGGAAACCCAGTCACTCAGATTACACAGGGAATCTTCTCTAATCTGTGCTTCAGATGTGAATCACAGAGCCAGCCGGCTCACCTGTTACCAGGACACTGTCCTGGTGAGGGCCTTCCCTTTAAAGCCATGGATCAAATCAGACCACTGTGCTTCATTTCAGCACGGCCAGGTCATGGCCTTCACTGCCTCCTCAAAGAAGTTTTATGACACTAATTAACAATGTTCTTTTTGCATCAGTGCACATTAATGCCAATTCTGCTCTAAATTTTCTTGTTTGACATTTCACAGTAGATGTTTGCAGCTGCAATAATACAGTGGGAGTTTTGTATGGAAGCTAATGCTGATATATTCTTGGAACACATTGCTTTTGATAATATTTGTAGAAGTGTCTCCATGCAGTCAGTGTGACTCGGACAAACTAGACATGGTTTTGATATTTTGGCTGGCTGGCTGGCATCTGTATTTTTGTGAATTTCTTTTGTAAGGATTTGGTAGTTTTGGATCTGCTGCTGTTCTGGACGGTAAAGTAATGCAACGCTAAGGCTTCCTGTTCATTGCATTGGAGTGGGCTAACAAATAAGCTGTTGGATAATGTTCATTGGTCAGAATTAAGTGCTTCAAATAAAATATTTTGTGTCTGAACATGATCTGGTTGTCTTAATATGTGTGGAGCAAGATGGTGAAGTGCAGCTTTGTCTTGGCAGGACTGTCACCTGACTGTCACACGTGGAACTGATCTGCCATCTAGTGGTCACTGACTGTAACAGCATAGAGTTACATGGCCAACAAAGCATATTCCCTGCAAAACAAAAAATACAAACAGTTAGGCTATTGTTGTGATATGCAAGGTCAGAAGGCAGTGTGAGTTTACACTATTGTGAACACCATTAGTGCAAATCCAGCTTTCGATCAGTGTTAATTTTTTTCGTTGCATAGGTCTTGCTACTGCCAGTGAAACACTTTTGAAAGAGATCATGCAAAGCCTCCTCAAGGAGAGTCTCAGAGTTAACTCAATTTAGTGCACTTTTCTTGCTAATAACTGAGAGAGAAAAAGTTGAGTTAATCAAAGTATTAGCATGAATTTATTCTATTGTGAACACTACAGAGGCTAATTGAGACCAGTCAAGAGTGATGTAGGAGCTCTTAATTACAAGCCATTCACATCCATCATCAGTGAAATGAGGGTCAAGAGCTTCATATGTGAGAAAATTGGTATTTCCACCACCATCTTTTTAAATATTATTATTCATCTAGCCTATGTACAGAAAGTCAAATAAGTATATCTGAAACCTTTAAATTCAAGTTGTCAGGGTAACCGGTTGTGTGGACAGGTGTCACAGCCAGGTTACAAGAAACAAGGAAACAAGAACAAACGTCTTAACAGCCATGGCTGCACTTGCATATGAACTGCCTAATTGCTGCCATTACTTTATATAATGTCTGTTTTCACAAAGACAAAAAGAAGCAGACATGTTGACCACTGTGTTGAACAAAGTTTAGTTTCATTACCTGAACACTGTTATTAATGGGTTTGCTGCTGTTAGAACAAACATGGAGACGTTTTGTATTCCTTCCTCTGAGAAAGGGTAAAGCCTATTTCAAGTGAGATGTGACCTTTACTAAACAATCACAAGAAGCAAAAAATTCAATTTCCCAAGATTCGCTTGGGTATATTGCTTTAAATTTATCATTAACTGACTCAGCTGGGCTATGGGATCACAAGCAGGAAGCAACAAACTTCTCTACGGTGAGTTAACTTTTTGCTTTACTTTAGTGAACACAGTGTTACAACACAGCTCTGATGGAATTATGTCAACATTGGATCTGATTTTTTTTCTTCAAAGGTTGAACTTCAAATTATGTTTTGGAAGCTACACAACTTTAAGCAATTATTGTTTGAAATAAGTGAAGCTGACACAGCTGAACAGTGCTGGGAGGTTTGCCTCATAAACTCCTGTCTAGTGTTCATCACAATTATGCTATGGTCAGGATTAGTATATGAACTATTATAAACTTGTCCAATATAGCCCATTGTGTAGTAAAATAAAAAAAAACATGAAAAAGTAAATCTCCTTTTTTCTGCCAAGCTCAAGCTCAGCCATGTGCAGCCATGCCCCATGAGTGTATGAGGACTGGAGACCTTCACACAGGCCTACTGTGTGTTCATTATGGAACATTTTATGTTTAGCTACTTTACCCCAACATAGCCGATTTAGGCTAAAATGTATCGTCCATAGCCTACTGAATGTAGGCTATTGAACTCAGACCTTAGGCCTTAATAAAAAATATTTACAACTGTGTGACTCTGTGTCACGGACCGGTTCACTCACAATATTTCCATAACAATGCAGAATTGCTGGCAGTCTCATTTAATACATATAGTCCATGAGCCAGACCACCAATCGCAATCGAAAGGGTGGGCAAATTCTTGTTGCTATTTTATTATTCCTATATATGTCCAGATTATTAATTGGTATGATAACCTTCGCACAAGAGTAGCTTAACAATATTTATCATGCATTCACTATTTTGACCATAAAAATGCCATATACACCAATTATGGCCATTCTCCGATGTTGCACATTTCATAATTTGTGTGCCACTACTGATGATTTAGAGCGCCTTTGCAGTTGCAGAAAGGCCCTGCAGATAATATTTGTTTGCACCACTAGTTGGCGCTAATTCCACTGGGTGCATGAGGGAGCGAGGGGGAAAATCGGCTTTAATACTGCTGTTAGCAGGAAGTAGCAGAGGACTCTTGTGAAATCACATTATACAGGGAACATTTTTAATGGTTTATACATCCAAGGTTAAGAAGGCTAAGATGTAGTGAGTAAAGATGACATTAACATTATAGCATATTACATCCATAGGTTTAGGGTTATTTAGGGGGAACTGGGGCATTGTTCATTAGGCTGACTGCAGAGAGGAAGAAACTGTTCTTGTGGCGTGAGGTCCTGGTCCGGATGGACCGGAGCCTTTTGCCAGAGGGGAGGGGCTGGAAGAGTTTGTGTCCAGGGTAAGAGGGGTCAGCAGCTATTCTGGCTCTGGTCCTGGAGATGTACAGCTCTTGAAGAGATGGGAGGCTGCAGCCGATCACCCTCTGGGCAGAGTGAATGACACGCTGCAGTTTGGCCTTGTCTCTGGCTGTAGCTGCAGCACACCAGACTGACATGGAGGATGTGAGGATGGATTCAGTGGTGGCAGTGTAGAAGTTCACCAGCATCTTCACAGGGAGGTGAAACTTCTTCAGCTGCAGCAGGAAGTATAGCCTATTCTCTGCTGAGGCTTCTTGGTGAGGGAGCTGATGTTCTGCTCCCATTGGAGCTCCTGGGAGATGGTGGTGCCCAGGAAGAAGAAGGACTCAACCAGGGTCGCTGTAGAGTCACAGAGGATGACAGGGGGGAGGGCAGCTTGGTCCTTTCTGAAGTCCACTATCATCTCCACTGTCTTCAGAGCGTTCAGCTCCAGGTTGTTCATGCTGCACCATGACACCAGAGGGTCCGTCTCGCTGCTGTAGGCCGACTCGTCCCCATCAGAGATGAGGCAGATGAGGGTGGTGTCAGCAAATTTCAGGAGCTTGACAGACTGGTGTCCAGATGGGCAGCTGTTGGTGTACAGGGAGAACAGCAGAGGAGAAAGGACGCAACCTTGGGGGGATCCAGTGCTGATGGTCCGGGTGTCAGAGACATGCTTCCCCAGCCTCATGAACTACCGTCTGTCAGTCAGGAAGTCCGTAATCCACCTGCACATGGAGTCAGGCACATTAAGCTGGGAGAGCTTGTCACGGAGCAGAGCTGGGATGATCGTATTGAAGGCAGAGCTGAAGTCCACAAACTGTATCCTGGCGTAGGATCCTGGGAAGTCCAGGTGCTAGTGGAGGGCCATGTTTACAGCATCATCTACAAATCTGTTAGCTCTGTAGGTGAACTGTAATGTCCTTAAGGTGGGTCAAGACGAGGCACTCAAAAGTCTTCATGACCACAGAAGTCAGAGCAACGGGTCTGTAGTCATTAAGGCCTGTGAGCCTTGTCTTTTTGGGAACTGGAACAATGGCTGAGGCCTTGAAGCAAGCTGGCACATGACAGTTCTCCAGTGAGGTGTTAAAAATGTGTGTGAACACCGAAGACAGCTGATTGGCTCAGTGCTTCAGGGTGGAGGGGGAGACTTATACCCCTTTCCCACTGGCCAAAAAACCTGTTTAAACCCACAAACGCACCGACCCGCGTCAACCCGGGACGTCTGTCTGACTACCCATTTCTCCGACCATACATTTCTTTATTTTTGAATCCATTAGTCCGACCTCCCATTTCTCCGACTTAAGTAGCCCTAACCCTCAACCTTACCCTAAACCTAACCTTAACACTGTAGAATGGGTAGTCGGAGAAATGAGCTGTCGGACTTTTCAGTCGGACTGATGTATGCCCCCCCGTCGACCTGCGTCAAATGACTCGGCAAGCGACGCGGGTTAAAATCGCCTTCAATCGGCTCGGTTCTGATCGGCTTGCAGTGGGACCACCAGACCCGGCTCAACCCGCTAATTTATGTGATGACATTGGTGTTACGTGATGCCACATCATCGCACCAGTCGCGTCTCACGTAGGCTACCAAAACAAAGCTCTGCTTGCATTCAAGACTGGGATTTGAAGATCAAAGAACACTGACCAAAAAAGATTGAAAAAAAAGAAGCGACAGTCTGTTTAACTGACATGTTGTGCCGCGGACGTCCATCATAAGGCGGCCGCGGCAGACTCGCTGTCCTCCGTGGCGGGTGGCTGGGGCATGACACGGTGTTTCTTGCACTGCGAATGAAAGCGGGGCGACTGGTTTATGCGGGGGTTAGACAGACAGACCCGGCTCATTTTGGTCAATGGGAAAGGAGCCAAATGCCGATTGTTAGCGGGTCGACCCGCATTTAAAAAACCTGCGTCGACCCGCTGATGTTAGTAGGAAAACGGCTAGAGTTTGGGCCTGCAGCTTTGCATGGGTTCAGCCGTTTAAACAGTCTCTTCACCTCCTTCTTTGATTTGATTTGATTTCTATGATGGAGAGAGGTGTGGGGGAGGGTGGCACTTGGGTGTAGGTGATCCAGGTTTGGAGGAGCTGTTGCTGATCGATGGCTGGTGGTTGGAGGTGTGGGGGCTATCAGGTCTGTTCCATTGTCTTTCTAAGCGGCAGTAGAACTCGTTCAGGCTGTTGGCCAGGCGTAGGTCATTGACAGAGGGACACTTGAAATACTGTACTGGCAGTATGCTCCACATTATTTGTGACAGAAGGAGCAAGCTCTTTAGTTGATTTTAATTGTGTAAAAAAATATTTGTTTGTTCTTGTTATTGCATGAAAAGTAAAACACTCTAAAAACGTTGGCTATTTCATGTGTATGTTCTAATTTTTATCACATTTTCATTCACATATTCCTGAGGTGAGTCTATTATTATTACACTAGGGTCTTGATAAAAGGGAAAAACATCCTTGAAGTGATTTAGGCACTGAGTGGTCAACAAACAGCATAATACCGAACAAGCACTATACACAGTTTTCAAGTTTCCACTCTACCGGTCCACCTATTCAACACATGATAACCACCACTAAGCTACCTGTTTGCAATGGTTATCATGCCAAACTGTTCACTAGAGATGTCTACCAAGTCAAAAAAACAAACTAGAAATTGCCCACCCGTTCGATTGCGGGAGGCCAATTTTGGGGTCTTGGCTCATGGACTAATAGGCTGTGACCAGATATTTGACACTAAAAAGAAAAAAATAAATCAAAAAGATGAATCAATAACCGACTGTTTTTGTCTAGTTATGAACACAACACGTACTGTAGACTATTGAAGAGGAGACGTCAGGCCGTGGTTGCTGAACGATGAACAGGTGGCGAACTTTAGTCAGGGTCAGACGCTGCTGACACGTACCACATTGGGTAGACTAAATGACGGCCTACTAAATTAAAACTGTTGAAAATTAAAAAGTGGGGCGGATATGAAAAATCATCTTGTCATATCAATGAATCCACTCATTGAGCAGCTAATTTATCCATTAAAAACAGTTACGTTGGAGAACAAGAGCTGACAAGTCACTAATAAGTTATAACTGACATGAAAAATTACTAAAAAAAAAAAAAAAAAAAATCTGCGTAGGCCGCTTAGGGCACAGAGTCAGTAACTTAGCAACGATTCTTGTTTCCGGGACAACATGGACACTTAGCTAAGTAGTTTCGCATTTGCAGCTGTGAGGTTACCGATGGGGAAATAGATTTTCTTGGGCTTTACTTTTCGAAAATTTACTTAAAGATTTACAATATGGCAAAACGCTTCTCGGGCCGCGAAGGATTTCTTATGTTGCAATACAACGAGTAGCCACTGGGAAATTTTTGTGCAAGTGGAAGTTAGCAAGGTGGAGCAGCGGCGACGCCCATAAAAACAACGTGCACAGGCACCTGTCGGCTGTCTTCACCGGAGAATCACGCTGAGCACCACTGGTAAGGAAACATTTAAGTACAGTCAGAGGGAGTGCTTAGATATAAAGCCAGTGTTTGACAGCTGGGCTCCAATAATAATAATAAAAAGTTGATGTGGTTTCCTGCGTGGCTGACATGAGCTGGTTAGCATATGGCTACCTGACAGGTAGACCAACTAACGTTACAGGTAACTTAGTACCTGTAACGTTAGTTGTGAAAGAGTAGCTAGACTACGAACTTCCAATGGATCCTTCATGTGGAGATGGACATTTAACAACGCATCCACTAGATGACTTGAATGAATCAGACCTCCACATCACCGTTGCTGCATTACAACCTGATTACAACCAACTCAGAATTAGGCTACAGGTAGGTCTGTCCGATCTCCATCCAGCTTTTCTGTAGTAAGTTAGGCTAGTTTAAAGGGATAGTTCACCTAAAATTCAAATTTCACTCATTATCTACTCACCCTCATGTTGACTAAGGGCTGGGAGAAGTTTCAGAGTCCTCCGTGCCTTCTCTGAGTTACAGGGGGGCTCGGCGCAGCACTGTCCATATGACGGTTGCGAATGGGCCTCACTTTTCTTCGTCCAAAAAGACACACCAAAAAAACTCTTAAAACCTATACTTATTTAATTTTTTTCAGAACAATTTCTCATGTTGGGGCTTCAATACAAGAGGGACATTACAGACGAGCACTATGGAGGTATTTGGATGTTTTTTTGGTGTGTCTTTTCGCAACCGTCATATGGACATGCGGTGCTGCGCTGTAACTCAGAGAAGGCACAGAGGACTCTGAAACTTCTCCCAGCCCTTAGTCGACATGAGGGTGAGTAGATAATTTGTGAAATTTGAATTTTGGGTGAACTATCCCTTTAAGGATTTTGCTCACCACCAGCTGGTGGCCAATTATGGAAGTTACAGTATTTCCAGCTGGCCCCTCTTTTCGCTTCTGATGACTGGCTGTGTCTGTCAGGGAAATTAAGATTTTTTTTTTTTTTGGTTTTATGTTTTAATCAGGTCCTATTGTTTTTGAGAGGAGCTGATATCAGCAGATCAGTTAAAAATGCACATTTGCCTCCAAATTTTGCATTTAGTCTGCAGAATGTCTCTGTTGCTGCTATGTAGGCCTATGTCAGCCCTGCAAGAAGCACCAGAAGCACAGGAGGAGGACAGAGAGGAGAGGAGAATGACTTGATACTAAGCCATGTTCTCCATTCCGTCTATACTAAATATGATTTAATTTATTGACATTTTAGATTTGTTTCAAATGAGATATCACTGACTGTATTTGGAAACATTTGGAAATACACTCAGAATTATTCAAGCAGTGTGTGTAGACAATAATTTAGCATAATCTAATTGTTCTGTCATGTTATGGAGTTAATGTTATTCATCTTTACATTAAATAAATTACCATCTTTTTTTCCCTTTAGAAAGACTACAGCTGGCTATATTAAAATACTGCCTGCACCCATAAACCTGTTGGGACTAACCAGTTTAGGCAAAACTGAAAAAGCGTACCGTTTTGTATATTGCATACAAGGCAAATGACCAGAGAAAGGTTAGGCTAAATAATTAACTGTGTCTTAATTCAGAGGACCTTGTCTCTGTGGTCTGCGGAGACTTATTCCACCATAGAGCATACAAATAAGACGGTCCAGCAGTTCCTGCTGTGTTTCTGGGCCTACCCAAAGCGTGGCTCCCATTGCCTAGCAACCGTAGCAGCTGCAGCTCATTCAGCTGATTAGGGAATTCTGCGCAGATTAGACCAACGCAATTACAAACAACTTGAATTAAAACATTAAGAAGAAACACAAGGGACATGGCAATAAAGAATGTTATTAAAATTATTTTAATGTACACTTTCTCCACCACTGCCATCAGAGGGCAATAATCTAAACACACTGAAATGCATTGTGGGATCCTTTAAATTTGGGAGATGAAGGCTGCATTTCTCAGTTGCATTTGAAGGAGGCTTCATAATAAGGACAACCTTTGGACATATGGCCTTCAAATTCAGCCTCCAGCGGTTGTGAACCATAAATTAAAAAAATGTCTCTTAATTTTTTTTTGTCATTTTCCCCCTTGTGATATTGAAAATGGTACATAGTATTGAGTATTTTCCTGGTATCAGGTTTGGAATTCTAGTATGGTGATAGCCCCATTACCTTGCCAGGGCATAGGGACAGACAACTGTACAGCTGGATGGAAATTGGAGGAGAACTATGTGTGAGTTGGATGCAGCAAAGGAGAAGTGGGGTTCCATACGGGACCAGTGCATTTGCGCTCTCTAGCTGGATGCATTGTTGAATCTCCATCACAATGTAAAGGAGGTGTGGGAGTACGTGGTCAGTGACAGGTTATTTAAAACACATGTATCGAGTTGTAAACATAAATCCACCTTTAAGCCTAGCTACATGGTACGTACCAGGTGAGCCACTGGGGCGCCCCCATGTTGATGTTTTCAAAAGGATTACAACGGAGTGTGAGTTTGATTGTTTCTTAAAGAAGACAACAAGGTTTGAGAGAGTGAGTCACACAGCGGAGAGCTACCTACCTTCACAGGGTCCTGACAGTGGGAAGGAAAGGAAGCTAGTGACAGTTCTGTGTTCATCAAAGACAGAAAAGCCTGATGGGAGATAAATTTCATCTCCTGCCAACGGCTTCAAGACAACTACATCAAACACTTGTGAACTCCATACCACATGATCTTTTGCATGTTTTGTACATGGATAAACCTACAAGGGCAGCTCTCTGATTCACTCAGTCTTGTCTTCTGCTTTCATTTGGTCATTATTTTCACTCTCCAAGTGAAGTGGAGTATACACAGCAAAACCAGCAGAGTTGATTTTTCGGTGTTAGTGTGTTGGGAGTATAAAGTGTTACTCATTGGAGTCAATTCAACACCATGTAGTGTCTTATCTGTTTATTGTAACACTCTGTCCAGTGTCTTGATGGTGATAGAGTTGGGTGTCAAATGTGTGAGTGTCATTTTCTGCAAATCAACTCTGGATGGGTGTTAAAAAATAGCACATGGGTCCCTGCCCTTGCGTTTCAGCCCAGGTAAACCCGTGCAAGGGGGCAGCCCTTGTTCATTGTTCTCCTTTCGCGCCACACTCGAAAAAGGACAGAAGGTGGAGGTCGCATCGCCCGGTGTGCACCAGACCCTTTGGTAAGTATTAATATATTATTTTAATGTGCCTCATCAAACTGTAAAGTGTCAGGGTAAATTCGGGATCTAATCCACCAACTCAATCATATTTTTAATGGAATTCATGATAAATTTTAGCTTTGTTCAGCAGGGCTGCTTGTGAGCTAGCTAGCTGGCAAAGGGCAAACTTCTTTTGGGGTTTGGAGTTTAACATTATTTCTTTAAACCATATTATCGAACACAACCAACGTCAAATTTAATTTGTAACTTTAAACAGTCGCTCGTCTAAACACGGCAGGAGACTGGTGAATTTTAACACTTAGCCTATGTCCGGTAACTAGCACATTTCAATTTGTAGCTGTTAGCATTAACCAGCATTTTGATGCAGGTGCACCTCAGGGTTTAGTTTGTGAAGGAGACTGAGCATGTTGAGGATAGGTGTCAGAAGCTAAGCCAACATGTCTGTTATGGACAGCAGCTTTTTCTGTTGTATTGTACTGTTATTGTCTTCCATTATGTGATAGTTAAATTGACTATTGTCTGTGGCCAACAGAGTATTGTATTGTAAAAATTATTGCTGTCATACATTTCATTATGTGCATGTCCAAATATGACCTTGTCTCTAGGATGGGATGCTGATGTCTGCACCTCCTCCCCCCAACCTCTCGATCACCATCGTGTTGTGAGATATCTTGTGGTTCCTTATGATAAAACAAAAATAACTTTTGTCTTGCTCAGTAAAAAGTTGCAGTCTGTAAAAGTAAAAAAAATGAATACCTTTAAAGCAGATATCACTGGCACGGCCGTTTCGGCTAATGCTGCGTTCAAGGCAGGCTTTTGAAACCGTAAGTTACAGCTTCAAGTCACAACTACGACTTGGTAGCGTTCCAGGTAACCCGTAGCTCGTGTTTTTACCGTCCTGTTGTCTGTGAAAGTTCCCTATAACGGCCACTCGTAACTTCCGACCCGTGAACTCGTACCAGATCGAACTGGTATGACTTCACAGGAAGGAAAAACACAAAGTACGAGTTTCCTTGAACGCACCATGAGTTAGCAGCCCCCGCCCTTGTCAGGCATCAATTGGTCCTCGTGCTACGTCACCACATTCACGCGCATCCCTTGGCTGCACACACAGCCCTTCATGCCGTTCTCTCTTCTCATTGGATAACACTTGTATCCCACAAGGAAAATTTTCTCCTCGGGTTACAGCAGAGCAGAGTGACGGAGAGACTCGTGTTTAGGCTGAAATACTTCATGTAAGTGATTGCTGACGGAAAATAGGACTATTTAGGACTTATATTAACAAAAACATTCCACTGATATCTGCTTTAACAAACAATCACTAACATAACATTCAATTGCCAACAGGAAGGAGCCAGTCTTTCAACCTTCCTACCTGGGAGGACTGATGGGATGGGAGCGCAAACCAGACAATCCTTCCTCCTTGCTCTTGGACAGCAAAAAAAAAAAACAAGATCCAAAGGTGTGTAGTGTGTAGAGAAAATGTTTTACGAGTGCAAAGTGCCCGTGGTGGAACATGAAACTATGGCTTGATATCTTCAATTTTAGTAATGGTTATTTCTGTCACAGGTTCTTCATCGTCCTGGATCAAAAGGCGATCCCCTGCAAAGGCCAGACCGCCGTGGCAGCCTTTGATGAGTTATTCAAGGCTCATTATGTCTTTGGGCTCATCTACAACAACATGCTCCACAGCTTTTATTGTGTTGAAAAAAGTTGACTATTTGAGTCACTGGTCCTGTTTTGTTTGTCAAATTGTTAATGTATTTTTTTAAATAAAAATAACTAAAGTCAAATGCCTTCATTTTTATTGTACTAGTTATTATCAACACTGCAAGAGTCATCGACTAACCCCTGCTTGAGAGTTAAAAGTTAAGTTAAATTAAGTGACACTGCATTGGTGTTGAGAAACACCTGGTGGGTGTAAAGCAAGTATCCATAAGTGTTAAATCCCAACTCCCCACATAGTCAATACTTAACTCCAAACCTGGTGTAAAAATGCCAACTCTCTTACTAAGTGTTAAATTAACACTTTCTGGTGTGGATCGTATAGGACACCAGGAATAGTGTTAAAATTAACTCCCATAGAGTTAATTTGACTCTGCTGATTTTGCTGTGTACCATGGAGGTGCAAATTAGCTGCATATGAACAGAGTTTTAGGACATTTTTGTGTGTTGTAACAAGACTGCCCACATACTTGCATGAATTTATTGCTAACATGCATGAATGGACACATTTTTATTCAAATAATTATAGTGGATTGTTAGAATAGGATCTATTTTCCCTACTACAGAGACAGTAGCATGATTAATGGGACAGAAAACTGACCAGTGAGGATAAACTTAAGGGTGGAAGCACGTCTCTGACATACAGTGTGATGGCTACATAGCCTAACTGCTAGCCTACATGTACAGTAGTAGCACATAGGAGTAGAGAGACTTGTCTTCAGAAACAAATCCAAGTTAAACATGCTGTTGTATTTTCAATAGCCTACTACTCAGTGAAATCACTAAATCCTAGAATAAAATACTTTCTTTTTTTAATCACAGTACATCAAAACATAATTTCACACCCACTATCTACTAAATGATAGTAACAGTAACAGTAATAAAGTCTTCTGTTACTGTTACTGTTACTGTTACTGTTACTGTTACTGTTACTATCATTTAGTGATGATGACATTGACGACGAAATATTATGTTTTTTTTTTGGGCAGATTCCTTACCTTGCCTGACATTTAGATTAAATCACAGATCTTCATTTGCATCTCACCTGCTGAAAATATTTCACCTAGGTTAGAGAAAGCTTTTTCAAATCCGACCTTGCCATCCCTCCATAATGCAATCACAGTAGAAAATGATTGAAACAACATGTAAAAAGCAAGATGTCATAGTAGCCTATACGTTGGAAATACTAGATCTTGGATTAATTTGCAGGAATAACAATTACAGGTCATTAGGCCTTAGAGATGTGAATTATGATTAATAGTAAATGCTTTAAATGGATTAAAGAATTGTCATTTACTTAAGCTTTCAACCTATTAATTGAGCACTTTTTAGTCACAGCTATTACAGCTACAAGTTTTCTTAGTCAGATCTTTGCACCCATGTATTTGGGCCCAATTCCGATTCTATTTTTCATCCCTACCCCTAGCCCTACCCCTAGCCCTTAACCCTTGCCCTTGAAACGGAGCTACAAGGAGTAGGGTTGAAAGTCAACCCCTACAAATTGGGACACCACTTCAACAATCACACACGTCATCAGTCGTCTCTGCTGGCTTTCACATAAGCAGACGTGACGAGCTTTTGCCACAAATCCTCTATTCAGAACCACGTTAACTTAATAAAATAAAATAAAATTTAATGAAGAATGATCGGTTCATTGTAAAACATTTATTTATTGATGTATATGTGGTGATTTCTGTATAGGCTACAAATCCCCCAGGCAGCTGCTCCTGTGTCCAAAACACATGAAGCTTCACTTTTAATTCAAACAAATTAATGCGACAATTGTTAAATTTCATCAATGAGACCAGCATTTATCTCCTAAAAAGAATGTAACTACGCGGCGGTAAACCTTTAAAACCCTGCGGGTAAGTTAATTAGCGGTCGTCTTTTTTACCGGGACGAGGTCGGGAGGCTGGCCGGCTGACAAGCTCTCCGGACGGGGTGGTGTCTCCGTGACGAGCCGTTGATCTGCTCCACAGGTGGAGGCTCCAACGTGGAGCTTCACTTCTCCGAAAAACATCGGCGCAAACGTCTAAACAGCCTCATTTGGATAAACCGACCGCACATTGGGGATCTAAACAGCTACTTTCTCGCATGAAAAAATATTAAAACTTAACAAAATGACGTAATAACAGCGCTACAGTGAGAAATAAAACAGCTGCCGGTTGCCGCAAGATGCATTCTGGGAAACTTGCCATAGCCCTCGGTCCGTAGTGTGCCCCTGAAAAATCTCCGTTTCGAGGGCAAGATAGCCCTACCACTCCCCCCTAACCCTCGTCTGAACCAGAATTGGGACAGCCCTACCACTTCACGTGAACGCGCAAAACAAAGGGTTAGGGCCAAGGGCTAGGGCTAAGGGGAGAATCGGAATTCGGCCTTGGTCAGTTTATCACATTCTTCCCTGTAGATCCTCTCCAGCTCTGTCCGGCTGGATGGGGAGGGTCTGTGAACTGCCATCTAAAGGTCTTTCCATCAATGTTCTGTGGGGTTTAAGTCTGTGCTTTGGCTGGGCCACTGAAGAACAACAGTCAGAGATGTGTCCCAAAACTTTGATAATTGTGGTGCTGAGAGCTGATCCAATCACATCCACTATGGAGCAGGTTTTCTTTGAGGATCTCTCAGTATTTGGCTGCATTTGTTCTTCCCTCAGTTCCAACCAGTCTGGATGCTGCCCCTGACATAGGGTTTGGAGCTCTGCCCAAAATATTTGATATTTGTCTCATCAGACCAAATAATCTTGTTTCCCATGGTCTCCAAACAGGTCATCATATGCTTTTTGTTCAAAGCGGCTTTTATGTAGCCATTCTGCCACAAAGGCCTGTTAGACAGAATGCCACTGGGATGGCTGTCCCTTCAGTAGACATCTCTGCCTCTGAGGCTCTGTTAAAGTGACTGTTGGGTTCTCCCAGAGCGTGGTCCTTCTTGGCAAGTTATTCAGTTTGTGCTTCAGGGAACACACCAAGCTTTCCCTGATCTATGCCGTACCACTATTTTATCCCTGAGGTCAACAGAGAGTTCCTTGGACAGGTGAACTCAGTTAAGTCCTCGACATACCCCAATAATGATGAAAGCAAAGTGTAGTGTAGATGTCACTTGCAACTGGGGATGCATGATAATTATCGGTCTGATAATTATTAGACCGTTATCAGGAAATTATGACGTAGGCCTAATTCCAATAAGTCTGATATCATAACGAATAGCCCCGATAATGCTGCGTTCACATGGAGTCCAGCAGACCGGATGTCATCCTAGTGGACGAGAGAATGACGGTAAAACTTGGGGGAGGCCAGCAAAAAATACTGTGGACGGCAAACGGTAATGCCGTCCCGAGTTTAAATATTTTAAAGGGGAACTAATCTCTGAGTAGTCACAATGGTCAGACACACCTGGATTAATCAGTTTGTCCAATAATGTAAGACAGGAAATGAAGGACCTGCCTTAAATTCAGGAAGTGGTGGAGCTGTGCATAGAGCCCATTCTCTGAAACACCTGTGGAGACGGCTTATGGTAGAGAAATTAACATTGAATTTATGGGCAACAGCTCTGGTGGACATTCCTGCAGTCAGCATGCCAATTGCACACTCCCTCAAAACTTGCGACATCTGTGGCATTGTGCTGTGTTGTAAAACTGCACATTTTAGAGTGGCTTTCTATTGTGGCCAGCCTGAGGCACACCTGTGCAATAATCATGCTGTCTAATCAGCATCTTGATATGCCACACCTGTGAGGTGGATGGATTACCTCGGCAAAGGAGAAGTTCTCACTTACACACTACCCCCCCCCCCCCTCTCTCTCTCACACACACACACACACACACACACACACACACACACACACACACACACACACACACACACACACACACACACACACACACACACACACACACACACACACACACACACACACACACACACACACACACACACACACACACACACACACAAACTCTCTCTCTCTCTTCCTTGAGATAAAAAACAACTGAACCTCATTTACTTTAATGAAAAATTATTCATTTGTATGGAACCAGCCAAGAAAAAAACCTTTAAACTTTTTTTTTTTTTTTACTTGTGGAATGCACTTTTTCACTTTATTTATTTTAAACCCTGATGCAAAATATATTCCAGGTATTTTATCGGTATCGTCCTTTGGAAGCAGAAAGTTATCTGTTATACATAATGACCATAATGAAATAATAGCACAATAAAGTGCAAACTGTGAAAAGATCTGAATACATTCCTAAGCCACTGTAAACTAGTCTCGCTCGCCAGACCCTCCTCCAGAGAAGAAGGGTCTGGCTGGTCCGCCTATGATTCTGCGATCAGAGAAAAAAAACGCTCCGGCCGTTTGGAATTCTTTCAACCAGTCACAATCGTTGTGGTCTGCGCCGTAGCAGCGGTGCGCTTGTAAAATATTGCCGTTTGGAAACTGGATTTGGGACCGCGGTGTAACGGTTCATGACAAGGATAATAGATCCATGGTTCGGTTCCTGTTGTTGTTTGTTGATGTTTCCCTTAACGGGGCGGACTGTGAAAGCTGCAGCATAGAGGCGGGACTTCCACCGGGTGGCTGGTTCCGACCAATCAGAAGCTAATCGCAGCAACGCACCGTCAGGCCAGACTACTGTAAACTGGCTCATTGACTCAACTCAGCTTAACCAACTGTTTATCAACTGTACCTTTACATATTTTCACACAGTGAATGCGGCAGCACAATTTAAATATTGATTTTTCTTTTTTTTTTCATCATTTAAAATGACCTTGTCTGCAGAGAAAGGCAAACACCCTTTTATTTTGGTACACAGTTTTGGATTATGGTGTGGTTTTCATAATCGTGGAGGTTCTAAAACTTACATACTAAAGATAATAAACTAATCATAAAACATCACCACACAATAAGTTCTAATCATATCATACACTAAATATTTGCCCCAGGGTTGTTATAATAAATTGCTGTATAGTGCATAGTTGTCGCCTCTACTGCAAATGCATTTCTCATTTAATTCACTTTTACGAACACTTGAGGGCAGTATGAGTGTGATGTAAAGAATGGATGTGCCACAGCTGCACCTTTTTCCATCTATGACTCTGCTGGAGTATGTACACTTCAGTTCAGAGCAGAATGTATACTGCAAAGACCAATATTGCCCCATGGCTGGTACACATGATGGCTGAGCTCTGGCCCATCTAGGTTGTGCTTCTCATGGCTAAAAATGCTCATCATTTTGAGTTCCTGTTATTTCATCAATAACAAGGGCAACGGTACCCCTGCAGACTAAACAGAGCTGTATGGTTTCTTTAAGATAGTTTACCAAACAACACAAAATACAGTCATGTTTAAGGTGTTCTGGTATCAGCTTTTTCATGTAATTGATTCACTTTTGAATTTAAATATCAGAATATTTGTTTTTGTGACTGAAAAGTCAATGTTATTGTTGTAACATTTCAAAAAAAATACCCTACTTTTATTGTGTTTGGTGAGCCACTTTTGAGTGATTTAATTTTTCAAATTAAAAGTATAAATGTATCCATGTCCTTGTTATTATGATTGTCAGTTGTGGGGTCTGTGCATTTAACATTGCATTTTTTATCTGAACTAAATAGAACTAAATTAGATTTAAATGAAAATGAAATGATGCTGCATAATTAATGATTTCAATTTAGTGGCGTACTGTTAATATTTCCATGTAACTTTAGCGCAGATCTAGATTAAGAAGAAATTGAATATCAAGCTCTCTAATTGCCCAGATGAGTTGTCACGACAATTCTCTCAATATAAAACCAAAGCTCAACTTCTTTCGGCCTGTTGCCATGGAGCTCAGATGATTGACAGAGTCTAATGCCTCAAGACGTGCATTTGAAGAGTTCTTGTGCTATGGTTTCTTTTCACACAAAAACTGCATGGCTTGTTTGCTGTTCTCTAACCTACCAAAAATAGCTTTTAGTTTCTTTAAAGTTAATGTTACTAGAGAGCATCTGAACCACACCCTTAATGCCATGTATGCTTTTAGTGTCTGTTGATAGAAGCAAAGTCGGCTGTTTGGAGCGTGCAGCAGCTAGTGTACTAAGCATTAGCTTGGCTAATGTTAACTAGTAAATAATTATTATTATTATAATATCAATAATAACTTCAATTCATATTTTGCCTTTCAAAAAACCCAAAGTATATAATGCCAATGTGTATAGTTAGTTGACACTTGACACTGTGTGGACAAAGACTGTGAAGGGTGATTCAAAACCTCAGACTGTTTAAAGCAGAAGTAAGCGGAATGTTTGTGTTAATAAGTCTTAAATAGTTATATCTTCCGACAGCAATCACTTACATAGAGTGTTTGGTCCGAAACACGGGTCTGTCAGTCACTCTGCTCTGCTGTAAGCCGAGGAGAAAACTTCTTGTATACTTCCTTGTATCCTACAACCTTTATCCAATGAGGAGAGAGAACGGCATGAAGGGCTGTGTGCAGCCAAGGGATGCGCGTGAATGTGGTGACGTAGGGACGAGGACCAATAGATCCATGACGAGGGCGGGGGCTGCTAACTCCATCCATAGACATATACATGTCTATGACTCCGTCGGCTGACAAGAAGTTAGCCAAAACGACCGGATCGCTTACTTCTGCTTTAAAAGAAAACCTCCCGAAAAAGTGGGACTGCAATTAGCTGTTTAGTTAAGTTAGCAAACCTTATAGCAACTGCACGGCTGTTACTTATCTGCTTGACAAAGCCTGATTAGCAAAAAGCATGAATGTTAAAATCATACAAAAGCTACAACTAGCTTACAGTACAGAACGTGATATATTGGTGGCTAAGGTGTAGTTAGTCACAATTAATCATAGTTAGAAGTTAACACAATGGTGCTAATTTTATACTATAGTGCAGCTAAGTTAGATGAGTGAAGACGTGCCTGTGTTGGGCTACTGCTTTTTAAAAATACTGGTGTTATCTTTAGCAAAATAGAAACTGAAGTTGATATTTCACATTATCCTCCCTAGAGGAAGAGCCAATTGGCTAAACCAAATATCCAAACCTAAAATGATGGATGTGGCGTGGGCAAATCTTCTATTCTTACACCGTGTCTGATTTAGGACAAAGATTATTTCTAATCATGAGTGTTCATTTAGGTGTTTCACATCTTTTTCACAATTTGTCTTGCTTTCTAATGCCCACAGGCGATGTGAAGAAGTTACAACTCTGATGATCTGTTGTCCAAATCTATTGGAGGTGATGACATTTGCAGTGGGGTGAACCAGCACACCCTGTGAAGGCAGGTTTCATCAGCAGCTGCAGCTGTGGTGAAGACAGAAACATCCACCAAGCTCTCGTCTGATGGGGCCTTCTTTGGAGGTAAGCTGCTAGCCCCATGTTGCAGTTGTCTTTAGTTTTCTTATGGAATACTAATTATGTTTGCTTAATTGGTTTTTAGTCATTAAAATGGGGAGCTTGTTAAATCTATCCCCCCTGTTTTCACCTACAGCTAAATTTAGCTAACAAGGTCTGTCTGAATCTGAACTACTTTGTTCAAAAAATGAGGCATTAGTGGTTTAGACTTCAGAGTACAGTGTCAATTGATCTGACATCTTGAAAGAACGAAGATAAAATTTGAAATGACTTACAACTACTTATGTGATAAGCTGCTGGAATGTTTTTGTGCGCCACTGCTGAACAGCTTTGAGCAGCCTCCTTTCACGTAATGGCAAAGAGATATAAAAAATGTGACATTTTGTTTTAATTTCCAGTTGATTATCTGTGATTATGTACTAAAACAGCAAACTTGCACCGCTTTAGAGAGACAGAGCGAAAATGTAAAAGGCTGGAAATTAGAATCACCAGAGAAAAGTATGGCCTGAGGAGAAGCATCGTGTAATGTGCTTTTCCGTATCCACCCCGCACTCTCTCATTTTGCCATTTGAATATACACAGAATTATTTACACCTTCAAGGCAACTCGACTGAACTGCACATCAGTCAATTAGTAAATCAGAAATTTTCTGTGATTCCAGTTTAGCGTGGAGTCCTTGGCTCCCTCTGGTCCCCCCCTTTTAGTCTCCCATCCTGACAGTGACAAATTACTCCTCTGCTTGGCGAGATTGAAAATTAAAAGCATTTAAAGTTGCTCATGCATTTATGCTAATGAGAAATTCAGATATGATTTGCATGCCAAAGAGGCTAGTCTGAGAACTCATCATTGCCCCCACCACCTACAGTCCTGCATTTCTTTAGGCTCAGTTTTTTTTCCTTCTTTATATGTGAGCAAAGAAGAAAATGTAGTGTGTAAACAGGCTCAAAATGTGACATTTTTTTTATTAGTGCTTGTCATTACACACAAGAAATTGTGCTATTGCGTCTAAGACGATCTTTGTACAGTGTTTATGGTGCAACCTACCATTGGCACCCCCCTTATAGCCACTCAGGCAAATTGGGTCATTGTGTCTGGCATTGTCACATCACACCACAGGAAGAAACACCACGAACATAATGACATTGTGCAGTTACTGCTCATGCTGTCTCCTGTCGGCATTCAGAGAGAGGGACTATTACATTCAGGATGTACTCAGTGGAAAAACATTGGTGGGGGCAAAGTTTAAATTATGAGCATTATTGTCTGGGCATAAGCTTCTAAAGTCTAATATTAAAATGTTTGTTTAGATGAAAAAGGCTTTGTTTCATGATAAACATGTGCAGAACACTTTGGAGCTGGAGGATTAAAACTCTGTGCTGATTTGTTTTCCCAGTAAGCTCCATCCACGTCTTCCTCTCAAAATATCAAAGCGTACACTGCTTTGAATTTGTTTGTTCCACAGTTACTAAATGATTGTAACCTTGGAAACAAGATGCATTAATGAAGGTGGAAAATGAAATGGGACTTTAATTTGTTTCAGTGTTCATAGCTGAGGTGAAATGGATTAGCTTTGATTGAGGTGTGAGATGAAGAAGGAAAGCGCTGACATGACACTTGTATTTGTCATCATGTCATTTCAAGGAGGATGCTGCAGCAATTATGAATATGGGTACACAGCAATTAAAAGCGGTAGTATTCATTAATAATTTTTATATTAATTTTTCCAGTGGCCACAGAAATGATTGCCACTGCACACAGGCTTTCCAATTATGCTGCTTAATTAGAAATGTCAATATTAAGAAATAATTAAACTTGGGAATATATTAACCCTTACATACTGTTTAAATTTGATACCTTCACAGTATGGTTCGGGTCAATTTTGACCCGGACCAAGAATTCCCTCATAGTTAGTGTCTATATTGAATTTTAAACTACAGATCTATTTAGAATGTTTAAATAGCCTATGACACATAAATTAATGTATGATTAAGTGTTAAAAAAAAATTCAGAGAGCAGGGAGAGTGCATTTTTTAAGTTTTACAACACTCGTTTTTGGAGAAAAACTTCTACTATTACACAGTATGACATCCTGTTCTACATAAGACATAAACACATAAAAGCCACAATGATTTAAATATATTTCATTGAATTTTAAAATGGCATGAACATTGTGGAACTGTTGGAGTTCATAATATGACCATGTTTAACCACTGCAACCATTACGTGCTATATATTATAAGCTAAATGCTATATCATAAGAAATCATAATTATCAATATTAATTCAATATTTACCACTTAGAACACAAAAACATTAAATAATAAAATGTTTATTATAAAAAAATGCACTCTCCCTGCTTTATATATAATATGGTTTTCTTTGGCATTGTCTTCCTGCTCTGGCACATCCTCCACCAAATCACTATCAACCTCCTCCTTTTGGAAGATCAGATAAAGGGCCTGTTGTACCAAGTCTTGTTGCCATGATGTCAGTCACTGAAATGGCAGCTCAGGAACCTCTATGTCATGACCCCCCACCACCACCCTCCCAACGCAAATTGATTCAAATTTGTTACTTTATAGATTATTTTATTACGTTGCAGGTGCAGGTGCTTGCAGGTGCAGATCTCGTGTCTGTGTCAAGGCACCCCTTGACCTCAGATGACCTCTGTTCCATTTGTGCACCATACTGTATGATCACTACTTGCTGTTTTACTATTTCACTGTTTCGAGGTTTCCCCATGCCCCCTCAAAGACCACCAGGTGTCTGTCTCTGTGGAAACCTAGGCAAATGTGGTGGGAACACAGGCAGTTCTCGTGACAGTGTCGAAGTCCCCCTTTAACTCTGTTTCTGTCACCACTGTCCCATAAATTATACACACAAACATGGCCTGTACAGTTCCACAGTTTCAAGATTCCCTAAAACCACAATTTTCCTTGATTTGACCCACATTGGTGGATCTAAAATCCATCTAAACAGATACGGGTCAAATTTGACCCGAAACAGCCTCAGTGTTTAAAAATTTGTAGCACCTGTTCAAAAGCATACAATTTAAAAATATTTTCATTTTTGTGTATTTTGGGTCACTTTAGGAAAAGTCATAAAATTTCAGCCTAAAAGAATGATGTTTAGGGTATTTTTTCTGCTGTCAAATGTCAAAACGGGTCAAATTTGACCCGAACAGTATGTAAGGGTTAAGCTTGTCAGAAATACTTAAAAAGTTATGACCATCACTCAAATTATGTTTTCTCTAATATGTTTTGCAATGATTTTAAAATTAAAGATGAGATCATTTTGTGTGGCACATCAATGTGTGTGGATAGTTAGTAAGTTCACCTATGTTTTTTTTTTTTCCCCCAATAGATGTTGGTCTTTGAAGCAGCATCCATGTATGGAGATCATTGTTGAGAGATAACACATGAGAAGCTAACTCCTTACCTGACCCCCCAGAGCGGCTTCTGAATGGCAGTCACCACAGAGTTGAAGCGATGATACCATCAACTTGTCTACTAATCTACAGGTATTTAACTCTTTGTTTTTTAATTTTACACCAACCTCTGGTCTACAACCCACCACCAGTGCACAGTATCACCATACCTGCAGGTGTTAACATGACAGTGAGGAGGATGTCTGTGATTCAACTTGATTTTCAAGTGCTTGCAGGGGACATATCTCAATTTATATGTTTAAAATGAGATCTAGTGTGGACTTTAAGGCATAATAGTTATCAGCCACCTGCAGTTACTAAAATGTTAACTAAGTAATTATCAGGTTTTTTTTTCTCTGTGAAACAATCTCAGCTGTATATTAATATATATTAAGTGTGTGTGTGTGTGTGTGTGTGTGTGTGTGTGTGTGTGTGTGTGTGTGTGTGTGTGTATGTTAATTATATATGTTTAATAGTCCACAAATAGCTGTGTTATTCAATTAGATTGCTTTATATTTAGTTTAAACATGCGTTTGTGCTGTCTTTTCAAATTAAGTCAATTGAAAATACTTAATTGAACTAAAGTTATCTTTCATTCACTTAAGGTAATAAAATGAATATATGCGTATAATGGCCTTAGAGCATAGATTTAACTCATTAGTTCATTAGTATTTAGTTCATACTCTTATCTGAGATGCTTCGAGCAATTCAAGCTTCGAACTGTGAACATGTGCAGCACTTTCTTATAAAAACTAAAGACCTAGGCTAGCTCTATTTTGAAATGTTATCAGAAGATGAAAGTCAGTCATGCTCTAACTAGATGCTACCGTCTGATCATAACTTCTGATGTCTATTTCCAAAGAAGCTTTTTAAAAAAAAATACATGGTCAAACTTTAAGATGTGTAGCACTGACACCGTGTCCTGTTCGATTCCTGTGGAGTCGTTCCATTTGTCTCTCAATATCCTGAAAGCATCGAGGGAGCGTCGACTTAGTTGTTTATCTTGAGAGACAAACCAATTGTGAACAACCTTTGATCACGGCAATACATTTTCATACTAATATAGATCTCACAGGTAGCTGCGTATTGATACTAGTAGATTTAAGGGAGACTAATAATCAAGTAGAGCTATCACCTGTTGACTGCAGCAGAAGCTGACTGAAAGAAAGACTTGAAAGCATTTGTACCTCAAAGCGATGGCAGCCTCTAATGATAGGATCGGTTTTGGCACAGCACGTTGGCCATGTTTCCCTCAAAGCCTTGTGTGACAGCTCTTTAATTGGACTGCTCCGTTCCCTCAGTGCTCTAAAATGTTAGTAGCCAGCATTGCTTGGCTGTTGTGGTATAATTATTCCACAATATACTGTAATAAAATCAAGCAAGACAAAGTTGATCTCCAGGAATTCTGTACATCTATTTATGAATACAGGCAATTTCATGTTCATTTGGACCTCGATATCCCTCTCTGAGTCTCGATGAATCATTTCTTCCTTTAATCAAGTGCTAACTGAGCGCTCATGCATGTAAGAGGAGGAACGGAGACACCTTGGTGTTACAGTTAAAGCTATGCTTTTTTTTTTCCCATTAGAGGATAATTACTAAAACCATGTCCAATTACCTTGTGTGTTGTTTGCAGTTCTTCAAGTCAACAGAAAAAAGATTTTGCCGTAGTGCGGGAATATAATTTATCACCATTCAGCCAGTGTAAATAATAATAATAATAAAAAAAACTCTTCACAAGAGGTTGTAACCTTGACTTTGACACTTTTGACATATCTCTCTTTCTGTCTCTTCCTTGTTGTTCTTGTTTTCCCCTACTGACTGAAGAGAGTAAAAAGACCCCAGTGAACTAAAGCCTATATCAGTCAGATGAGAAAGGAGAGAATGTATGCTTGTGTGTGTGTGTGTGTGTCTCCTCTAGCCTGCGGCTGCAGATTAGCCGTGAGAGCCAGAGGATCGCCCCCGCTCTCTGACAAATGAGAAAAGCCACAGTGGCCCTGGCCAAAGTGACAGGCCAAATGGAAGCAATTCCTCCCGAGGCGGGGGAGAGCAGCTGTGACCAGGGCCTGCTATGCCACTCTAGACAGGAACCTGCGCGTGCGTGTGTGCATGTGCGTGTGTGTGCTTGCCTCTGTATTAGCTATAGAGACTTTACCCACGAGACAATTGGCTTTTCGCTCCTGGCGGTCCCCATATAGCGATGTGTGCCGCTGACCTATGGGGAACCCCTACAATCAAAGATGACTGTACACCTTTACCTATGGGGGATTTTGTCACATGCGTTTGTTTTACCCTGCTGCAGTCTGCCCTGCGCTCTTCGGGATGCGTTTGTGGCTGGTGTTTAGAATATCTGACTTTTTATATATGAATTTGAGCCAAGGTAAAGGGCCTTCAACAAAGATGCTGCACATGCTTGTGGGATCATCCTTGTTAAAGAGCACTGCCAGGGTACATCACCCAGCCTCACTTCAGAGCCCAGCGGATGTGTGAGTAATTAACACTGAGCCCTGATGGATTAAATACTACCCTGCTGAGATCGACTCTGTCTGCTGCCATTGGCATAGTGACCTGCTAGCAACAAGACACTTTCAGGGGCAAGGATGGCAAGAGTGATGTGAGTAACACGGATGGAAATGTGGAGAGAGTTTATCAGTCTCAAACCATTTAAATAAACAAGACTAGTGCACGTAAAGTGTTCGAGTGAATAGGTCTAAAAAAAACATGAGGATTAGAAGATGGATATCTCTGGGTTTGAGGCTATTCCCACCAGTGTGGAGTATTTTGCCTCCAGTTCAGTCAGCCTGTCTGTCAAGAGATATATCCAAATCCGTGTCTCCATGCTGTCTTTCCTCCTCGTCTCTAAATCTGTCTGTTCTCCCCTCGCTCTCTCTCCTATCACCCAGGGCCAAGTGGATCCAGCTCCACTTCCACACAGCCATCATAATTACTCCACGCCGGAAGAATCAATTACAGCTAAGCACCATTGTTTCCAGAATGGAGCTAAACATTAAAGTTTAAAAATTCCGAATTATTAAAAAGTCATGCTCTCAGGGACACATACAGAATATTTACTGTTAACAAATAACTTAATAACTTCACTCCGAATTATTAATTCATGGCTCACATTGGCCCAGCAAGACTTGTCTCATGGTTAATTTCTCTGCCTTTATACATGGTTAAATATGCATCACTTCTCGACTGTTCTCGCCTATATGAGCACTTGGCAAATCCGTCAGAGTTTTTGTGACTTTATTAGAAAATCCGAGCTGCAGTTTTGTCTGTTGACATACTGATATGAATATTCCAGACTTGGCTAATGTTTTGTTTATAGCTGGGGAAATAGATGCACTTTGTTGTGCGCATTATAGTGATGTGGTTTGGCTGGTATAGATTGATGCTGCAGATCACTTTTACTCTGAGGAATGGCTAGCATTTAGGAGAAATATCCTCGAGTCAGCCTTGTTTGGCTCACGTTTGAGCTAATGAGCTGGTTCTGATTAGGGCACCTAACAATCCAGCAATCATGGATCATGTTTTGATGTTTTTCTGTATCAGTATCCTGCTGGGTGCTAACTGTTTGAAGGTGAAATTATCAACTGGCTAATCAGTCATGCCACTTGAAGTTGAAGCAGAACATGATTGTCGTAAAACAAAGGTGGAAAACCTTGCACTGGTATCTTTGGCCATTAGGCTCAGCACACGAGGGTGTGAGTAATATAACTGGAAAGAGAATAAACTTGTTTTTTTTGTTTTTTTTTAAGACTATTTTCTTGTTTGTGCGTAAAATCAATGGACATTCCAGACTGTTCTGGATGTCTTGTTTTTGATGCAGATTTGCAGAGCCTATGGGAAACATCCACTTCTTAAGCCAATTGCTACTGATGGTGCTTATCATTCATGTCCACTGTGTATGCATACAGAATATTACCAGTGGGATTTATTTCCTTGTTGGTGTTTTATGCACAATTCAAGTTCTCAGGCCTCCATGAGATTAATGTTATTGCTGACTTGTTCTAATAGCTACTGCAGCAAGCAGCAAACATTTCCCATTATAGGTCACACATACAGTATACAGTAGTCCATGAAATGCAAATACCACTTCATATCCACCCTGCCTGCTATGGGATGAATGGCATGAGTGGCATTAAATGGGCTGCAGGATGATTGAGAATAGGGAAAGTGAAGGTCCTGGCTCTTTTAGCTGCTTCCAGCTGAGTGAATCAAAAACAATGTGGCAGAACCTGAAATAGTTCGCAGCTTTGGAGAAAAGTCCCCGGGGGCTGTAAATTGGCTCTCAGAAGAGGGGAAAAAGAAACAATTGCCCTTTACCTCTGAGGTTGCATGTCATCTCTCTGAAACTCACTACTGGGCAGATTAAGGTCAAGTAGACCATTCCCCCTCCCGTCTTTTTCCCCCTTCTTCTCTGAAGGGAGCAGAGAGAGGGCGAATAAAATGATGACAAGGAGGGATTGAGATAGAGCGCTAGGGTAGAAACTCAGATTTTGAAGGTCTTTGAAAGAGGTTTTACACCCATCCCTGGTGGTTTTGCTCTCTCACTCCAAGAACTGTGTTGATAATGGCTGCTTGTCAAGGCGGATGAGCCCACCTGCTCTTTGTAACTCACTCCTGCTGCTTCAGCTCATAGCCTCAACATAAATATGAAAGAAACACGATTGGGGGTTAGTAGTGATCCTGCATAGTGGTTGTCAGTGGTCCCTTAATGTAGCTGTAAAGGATACAATATTATATGAAAGGACACTGCAGGAATGCATCCTTCAGGTGGAGGATGGGAACATTACTTAGCTGGCTAATTGTAGGCCCACTGAAAAAGAGTAGGTCGGCCTCCTCCTGCAGACCCCACGGTTTGGAGATAACACACTCCTACTGTACCATATTATGTCATTATGTTCTTGTTGTTCACCACAGATGATAGATCAGTGAAACTGAAGTGGCAAGCCTGCCAATTGTAATTACACAATTAGTTGACACACAATTAAGTCTTTTGTTTCAATGGATCGCCCTGTCAATCAGGAAAGAGCTCCTGCACGTTCAGTAATGTGCAAGTGAATGGCATAACATTTTGCCTTCCCATGTCAAGGGCACAGTTATGAAGTCTGCCAGCAATTAAGAACTGTAATGTGCTGAGTTGAGCACGGCAACAAAATAGGCAGCAATTTCTTCTGCTCCTGTTGAAATTATGCTTATCAGGTACCTCGCCTCAGCAAAGGTGAGGGGTCAGCCCGAGCAGGCAGGCAGCATTTCTCCACATAATTGAGAGAAGTTTGGATTTAATTGTATAATTAATCTTGTCGAATTAAGTTACACAGAAGTCCGACCCCTAAATTAGGCAGTCTGGAATATTTTAAATTGCCTTAATGTGAAATCTGGCTCCAGAATGCACTTTGTTCTCTCCTGATGGTATGAGGTAAGTTTTTAGCCATGATGAACACGGCATGCTGTAATAACCTGTTAGCAGTTCTTATCACGTTGTTCCTTTATATGATTAATTTCCTCAAAAAGTAATTGCAATTTCAAAAAGAGGCTCATTTTATTCTATAGCTTATTGTGGACCAGTGAAGTGAAAATATAAAGACAATTTATGGTAATGTTCATCAAACTGAATACGAACATAAGAAAGTGTGTGTTTTCAGCTATGGCTCTTCTTTGATGAGGGCTTAGTTGTCTAATGTATTGTTTAGTTCATTTCTCTGACTTAATGTATTCTGAAGGCAATCAAGAGTTATCACTGCTCAATCTTCTGCACCCTAATAGCATTCATAAGTTCTGACACATCTGTGCTGCTCCTGCTCACATCAGTCCTAGCAGCTGCTACCTGAACTCCTGGCCAATGGGTGGTCACCTGTCCTGCTGTGTTCCTTTTTATTGAATTCAGTTTGACTTCCACCATATACAGTGGATTAACAACATCTTTGTCATTATCAGGAAAAATAGTGATAGTTTTCCTGTTTAGAAGGGCTGAGCATGCTTGTGAGGCCCATGTGGCGGTGATGGAATAAAAGGAGGCATAAAATGATTTTCTGTGGGACTGGACTCACCTGAGCAGCCTACAATTTCCTTATTCTATTGTGGATTTTATTGTCTCATGACTCTCAGGTATTGGTTCTGCAGTACGAGCCATACTGTTCAAAACATCACCTGCTTCAAAGTGCTTCAGTGAATCAGTGAAGAATTTTAGTTGATTAATTCACCTACAAAATTGACAGTTTTGATAAATCAATAAATGCTATATTGACTTTAAAATATGTTAAATTATCAGCATGCAACTGCTAAAAATGATTGATATAAATTGATATATAGGAGACTCTTTGGAAAACATTATTAATACCAAGTTTATTATCTGAGTAAAGTAAATTGATATAGAAAAAATGCAGAATGTAATTTATATTTCTCTGTGACATCACTATTACTTATATTTCTCTGTGACATCACTATTTCTTTATTGTATGGGGTTTTGTTTTGCTTCCTAACCCCAGCTGCAAAGAACACAGTTTTTACACATTTAAAAGATTAAAATATGAGCCAGCAAATAAGGACAATCATTGACAGATTGACATCTTTAATAATAATAATAATAATAATAATAATAATAATAATAATAATAATAATAATAATAATAATAATAATAATAATAATAATAATAATAATAATTTTAAAAAACTGGTCTCTCCCTAGGAGAAACCAGGCTTCCCTTTAGATGTGCAAATGAGGCAAATCTAGTCGTCATAACATGGATTCAAATTTAGTTTCCTTTATTCACAGGGCAGAGATTCATTTGTAGCCACCAGTGAATAGACGTGTTTTCAGGAGGCACATTAATTCTGCTGGGTATTTTCTCCTATTGAGTTTCTTCGTAACAGAGCTGTGTGTCCATGTTGATATGACAGTGTAACCTTGTCATAAATCCAAAAGCCCAAACTCCATCTCTAAACAAATGAGTGCACCTCACAGTATCTCAGCCAGATAATCTTGTTTCAAGTCACAGTTAAGAGTGCATCTCACAACACTGTCTCTCAGCAGACTTTGCAGAGATTAGAAACACTTGAGTGGAGATTGGTTTGGGAGAGAAAAGCCATTTGGGGGCGTCACACGGGAAAGGGATAAAAAGTCGGGAGTATCAATGAACTGACAATAATCTGAGATGTTGATAACAGAAATGTGAACAGAAGCAGTTCTCATCAGCATGTTAAATTCTTGTGAACATGGTATTTTTTTTAACATGAATTTACAATATGTGCTAGTATGTGTCAAAATAAAAACATCTGCTGAGATTCTAGTGCATGGTGCCTAGTGGTGTTTAGCTGACTGCAGATATGTTGTATATATTTTCTATATATTATTCAGCATCTGTGTAGTTGATTCAACTGTAATGACAACATTTCTGTTTACTGCAGTATGGAGATGAGAATGCACGTCCGATCGGCTACTGCCTAGAAAGCAGGATGCCCCTGGGGTATTTGCCAGCATAATTCTCTTCTTAACACAACGACCTTACTCTGCTGCTGTTGTCAGATTTAGTAACAGCCGACGCATGAGAGGAGCTGGTAGGAAAAAGTCTCCTTCAGCTTGTTGGAATGCCAACTGTGTGTATGAGCTTTCAAAGGGCCCTCTTTTATGTCCGTGACGTATGACTGTTTCTGTGTAGACGGCATCTCGCGGAGAGAAACGCTACACCAGCACAACGCTGCTGTCACCCAGAATACAGATGGAGCATCTGCCCTTGTGCACTTTCCCTGAAGTGCGTACTTACATAGATGGCTCTATTTTGCACTGGTGTGTGTGTGTATGTGTGTGTGTTTCTGCATAGTGTACTTTTTTGCAAGTGGGGAGATGTACGGCTGCTGCAGGGGAGTATTCTGGAGTGTGATTATTTTTAGGTTCTGAGTTTCTCCCCCGTCCCCGTCTCCCTGTGTTACCAAATTGAGGCAGTCATCGCTGCAATAAACCCATTTCTGGTTCCTGGCAGGATGCAAGACTCTTAAGACTAAAGAGGTCGGAGATGTGGTTTTGTGCTGCTAGAAATTATTCTGTTTTTTTTTTCTTTCTTTTTTTAAAATTCATTTATTTTTTTGTTGAGGGGGTGTATCGTCCTGTCCCTACAGAGAACATCAGGATAGCATTAATACTGTATGGGAAAGTGGTCCCAGACTACAGTGCTGGCCACTGAGACTCAACATGTTTAACCTTTAATCTCGGTAGTCCCATGATATTTTGCAAAAAGACATTCTTTCTTTGCAACAAACCATTGCAGCATGCTTGCGAAATTGAATCTAGCTGATTTCTTTTTTAGGACTTCCATGCTTTATTTGGCTTCTTCCTCCTTTTCCAATCTGTCTTTGATTGTTCAGGGAAATCTTGTGAAATGCAAATGGGGCCAAACAGAATGTAATTGCTGCTGTGTGATGATTATGAGGGAGAACTAATGATGTCCCAACACCGGGGTCAGGTAGGGTTTAATTAGAGGAGGCACAATCAGTGTCACTCTGCTCTTGCGCTCGGCTTTTTCCCGTTGCCTGCCTGGTCCTGTGCCAGCTTGATCTCCAAGAGAGTTTAAAGAAAATAGGCTGCTGATGTGAAAAGAGAGAGGGGGCAGAAATTAATGCAGCTAAGTTCTTTTGTTCAGACTGGGGCTGTTTTGGAAATGGAGCCCCATAAGAAGCACTGGCCTGTCTGCAGATAAAGGTGGAGGTTAATGAACGGAACAGAATGGAAAAGGTCGCCATTCGTGCTCCTGAAAACATTGGTCCATTGTGAGAAAAGCCTTGTGATGTCTTAAACTAAACACATGCACAGTGGAACATATGCTCAACCGAGCACTTTATTAGCACTGGTTAAAGTCTCCCTGTGCTCTCAGTTGCATCACATAATTTGTACAGTTTTGTCAGATGCACATAAATGCTCCCAATCTCCTCTTATACCACATCAGGTGTTGTACTGGCTCCAGATCTGTAGACTGAAATTCACTGAACTTACTGTCATGTTCATGAAACCCATTTTAGATGTCTTTATGCCATGGTTCATAGTCATGCTGCCACTTGCCATTAGAAGGTATTAAACCTGAACCTCAGTGCACATGGACAGCAACAATACTGGTTTTAAAGGTTGGACATGTTGTGCATTCTGGGAAACTTTTCTGCTCACCACAGTTATAGTCACCTCCGTCAGCAGCACTTAGTCTGGAAAATACTCCAACCAGCCTCTCAAAGTCACAAAGATCACTGTCTCTCTCCACTCTGAAATGACTTGAAGCTCCAGACCTGTCCCGATATTACACATCCTACTGCTGCCACCTGATTGGCTAATTGGATAACTGCATGAAACAAAAAGCCATTACACAATACACAGGTGATCCTAACAAAGTGCTCGGTGAATGCAGGTGCTGCTAACCTTAGTAGCAAAATGAAACATCTCCTCTGCCTTTGACTGTGATGATAAATTATTGTTCTGCAGGAATATGTTGTGCAACTGAGCAGATTACTCAAACAAGGAGACCAGATTGGACAGATGAGTGAGATCAGCCAAGGAGAATAACTGTGGCCAACATTCCTGATTATCCAATCAGCGCTCCAAAAACATCAATTCCATCTCGTCAATAGATAATTAAGAGGGATAATTGGCTGGCTGCGCTCTGGGCAGACAAGCACTGCTGGTAAAGTTCCATCGCTTACCTCAGCATCAGACACACACAGCGGAGACATCTGCACAGTGAAGGTCAACGTCATGTCTGATGTAATAACTTGATTTTAAGAACATAAAGCTGGTAGCCCTATGGGCCTCAGTGATCCAAAATATGTTTTGAAATTGAGCATTTTAAAAAATAATGTGTTTTTATTGTGCAGGAAACACTCTACTCTCCTGCACATCTTTAGCAAGATCATCTTGAGATCTTTTCTTGCCCAGTCAGCTGTTCCACATTAGATCTCCTTCCACGTGGCCTCTGTTGTTTTTAAACCACTTTGAAGGATTATCTTACTTGGCAACTAAAGGCCTATTTTACAAGGCCACCACCTCACCCTTTTCCAGGACCATAGTTTTTTTTATTCTTAACCATCTTGCTCAGAGCTGTTCATCCCTTTTAGATCCATGAGTGTCTGTGAAGTACAGGCCAGCAGATTTAAGCGGACAGGGCCAGAGATTTAAAACATTGACCTGCCCGGTCTCAACAGCTGTGTGCTAATCCATTTCATTGCTCTGACTGTCCTCCCCCTTTTTTCTGCTCTGGTGAATAGCAAGGTCCTTAATGTGTGAGATCAAGAGGAAAATAAGGCTCTCCAAATGGAATCAAATCACACGGAGGGGCTGCAGCAAAAGGCCTCGGCAGCATTAGGGCCAGAATAAGACAGAGCAATTGGACTGTAATTCCTTTTCCAGCTATTAGCCCGTCACAGCTTGCCGTACACTCATTTGCCTGGTTCGCTTCTCGTCCCTCTCCCCCGACCAACCAGTCTTTGATTAATTCATTAATTCACAAACAGAAGCTGAATCACATCTCAGCACTTGGTCGACTCAAATTGGATGCAGGATAACAATCAGTCCCTCCTACCCCGGTCCGATCTGACAAATAAAAAATACAGCATTACTGAGTAAATAGATCTCTGTCCATTCGGCCTGATAATTTGTTGCATTTTCATGTTTTATTTATGCTCAGAGAAGCTGCCTGTTCTCGTATATCACAAGCCCAACGAGGCAAGGCGTGTAGGGGTGTATTGATTTGGGTTGACTGTGCACCCCTCCACGCAGCCCTACTCCTACAGCCTCTGCTGCGCCCTTTGCAGTTTGTATTCGTCTCAAGCTTTTAGCCCTCTAGCCCTTGTGCATTGGCTCTCATTCAATGGTCCCCCTTCTTGGCTCACGCAAGGCCCAATCCCATTCCCATGCATTCAATATTCCCATTATAAGCTCATTAGTCTAGTCATTGTTTTGGGCTCATTAATAGGATATCCATCGCCTTAGACACCTCTGAATTACCATGTCACAGTGTGGCCCCTTTCAGAGCATCAACAGTGGGTGGATTTACAGAGTTGTGCGAGCGTGTGTGTCCGCGTGCGACCGTGCGTCTTGCGCCCGTGTGTGCCATGTCGACCTTGAGTTTGCTGACATGCCAGCCCCTCTAGAAACCTGCTGACACACTTCATGTAGATACACATGCATACACACATACACACACACACCAAAGTCCTCCCTGCTCAGAGCCACTCTCCCGCCCACCCGCTCCCAGAGGCTTGTCCGTCAGCGATGCAGGAGACAGCGGAGCGAGCGGGCAGGGGGGCTGGGGCTGGATCAGGGTTTTTAACATGCGAAGCAGGTCCTCCTGTGCGTACGTATTGATCCTCGGAGGGCTCCCAGGCCCCCTTTTTCCTTTCTTTCCCCGGCAGTGGAGGCCATTCATCACAGAGACCATGACTGGAGAGCTCAAACAGCCGTCTCTGTCAGAAAATGGGCTGCGCCGGGCAGTGCCGTGCCACACCGAGCTGGCCTTTCTCATCAGGAGGGATTGGAGCCATGACACAGTGGCTCATGGCGTGATCTGTTCCTCTCACTCACAAGAGTCATCCATAGTGTGCTGGTCAATGCACAGTCATGCCTCTATAAAGCCAGGCCTCCCTTAACTGCTATATTGGATTGCAATGTTCCACTCTCACCTAACATGTTTTTATCGATTTGTAGGAATAA
This sequence comes from Trachurus trachurus, assembly GCF_905171665.1. NCBI lineage: Eukaryota > Metazoa > Chordata > Actinopteri > Carangiformes > Carangidae > Trachurus > Trachurus trachurus. The sequence goes on from NC_139907.1 coordinate 22,338,191, forward strand.
GAAAAAAAGAGAGGGGGAAAAAAAATCATAAAAGACCAAGCGTGCTGTTATGCTTTTGGTAAAAGTAACTTGTCTTGCTGACAAGAAAACAATCAACTTTTAAATGGCGGTTCCTCTGGAAGGCCATTTTTTTGAATCCGCGCTCAAAGAAGAAATATGAATCTTAATATCCAGGTCATGTTTATCTCTGACATCTTTCCCCTGGCTGGTGATTTATGCGAGTCTCCTGCAGTCTCCCTTCCTTCCTGCATACTGCCACACCTAGGTCCTCCCCCGCACCCTCATGTTTGATTGATAGTGACTTTCGACGCCATGGGGAGATGTACATCCCAGCTGAGCTGGTGAGGCTGGAGCTCCAGCTTCAGCCTAAGTTTGGCCATGACAAGGACGAAGAGGGAGGGGGGAAGGGGGGGGGGGGCAGGATGGAGCGTGGCCTCAGCATCAGAAGTGTTTTAAATAACTTTGACAGAGGAGTTTGAACCATCTCTCTGGGCTTGAGCTAATCTGATGTGAGAGGATGCCACACTGAGGCTGATAGGATACAGAGATAGAGGAGGGGACGAAAGGCAAGGGGAGAGAGAAAGGGTAATAGAGGTGCTCCTGCAGCTGGTGGGAAATCTGCCCTCTTCATCTTTTCATCTCTCCAGCCTCTCTCTTTCTCACTTTGCCCCTTCCTCTCTCACCCAGTTACATCCATTTACCACCAAGCCCCGGCTCTCCACTCCTCGCTCTTCTTTCTCTTTCACACTTTGCGTCACGCTCCCTCTTGCCTCCCTCCATCTCTCTCCCTGTCGTTCCCTTCACTCACCATCTCCCCCGCCTCGCCACTCCGTCCCTCTGTCTTTCACAGACGATTTAGGAAGTCACAGCCTCTCCCTTCCATTTATGAAATTGCTCATGTTATTTCCTGCCCCCACCTCCACCCCCCCAGTGCCCAGTTCTCTCTCATGAGTCTCAGTGGATGCATCCTCTCTCAGCAGATCGTCCCTGCATGGCCCAATCCTCCATCCAAAAAGCACACAGCTCAGTGGCCAATGCTTTAAAAAAACAAAGCACAAATGTAATGGGTAATATTCTCAGACAGCGCAACTTGCCCCTGACATCACAACCCCATCGTAACACTGAGGTGCCCATTCTTAGTCCCCACCCATGGCCTCTTGTTTACCTCATCGCCCTCTGGCCACTGTGAAAAGGCACATGCTGCCCCATTTTTCCTGTGGCTGTGTCTTTTTTTATGGCTTACTGCTCTGAGGCCATCGCTGTTATGAGTGTTGTCTGAGTGCTGGTGTAGTCGGAGAGATTTACAGGGCCTGGAAACATTTTTTTTTCCACATTATGGTGAACTACTGCACCTGTTTCAAGATGTTGGAGGAGAGTGGTAACCACAATATGGAATTATGCATTTAAGAATAACAGAGTACTCAAACATTTTGATCTGAGTAGAGGCCACACTGGGGTTGGGTTACATTTAGCTAAAGATTGAATCAGCATTAATTCATTTTTTTTCTCAAGTGGAACAAGCTGTGCTCAAAACAATGCCATATTATCCCATTATAAAGCTGTATAGACTAGTCTACAAACTGTTGCATATTTAGTGACACAACCAGCAACATAAACAGTTTTGGAGTTTAAAGCGACCAGGAAAATGTATGTATATATTACACTGTGGTTGGTGGTCGGCTACTAAATGTCTGTGAAGTATACAGAGTTTATCAGAGCCTGTTTATCTATGAAAAGCTGACTGCTGCTGATGGAAATGACGCTGATGAGAGAGGTCAGACTAAACCAAAACGTAATGTTGTAAAAACTAATCGATAAGCTGAAATTTGCTGAAACACTGATAATACTGTTTGGGTTTGTCACTCCAGGACACCTAATTCACCTACAGTACTATTGTTTGATTGGTAATATAACAATATTGATCAGAGGAGTTTTTAGTCTTAGTAATTAGATGTAATAATCCTGCAGTAATACAGCAAATACGATAGCCTATAATAGAGGCTGGATTTCTGACCTAAGTTGGGATTTCATGGGTCAAACTGGGTTCAGACAGAAGTGTAGAAATGATGTTTGAGTTTGGGTTGGGTTCAGTCACAGATGCTGTAAACACTCGAGCTTTGACCTTGGTACAGAATAACAACTGGCTGCTTAAGCTCATATTAACCCCATGTTGGGCTGTTAAAAAGCATAATGTCTCAAACAACTCAATGAGCCACTTCTGATCAATGTGCAGCTGCAAATGACAAATTTTTAGATGCTCATTGTGTCAAACAGAATATGTGTCAGGTTCACGTCGCGCTCAGTTCCCGCTGTCTTCAGTCCGATTATCACTCTTTTCCTTGTCCTATTCAGTGGTCCTTTTACTGTGAGTTATCACAAATCCACCGTTGTTATCACAGCTCATGTATTGGCTTGCAAGCGAACAAGATGATACATGCTAGTATGACAGTTCTTGTAATGCTGTACTTTTGATGTTGGCTAATTTCCAGTGTTCGTGCTAGGATGTTCTCTCATTTTCTGCCTCATCTACCCAAATGACAAAACATCCTTGTGTCTTGTGTTATTTGTAAAGTCAAATTATTTTAATCAATGACCTTTAATGAACTGCTATCTTTATCCAAAGTACTTGGATGTATTGAGGTGAGAGTAGTTTGCAAGGAAGTTCACACACTGGAAAGGCCTCCATATGAATAGGAATACAAGGACTTGTGTGAAGCTAACCTGTGACTCTGTGCATGCAAGCATATACAAATGTATTTTTCGAGTTAGAGTGTGATGTAAAGCAGAGCAGACAACAGAGCCAGACAGAAGGAAGCAGGGAATGAGTGTCAAATCGTGAAGCGAGAGGGGGAAAAAAAAATACAGGGGAACTTTGATGGTGCTTGGCTTACTGTGGGTAAGTGAGAGATGGCAGGGTAAGAGAGGCAGAGAGATTGAGTGAAGGATGTGTGTGTGTGAGGTGGCGGGTAGAGTGTGGCCTGTCCTTGTGCCTCCTCCACTCCTCTCCTCTCAGCCTTCTTCTCTCTCCTCTCAGCCTGTTTCTGGCTCATTACCCCCTCCGCCAGCAGACTTCTCCCTGGGCGGCAGCGGGAAGAACTGTCCTCTCTCGCTCTCACCGACAGCCGCAGCCCGAGCTCTGCCCTGCCCTCCTGATATTAATCAACACACACTCTGTCAAGCTCGCACACACGCTCTCCCCAGTGAGCTTCTCTGACGGACAGGCTGGTGGGCAGCCGTCTCTTCTCCTGGCCCTCACTTGCAAATGAGACATCCAACCTCTTAGAGAAGCAGGCGAGGGACAGGATATTAGAAAAGTTTCATTGGGAGGAAACTTTGTTTTCATTATATGCTCCTCTGTGACTGACTGCGGCAGAAGATACTAAATGTTCCTGGGGTGGTGGTGGGTGGTTTTTATATTTCCCTTTATAAGCTGTGAAATTATTGAAAATGTTACACAGAATAAAACTCTTTATTGTACAAATACTGTACATGATGGAGAATTAGGTAACATAAAGATCCATAATTGGTCAACCTGACAACCTCCTATTATTAAAATGAAATACAAGATTAGAGCCTGCCATTGTGGTCGGATTGATTGACAGAGCTTTTTAGTAGTGAGAGAAAAACAAAACAAAACTTTTTTAATGAGTGTTTTCATCAAACCTAAATTTTTGCCGGAGGAACGCTCAAATTGTAGAGTTTTTTAAAGCTCTAAATAAAACAGTTAAATTGTGTGAATATAATTCACATTGATGTGGATAGCATTTTGTCTTTAATGATAGCGATAGGAAAAAATGTTTAGAAACAAACCTATAAAGGTTTTTGCATACTCAAAGTGAGTATGTCAGTATAGAAATAAAGTAATACAGATATATAGTCTTAAAACCTAAGATGAATGCAGTCAGCTGACTTGCTCTGCAAAGTGCTGTAGTGTGTTTATTACGCTGTCGTCTTTTGCCTAAAGATATCCCAGAGCTCCTGCCCCTCCCTGCCTTCCCCTCTTTGCCCTCTCTTAAAACCTGTGCCCGCTGACAGTCTGCCAGGTGTGCCCATACCCAGGAGACATGCCCGGTGTCACGGAGCAAAGCGGGCTCACATTCGCCGCGAGGGGAGACGAGATGCCAGCTCGGCCACAGAATAACTTTAGGGGCGACGGAGAGGATCCCTGATGGTGGTATGTGTGACATTAGCTGGCTGCCTTCCCTCTCCTCTCGGCAAAGCTGGCGGCCCCAACTTTGCCTTCACATGCTGACTGGGTATGTGACCCGGTGTCCAAGTGACACATTCCCTGGCAGGGAGTCAGAATATGAAATGATCGTATTATTCACGTCCTACCTTTGACATTGCCTGTTAGCTGTGCAGAGGGCAGCACAGAGAGAGATGCAATCTGGCTGCACTGCCCACCTGAGGTTGTGTGTCTCAACATCAGGTGAAGAAGAATCCAGGAAATCTAGCTTTGAGGGGGTGCACATGTCTCTCATGTGTGTTGTTACACAGCATCCTTCAAAACAATGAGTACCCACTAAGCCTGTCTCCTGGTTTGACGCTGTGCTAATAGCGTAGCTGCCACTATTGTGGTGCTGTCTCTTGGGTGTTCCTCAAGTCTTCCTTTTCTGATGAGAGCAGCTGGACACTGGGGAGTCTTCGTCTCCTTTTTCAGGCAGACTATGCAATTTAAACCTGCCTCGGGCATGTAGATATTACTCCCCGGCGAGATGGCTGAAAATTAATGGAAATTGTTTTAGAGGAATCATTATTAACATTCTCCTTTGGATGCCCTTTTGTCATCTCAGCACTGTCGCCTCTCCTGTTTTATTCTCACGCTAATTTATGCAGCCATTGACATTCCTGTCGGTGTGTGAATGTGCTGGGAAATGTGAATAATCAGACTAATAATTAGTAATTGCTCCGTCACTTCAGTGGGCATATATTTTGGCATTAGAATAATATCAATCATGCATTTATTATCTTATTTAGCTGTTGTTTTCCCTCCTTGTGTTCATTGTTATTGTTTCTGTATTTTAGCATCCAAGGTGTGATGCTTGAGGATGCTGTCTGTTGAAAACTGTCGGTGCCACTAGTGCACAGGGACAAAGGTATTAGAGTTTTTCTCCTCATGTCTTCCCCCTGGTAAAGGGGACTGTGGTGTAGTATAGCACAGCAGACTCACTCATCTCTGGAACCAGGAAATCACATTCCCTCACACATACGACTCAATTTCACACCCCAAGCTGGATTAAGAGGACTCTTCGCTCCGGGCCTGCGCAGGAAAAAGGGTAAATATCACCCTTGTTCCTGGTGCCGGAAAATCCGCTATTTAAATGGGGAGTAATATAAGTGACATTTTCCAGTTCATTATGCAGCCCCTGACCTTCACGATGTACGACTTGGATACTTCTCTGGCAAAAGGCAAGGCCTAGTTTTCCCTAATGGGAGATGTTTGACCTTGTCAGGAACTAAGAGGAGGTCAGAAGTGATGGAGGCTGTAAGCAGCCCAAGAGAGATGCGACGCAGCACCTACAACAATGACTAAGAACTCTGTAAACACACAACAGCGAAGGTGGCGTCGAGTCAGAGCTGTAGTGACTAAAAACTTGAAAAATCTAACAGTTTCTTGACAGACGTGAGCAAATAATCTATTTGTGTATTTTGGAAAGCGATAACGCCTTTGATACATTATGTAAATTTCTGATCTGCGGGGATAATCTATAGCTGTCGAATGTGTATTACATCATCTGGTCTTCAGATTTGTGTTTATCTCTGTTTGTGGCCAAACTGCTGAAGCTTATCACAGATGGATTCAACTAATCTTCAACTGGCTCTTTGCCTTTATGTCCAACTGTACTTTAAAGACTCCTCAGGATTCCAGATAAATCCATCGCTCTCAGTCACCAAATGTAATAGAAAGTAATCATATCGGGAGTCTTTCACGGATTAGGCTGTTTTGAATGTGACTTATAATCTCTTCCATTTGTGTGAACTACAATGATGTGCACTGGGCGCCTGGCAGAGATAATCTTATTACCCAGTTGGCTTTTGTTTTCTACTGCCTTGCTTTTATTCTTTATTAAAACATTTTGCTGCATTAAACATGCTAATTTGTGGCTGGGTATAATTGGGGTCTTGCTTTAAAAACCTCTCCCCTGTTTGGTAGAAGATTAGGAATTTTCATCGTCAGTATTATGTATAGAGTACAGTGAAAGCCCATGAAATATTCTTGCTTTCCATTATGTTTAAAGCCACTCAAGCTTATTAATGTGAAAGGAAAATGTATTATTATCCACATAACGCCATTGTTAAATGACAAAAAGATGTCAGATGGCAGACATTTTGATTGATGGGATTGTTTGGCTGATTAGTCAGTGCTTCAGGGATCAAATTAATCAAACCAATCAGCTTTCAAACAGACAGAGAAATCCTAGTAATTCCAGTTCAGTATATTTTCAGGATTGTTTCGAAATAACCCAACACTCACTGTTGGAGCTGCAACAGAAAGGCTGTCAAATCTTCTATACTACTACAATCAGAAATGGAACAGCAGCAAACCTAGCTTTGGACACCAGAAGGGAGAATGTGAGGCAGATAAAAACCCAGCAACTCACTCAGGAATCCTCATTGATCACTGGTGGCTTTTCGTGAGCCTCAGATGTGGAGAGATCAGAGCTTCAATCTTACTATGAAATGATATCTCACAATGTGAAATGATTCCCAGATCTACTAAAAAAAAAAAATGTCAAAGAAAGCACAGAGAATATTCAGGTGTCAGTATTTCTGCCTCGTTCACCTAGGGGTCTAATAAGTGATCACACAGAAAACGGGGAATCTCTCCCCCATAATGGTGAGCAACTTTTGATTTTGTGTCAAAACATATTTAAAATTTGAACAGTGCCGTCATTCCTGTGGTGTGCCGCTCTCTCCATGGGGCTTGTCACAGGAGGCGTCACGGCATGCAGCTCCAATACACGAGGCTCCTTTCATTTTTCTGTCTGACATGTTAAGTGTGATGGTACAAAGAGGTTCCATTTTAATTGTTTGGACAGATCACTCAAGGGAGAGCGGCTTTGATTTTGGGTGTTGACAGAATAGGCACAGGCTTGCTGAGTTGCTTCGGTGTCTGTCTTGCCAATTCTGCCACTGCGCCGTATTGATCGTGATAGGCTGTTTACCACAGTCCGCACTTAAGCTAAAGGCCAAGCTCTGTCCAACCTTTCACTGTAGCTATTGTTGAGGGAATTAGTTTAGAGGGGAAAAGCGCTACGATGAAGAGATGTCTTCTGATCCACTCTTTCTGACGTGTATGCAAAAAAATCCATTCGATCAAATCTTGACGGTCAATGGATTTTTATCGGATATTCTTTGCGGGTAATGTGGGGAAAGCTTTGCGGCAAGTATAGTGACAAACAAGCCACTGATCTCCAAGCATGACTCTACTGTATGTGCAATATCTGTATTAAATAAGACGAATGGGCACTTGAGCTGTACCGTGTAGGCACTCTATGAAATACGGGTATACTTCGATGAAGCCTAGTGAGCGGTGAGAAATCACCTGTTGATGGGCCATAATGTAATAGAACATTCCTTTTGAATGGGCGGGAACCATAATGTCACACAGTCCATTAATATTCTCCTGCTGTGCCCACGTCTTGGCTTTCTGCTCTGGGGGAATGATGAAGGTGACGGACGACGGGGCGATGACACAAGAAAACAACTACCTTACCTCCTGTCTCCTCGCCAACTCCCCCCTTCCCCCCACCTCCCGCCTCTCACCCTCCCTCGCTTCCTCTTTATTCACCTCCCCTCAACCCTTCAACACAACAGCCACAAATTACCCACTTTGCTCGCAATATTATCAGGGCTGATCGTTGATGTCCATAATTAGAGTCTTAGTGTCGTCTAGCCTCCATTAGGCTAACAATAGAGCCATGGAACAAGGCCACTTTGGGCAAATAACATGTTGAGAACACTTGACTTTTGTGAAGAGATAGTGAAAAGCATCTGAGGCCATCACTGATCCAAACAGCCTTGAATAGTTGTGTGGCGGCTGGCTCTGTGAAAGCAGGCGGACAGGCAGGCGGTGGAATCTTCTCCATTGCAGAAAACACACTCATACACGGCGGAGACGCATAGGAGGCAATCACAGGCAGAAATGCAGACACACACGTCTTCACGCTCAAATGGTGACAGTGTTTTCCCTCTCTGTGCCCATTTTCCTTTGACAAAGACACAAATACAAATATCATCACACTTCACGCTGCAGCCTAGTGGAGCTTGTATTTCAATCACACAGCGTTAGATAGCTCGCTGCTGAGATTCCTTCCAGGCTACGGGGAGAGAGAGAGCTTTCTGTATACAGAGCCCAGGCCCCGTTTGATCTCCGTCATCACCCCTCTAAGACATCATTGTGTAACACTGTAAAAGCGGACGGCTTCATGGAGCGAAGGAAATATCAAGGAAGTTATTCATAAATATTAGATAATATCAAAACAGCCGGTTGCTCTCAGACTCTGAGCTCCTGGGTCAAGCCATCCTCATCCCTTTGATTTTTGTTCTTCCACTCAGGCTGAGCATGGAGGATTGAGCATGCATTGAAACTGAAGACCCCCCTCCTCCCTTTTAAAGAGCTTGAAAACAGTGGGGAAAAAAACATGTAGAGTCCAATTCTGTTACTAATAAGCCACTAATAAAGCACAAATCTTCTGTTTTGTTTCTTTTCTGATCAACACTTTTCATTATTCATAATTCTCTTGTTTTGATTACCGTCCCTAACGCACAGCGTGCCGAACCTGAGGAAATTAATAGGCAGCATTCTCCAAACTCTTCCTCCTCTCCTCCGGAACTGACACAAATTGGTGAAATATCACTTTGATCATGCCTCCTGAACAACAAACAAAACACAAACCTAATTAGCCTAATTCAAAATCGTTCCAAATGCCTCTGTTTGTTATGAAAGCCTTCCTTCTGAGTGCTGTTGTTAAAGATAAAACTAAGTTGGACAAGCATCGGGGTTTTACCTCTGTGTATTTGCTCATGCGTGTACACTGTATGTGTGTTTTAGGGCCGTTGGTCGACTGAGAACATGAGTCCCCTAATGTGCCAGGTGACCTTTGACCCCACCGTTGACAGTACACTAGTTGGTTTCTCCACGTGTGCCAGAAAGGAAAGCAAAGCTAGCAGACTCCTATGTCTATGTTGCTCATCCCATCTGGGTAGAAATGTCAAGTTGCAGGGGACTGAGAAAGCATCTAATTTATTTGTACCATAGTTATTATTAACCCGGTTAAAAAAATGGTGTAGGATCTCCAACAATACGTACTGTAAATTGGTAAAATGTTGATATGACTTGGTTTATAATTTGCGCATCTTATTGAGTTTTTATTGTAGTCTCAATGATCACACCAGCAGAGTTTCTTACGAAGTCATGAATATGCTAAGTCCACCATGAAATAAGCAAAAAGTACTCATCTGTGGATGTCGGTGCTTTTAATTTGCTGTAAAAGTTGACGCATCGCATCAGCGTCTGTTTGCCAGTAGGGATTTTTTTTTTTTTCCAAGGGCAGCAATGCACCAAAGCTATACAGCATTTGAAGTGTTCACTTACTGCAAGCAGCATGAAGTCTACCTTGCAATGCTAGCGGATTAGCTCACGTTGCCTCGCTAACATATGCAATGACTGCCGGCGAGCTCTTCCCCATTAGGTTGGCACATCAAAGGCGGCGGGAGAAGTTCTTCACAGGCAGTTAAAAGTGGGCTCAGTGTGGATCTTGTAAATACCGTCTTTGAGTCTGTGCCTCTCGGGGGACACTTCACACACTCCTCCAGTCAGTCGATGGGAGGGAGGGGAGCAGTGACTGGGGGGGACAGGGTGGGTATGGGGTAGGAGAAGGGTGGAGGTGGTGGTGGTGGTGGGGATTTCTGAGCCCACTCCCCTGTCACCATCACGATCGGATCTGCGCGGATGAAGAAAATCACTCTCCTCTCCTTTTCCCCCTCCACGTCTGCATCTCGCTCTCATCGTCTTCCTCCCCTTCACACTTCACATGATAGCTGACAGTGAAAGTAGAGCATGGCTGTTTTCCGTTTTTCTTTTGAGTCATGTTTTTCATAACACATAAATAGAGCATGCGGCGTCCTGGGAATTCTGTGATTCTGTGTTTCAGTATACAGGCGGACACAATAGCATCCACTCTTCTCAAGTGTTGTTGAAAACATTTTATCCATCATAGCCGTTTGTAGGGCTCTGGTGAGGCCCTCGAGTCCTCAAGGAGCAGACAGGAATAAGAGATGTGTTTTATTACCAGCCACACCAACACACACACACACACACACACACATAGACAGACACACACATATGCTCCCAAGCCCATCTTTGCCTGGTATTGCAGACTGATCAATGCAAATGCTGTTATTTACCCAAGCCTGAAATGAAAAGACTATGGATCAATTTGATGCACTTCCATAGGGTGTTCTCACAATAGCTGGCTGGCTTTTTGTCTCAGCTACCCCCCCCCCCCCCACCTCCTCTTCTCTCTATTTACTCCTTAGCCATCCACCCTTCATCTTTAACAAGAACCCCCCCCCCCCCCCCCCCACATCAACATCACTAATGCAAAATATGCTACCATGCTGCCTCTCACGTACACAAACCACCATGTATGCATTTTCCTCTCTGCACGCTCTTTTTTCTGTCAAACACACCCACAGTGTGACACCGGGGCTGCATCCGTCTGAGCTGTGTGTGTGTGTGTGTATCTGGGTGTGCATGTGTGTGTTTTGGGCTGACCCACTTTCTGTGCTTGGCCAGGCTTGTGCTGCTGCTGCTGCTGCTGCTGCTGCTGTCTGCTGTGCTGTGCTGTTCTTTGCTGTGCTGCTAGGGGGAGATCCCTGCAGACTCCCCCCAGAACAGACTCCAGCTCTCCTCCTGACAGACACTCACCGTGGCATGTTATCCCCCTGCGGATTGGAGACCTCTGCCTCTCTGTCAGCGCTATGTATGTGTGTACGTGTGTGCATGTTTCAGATACACCTTGATGCAGATGCATGAACGAGTGCTCACAAAAAAATGCACGCCGTGCACAGCCTCTAACAGCATCATTGCCAACATGCACACACACACATTCAAAGCACATACCATCCCAGATCTGTATATTTTTAATTCCATCCACCCTCCTCCGGCTCCTCCTCCTCTCTTCCCCGTGTTTGTCTGGAGTTATTGTTTCAATCTTGCTGCATCAGGGGGCCCCTGAAGGTTATAAATTAAACATAAATGCAAATGCGCTGAGCCATTGCCCTCCTCCACCTCCCTCCTCCCACACACACACACACACACACACACACACACACACACACACACACACACACACACACACACACACCCATCCTCACCATTCAAACAGATCAGTGTGTCTGCGAATTAATAGGAGAACAGTGGGCTTTTTTTAATGAGCGAGAGAGGGAAATTAGAGTTGCAAAGCCACAGCGCGGCACACCCAGAGCTGCAGCCGAGGCAACGGCTTGAAAAGCCGGGCGCCATCATAGAATATGCTAATGCCCGAGGTCCCCTCACTGTCAGCCTTAGTGTTGCTCTAGATGAGATCAGAGCTGAGGCTTTGATCTGGGACGCTGATGGGAGCCAGAATCGTCATGTGCACAAAGTACAGAGAGCAGGAAGGGTGTGGATGAGGCTTGTTCTAATCAGAAAAGGTGCACGTAACCAGTGATGGTGACACTTAACACATAGAAATCCTTGATCATTTAAGGAGATATAGTTTTGCCTCCACTCACACACACACACACCAAGAGCAGCCCCTTTATGTCACCTGTACGTTTTCTCTGTCACACACTCACAGGGGACGTAAATGTGATGTCTTAGGTTGTCTTCCAGATAAATGGCCATCTGGTCGTGGTGATGCTATAGGATGGGCCTGAGCGTATTGAATGCTGAGCACCACGGAGACTTGTAGTTGGAACATAACAGTGTTATAGCTTTTTATTCTCTGCCATATGGGCTCATAAAGACAAACAGCAAGGAAAGGTTTCTGGGGATGTCACTTGCTTTTATTTGCCTCCAACGACTGAGCTTTTATTTTGGAAAAACTGGATCGAGCCTCTTGCAATCGATTGTGTTGTGGGAGAAAAATCACCAATCTATATGATGACCTTTTCTTCTCATTCAGTTCTGTCCTACTTGAACGTGAAGTGTGTCTCTGCTTGTTTTGTTTTTTTTATACATGTTCCTTTTTTTTTTTTTTTTTTTTAAAGCTCCAACTTGTACTGACACTGTATCTCCAGCAGGGGTCTTCCCATTGTCATGGACATGGCTTCATAGTGAATTATCCTCCACTAGTATTAGGCAGTGAACAGTACTTCATTGTTTTGAACATGTTTGACCTAAAGCAACAGTTTGGTGTGGAAAGAAGAAAAAGAAGGAAAAAAAACGAGATTATCACTGTGCCTCTGTACTCATCAACATTACCACAGCCCTCATTTCCTCTGCCATCAGCATCATCTTCCTCACATGTACCCCCACCACCACCAGTCATCATATCATGGCCATCCTCAGCACAACTCTCATCCCCAAATCCTTCTCTTCCCCTCCGCCCGCCTCCCCTCCCCTCCACCCCCTCTTTCATCCGCAGCTCCCTCTGTTGATCAAATGCATCTGATCTCATCAAAGCGGACCCTCTGCTCATTCAAGTCCCAACAGACACCCCGGCTTCTTTACTAAGCACTATTTTACATTCATGTTTGAATACCACTGATGGGAGAGCATATCTTGTAGACTTTGGTTTTGTGTGGTCCTACACTGCAGCCCGGGGTTGATCTTTCTTTTTTTTTTCTCTTTTTTTCCCTCCCTTTTTTCATTTCATTGTCATTATCACTTCAGACAAGTTTGTCTCTGACAAATAAATCCAAGGGAGGAAATTAAAGAGTGTAGCCTTTTAAGACCCTAATGAAGACTGGCTTTAATATTCATATTGCATTCCTATGGAGACTTACAGTGAGTTCATACTGACCTAATTGTTATGAATGGCTTTTTTAAAATCTGCTCTCATAGTGAACTGTTCTAAAGAATATACTATAGTTTATAGTTTGAGATATCTCCTTGGTATCCAGTTTAGTACAGGACTGCTGTGCTTCTTTGTTGTAGGGGAATATTATCCTCATTCAGTCCGAAAAGAAGTGGTTGGTAGTGGATGGCATATAGTGGGTGAACTGTGTGCTTACAGATATTACAACATTATAGCAGCTATAAAGTGTGATTACATTCTTATTCCGATGGCAACATTATTGCGCACAGCTTGTGGTTGCGTGTCCAACTCCTGTCAGAGCTGCAGAGAACTGGCTTGAGCCGAGGGACAGAGATGGTGGGAAGAGGGAAAATCAGATCTGGATAATTGCGTTGAAACTCGCTCGCGCAAAGTTAACATCTTGTGGTGCGTTTATTTGAAGGATCTGTGCGCAGCAGAGGAGCAGCGCCCATGCGTAATTTGGAAATCACTCAAATTCTCCGTTTATTTGTGGTTTTTAAAAGAAATAAAATGCACCTTAAAGTGATTGGAAGGAGCCGGTCCTTGACTGTCTGACACGCAATTACTGGAGAAAAAAAATCTTGACTTTATTATGAGAATGAGGAAATGTGTGTCATCTTAAAATGCTGCCACATGAGTGTGTGTTTTTTATTGTAAACCCAAGCTGCAAATCATCGTAAAAAAGGTTCAGAAACAACATGCAGTGTGCGTTATGGCTCGCTACTCCAGTCCGGATTTTCCATGTGAGGCACGCCGGAGCCCTGGAGGTGGATAAGCTGGTAGAGCCCGCTCTCTCTCATGCCATGCTGGGCCACAAGGGCTCCGGGAGACGCTGCTACATATTACCGAGAACCGGGATGGAGGAGAGGCGGAGGGGGGAAGAAAAAAAAGTTTCGTTTAAACCTGGCAGAGAAACTCTCAACATGAAGCCTCACTGACGCACCATTTCACCACCACAACAGCAACACCAGCGCTAGAACAAAGCTTGCTTTTCCACTGAATATATTTTTCACCACCCAGCTTGTGTTTTTTCCTCCTCTCTTGAATTATTTTCTGTGTGCACGGCTGGTCGGAGCTTGCTGTCACTGCGCGCTGAGATGTTGGAGTGACCATGGCTGCGCAAGTGGCATCGGCTCCGACCAGAACTAATAACAAAAATAAGAAATTATCCAGCGGTTTGGGTCCGGAGCTCAATTCGGGGAAATCCGGAGGAGGCGGAGGAGGAGGGACCGCGCAGCGAACTGGACCGATGCTGGGCGCCGGAGATGGGACTCTGAATAATGTAGACCATCACCGCCGAAACGAGCTCAACATGGTCCATTCAACTTCCACGACTCACAACGCTCCAGACGGCCACGACAAGGATGGGAATAACCTTACGTCCGCCTCGGCGTCGACTAATTCAACCACTTCCTCGATGGAAACGGGTTTGATCGCGAACCACAAGCTGAAATGTGTGGGGAGCGGAGATCCCCCTCAGTCCCAGCCGCTGCCTCAGCAGCAGCCGCCGCCGCAATTCGGCCAATTTGCGCCACATCAGCAGCGACAGATCCAAAGTAATAACACCGCCAATAACAACGGCCAGGGGCCCCGGGGGGACAGAGGTATGGATCACCAACACCACGGTGGGAAAGAGAACCTGTTGGGGGGGCACGGGGAGCCACAGCAGCAGCACATGCCAGGGAAAGGTGAGGGGGAGCTCACCTGTAAACCCGCGGAGAGGATGACGAGCACCAGGTACGAACACGCGAACTTGGGGCCAACTAGTAACAACTCAGAGTTTAATAACAACTATTACACTCCGAGGCCCTGTTATGAGCAACATGGCGGACAGCAGCAACAAAGCAGTGGGATGGGGATAACGCACTCCTCGGCGCACAACAGCATGGAGAACTCCCACGAAGCGGGGTTCCACAACAGCCAGTACAACCAGTACCCGGCGGCGTACCGAGCGGGCTACGGCGGCGGGGCCTACGGGATGATGGGCCCCTCCGGATGCCGGCAACCTGGGAACATGATGATGGGCAGCAACTCCTCAACAAGCCACGGCAAGCCTCCACTGGGAGGCGGTCCGGGTGGCTTCCAGAGGTTCCCGGGACAGAGTCAGCAGCAGCAGCAGCAGCAGCAGCAGCAGCAACAGCAGCAGCAGCATCCCTCAGGGGCCACCCCGACCCTCAACCAGCTGCTGACCTCCCCCAGCCCGATGATGCGGGGTTATGGTGGTGCCTATCAAGACTACAGTGGACCCACGGCGCAACAGCAAGCCGGTTTGGGCCTGGGGAAAGACGTGGGGCCCCAGTATGGAGCCGCCTCGGCTCACGTCTGGGGGGGACAGCAGAGGAACCACCCTCACTCCATGAGCCCGGGCAACGGAGGACAAGGCCTCGGCAGGACGCAGGTGAGTTCTGGGAACTTCAGCCAAGAGCATCAGTGAACTTGAGGTTCCCAGCGCTGCTGTCACTCATAATTACCAGGTGTTGTGACACTGTGTGTGTGCGTGCGTGTATTTGCTGTGTTTACCCCGGACAAGGTCCAGTAGTTGGTAAGAGTATTAAGCCCATTAAAATAACGTGGGTTAATATTAAATCCTTTTTTCCCATGTTGTTCACACAATCCTGACGTGTGTAAACGTGTTAAATAGTGAACCCACGGAGTGTTAGTGTGGCAGAAATATCACATGATTTATTATAAAAGCATCTTTAATGAGACTGTTTTAATGAGCTTAAAATAACGATAAGGCTGTATCACAGGGTGTGTGTTTTGTTTCAGTGGTCACATCGCTGTAGTTGATACTTCAGTTGTGTTTTCTCCGTATTGTTTCAATTTTAGTTTTAGTTGAATAACAGTCATGCAGGGCAGCTTCACCTCTCTGCCGACGTGGTGTCAGACACGTTGCGAAACGCCCTGCTTAGAGGACGTGTTGTAGCCCATTCGAGGCGCTCGCGGAACAAAGTGAAATATTTGTACAGAAAACCCAGATGCATTCTCGTCAGAGACGATAACGCACTCTCGTATTTCCAATCTCCCGACTTGGACGGTTTGAAAAATGAAGCGCACACCGCGGCCGTGCAAAGACAGCACGTCCCCTCTCTGTGCGCTCCGTGTCGAGCCGGAGCGCTTCTGTGCGCCTCGTTTATTCCCATGCAGCTCTGCTCAGAATTTGAATAGTGGAGGTAAACTGGCTAAAAGCTCTCCTTACTTCTGGCTCACAGTTGACACCCAGTCTGCCATCTGATTGGCTCCCCGTGGCCCCGCTGGGCAGACTGCACTTCGGAAAAAAAAGAGGAGGATTCTTGCAGGGATCTTTGGCCATGGCGCTGTTGTGATACTGCATTCACGTCTTATGGGAATAGCTACTCCAGACTTGGAGGCCATCCAACGCAATAATTGAAGTTTTATGAAGGTTTAGGCTGCTCCTGATAATTATTCTCATAATTCTCCTCTCTGAACAGACGTACA
The DNA here is from genome assembly GCF_905171665.1 of Trachurus trachurus. Taxonomy (NCBI): domain Eukaryota; kingdom Metazoa; phylum Chordata; class Actinopteri; order Carangiformes; family Carangidae; genus Trachurus; species Trachurus trachurus. The sequence continues at coordinate 22,354,678 of NC_139907.1, forward strand.
AAAACACTGCAATGTCAGCTCCCAATGAAAAATAGATGATGTGTTTTCATGTAGAGTTAAATTAGAGCTCTTAAATTACTTTTTATATGGTGAGGTTGTCCAGTTATGTTTGTTCTATTTGAAATTCAGACTATTCACATTATGTTAATACTATTATGAAACTCTTTATGCTCCACCACAGGAAAAACTCACTTTTTTTTCATGCAGCTCCCTTTTTCACAATTAATCACTGTTTTACATAATAACCACTGAAGCTGACTCTTGATGATGGGCACCACTGCAGCTGGGGTTGAATGCCTTGCTAGAGGGCACTCAAGCTGCAACACTGGAGGAAAGGATGGAAGTGTTAGTAATTATTCAACCATTTCTCCTTCTGTGTTTTGGGGACTGCAATCAGGAGTCCCTGGGTGTCCCTGAACCCAGTGCTAAAACATTTCTCTAATAGCATCGATAGCGAGCAGCTCTGCAGCCAGGGGAGCCAGTTGCTGCGAGTTCAGAACTCCGAACCAAGACCTCATAGCGCGTCTCCATAAGAGCCATCATCATTCTGCAGTTGTTTTTGATGCACTATATTATGCGCGCTGCTGGATGGCACATCTGGACGACTGGAGGGTACTAGGTGGTTGAGCATAGCGTATACTGTCTGCCTCTCACAAAACAAAAGCAGTTCATTAGTCTACATTGTTTCAATCAAAGGCAATTTGCGTTGGATGCTGGGGAAATGGAAGTGAATGTTTTAGCGTGGGAGGGTTTGCTGTGGTATTGATTGTAGCTAATTATGTGCTGATAAGATGGTCACCAGAAACCTACAGTAATCTCACTCTTTATTATAATAATTATTAGTGATTGTGTGTGTATTTGGTATTAAATATACATTTGTATCAAAGTCTTTTTAATGAATCCATCAGTTAAAACATCCAGTTATTGGAGTCGTACTCTGAACTATTCATATTTCAGTAATTATTTAACAAAACAGCCCCTTAAACAAATCGTACATTTAAGATTTTATGCTGCAAACCTTTGTGTTTTTTTCTTTTTGTTTTTTCAGTTCTCCACTTTAGGAGTAAGTGCATGTGCTACTGTGTTTTTTCTCGACTCTACCAACATTTCAGCAGCAGTATGTTCACGCTACAAAAGCCCTATGTTTAATTCATATTTGGAGCAGCAGCACTGCTCTCCTGTGCACTGACAGGCTGTGTGAGAAAGGCGAGCAGTGTAGTGCATAATACTGCCTCCAAATTGGCCCCGTGATATGACTGCGCTTCACTTCAGAGTGCGTTTGGTCGGAGCACGCCTCTGTCACCTGTTGGCACAGTTTCCCCTCTTTCAAATTCAATTTCCCTCCCCACTGCCTCTCTTCAGGAGCAAGCTGTGAGCGAAACGAGTGCACCTCATTTACACCGCTGTCTCCCCCCCTCACGCTCACTTGTCTGGCCACTCACCAAAATGAAGACAGAGCCCCACCACTGTGTGTGCGTGTTTGTTTTTGTTTTTTTTGTGTGTGTGTGCATACACATCAGAGATGACATGAGATATGTAGGTGTGTGTTGAATCTGCTCTCATCACAATGACTTTGTCCTAGTTTTCAAATTACCACCTCCAATTTGATTGAGGGGAAACAGAACAATATTCAGTGTTCAGTGTTTGTGACCTTCTGCCTGGATGTTTTTCTGCACCTCAGCTAATTTAGGCCGTTCCTACACCGTGTGTGTTTTACCTCCTCATGTACAACATGTACCTGTGGCAATAATCTGACAGCACATATAGTCTGAATGATTTATTTAAGTTTACATCATAAATCAAACAGCATTTTCTGCCTCATCCTATATGTGTAACAAGCATCCGCCTGTTATCCGCTAATCGGAACACACCCAACACACACACAGAACAATAAAAGTAATTAGTAGATAATAATGAGGGCCCAGCAAGTTGGAAATAGAGTGTTGTTGCTTAGATAATTACAGCGTCAACTCATTTAAAATCTGACCTAATAAAACAAAAATGAATGGATATCTCCCGTACAGTTTCTACTAATTCATCACTATTATGCTCAGTGTTTTGCCTTTGTTTTTTCAGAATTGGAATCAAAGCTCAGTGGTTCTACATATCAAAGACGAGACCCAATCCCATCCTTGGTAATGTGCTTACCTTGAAATGATCCCTGCTTTCGCAGTGCTCTCCAGTGCATACTGTTTACATTTCTCTCTTATGAATTATTAGTGTGATACGAACAAAGACTTTATAATGGGAGCTATGCATCAATGTCACATTGTATTATGCGGCTATCTCAGGGAGCCTTGTGCATAGTGATGGGCCTGACTGTGGCTGCTGGAATTTAATTTATGGTGCATGTTCTGCATCGGACAGACAGTCCATGGGGTCTGGTCAGGAAATGGGCATGCAGGTGTGTGTGTGTGTGTGTGTGTGTGTGTGTGTTTCCGGGCTTCTTTTTATTCTTGGTGTGTGTTTGAAAATGCGTGCTCATGTGTGTCCTTGAGTGTGTGTCCCTTCTCCCTGTGTCTCTGTTTGTGTGTGAGTGTGTACACAGGCAGGAGCCGGCTGAAGCCCCTTCGTCAGCACTAAGCAGTCCAACCTCAACCCCCCCCTCTCTCTCTGGCTCTCTGTCTCTCCCGCTCTCTGCCCCCTCCCGTTGCCAGTTTGTTTATGTTGTTTTGTTTACATCTCTGTCTTGGCCAGCCAGCGCAGTGCTGATTAGCAACACTAGAGCGAAATTTCAATTTACTCTGTTGCGTCCGATAAGGACCCCGTGCAGCGTTTTTCATCTTCCTTGGATGAAACACAGAGCCTGCTTAGGTAATTGGCAGGCACAGGTTATCCCTGGTCTGCATGTGGTTTCCACAAGATGTCATTTAATTCAAATTTAGAAAAAAAGAAGTAATAATGTAAATAAAAAAAAAAGAATAGAAAAAAAAACGATGCAAATGTCCAGCATCATCGGACATCTCATGTAGGCTAATAGGATAATTGTAGTTTTTCTGCTTGGCCCTATTGTGCACTCACAACATCCCCTGGAGTCAAAGGTTGATGTGTAAACGCCCTGAAGAAAAGATTTAATTACTGCACAGGCGTTGATTTGGTGTCAGCTGTTTCTCAGCTCTGTCTTATCCAAAGTGTCAGTGTCAGGAGTTAGCAGAAAAATCAAAACCGAGGCAATTTTTGGGGGATGAAAGTTAATTGTCCATTTGGGAAAATGTGACTTTTCCGTGTGGGTGAGATGGTGCATTCGTTTGATTGTCATTTCAATTTAATTTCTCAACCTTACTCAGTCTGTGTCAGCAGAGGTGGAATCTATTGAGGATGACAATTTATAAAAACTAAAGCAACCGGCTTGCATTCTGGGATTTGTAGGATTTACCTTATGCCATTTAGATGGAGATACACACAACCTACAGATATAGCACCTAATGGCTATTTCCAAGAGTTTTTTTTTCTTTTACCATCATGAGTCTATTAAAAACAACAACAAAAAAGTCACAGCAAACTATTTGCAAATTGTTCAATCTCTCCTGTATCAGCCAAGTTAAACCGAATAAACAGGCTTCTCTGATTTCGTTCACAGTTCACACCAGCAAAAACAAAGTCCTTCAATAATTTAACAGTGCTGGGCATATTGGTGTTATTCTTAACTGCCAGCTTATAGAGAGTGTTTCATGTAGCCTGAACACTGAAACAAAGAAAAGCCCATGTCAGTATTACAGAAGTCATTTAATCACAAATAGTAGCCTACATGGTTACAAAGCCTTATATTTCTAGCAGACGTGTTGCTTTAGTCATTATTTTTCAACAAATGCATTTCCCTCAAAATGTATCTTCAGTGGTATCTTTCACTGTTTTTTGAATATTGATTTTATTGAAGATGAATTTGTTTCCATCTCAGGTCATGATTTGCCAAAACACACTTGCATAGAGACCTAGCTGCTGTCTGTCTGCAGTGTGAGCAGAGCATAGGAAGGTTAGAGATGTGGAAATGTAGGCGATATTTGAAGTGAGTCACATGGAGGGCTGCTGACTTCTCAGGAATGGGCCTGGCTGAGTTCACAGAGATAGAGAGAGAGAGAGAGAGAGGGAGGGACAGAAGAGAGAGAGAGATGGGGTGAGATGGGGAGAGAATATGAGGATCTGAACTCTGGCAAATGTCAGTCTAGTTGAAATCCTCTCCCTCTGGATCTCACTTGTGAAGAATGCAAGGAAAGAGAAGTATTTACCAGTTGTTGTCCCTACCCTCCCACCACCCTCAGGCCCCCCCAACACCCAACCTCACACACACACACTTACACACACTTGTATATTAGGTTTCCTCACTTACGAGTGTGTTTGTGTATGGCTGGCAGAGCGCCAGAGCGCATGGCGGTGGGTGCTATGGTGATGCCCCAAACTTCCCCCCACCCCCCCACAGCCACCACCCTGACCTTCACATATGGTAATTAGCCACGTGGAGCTGCTGAATGGAAGGACTCCCTCCTCCCCCCTCCATCCCAGAGGAGTGTGTCCTTTCTTTCTTTCTTTCTTTCTTTCTTTCTTTCTTTCTTTCTTTCTTTCTTTCTTTCTTTCTTTCTTTCTTTCTTTCTTTCTTTCTTTCTTTCTTTCTTTTCTTTCTTTTTCTTTTCTTAATACATAAATAAATGAAGAAATAACAAACAAATGTATGGCAGCTGCTATATTCTTAACTAAACAGATGGCTCTCTGTACATATTGTTTTCACTTTCGCAGCCATCTCTTTTTGTTTTTCTGTTTTCTTTTTAAATACAGTCTCTCCTCTTTCATCTGCCTCCGTGTCCCTGGCTCTCAGTAGCGAGCTAGGTCTCCCAAGGGATCAGCAGTCAGTTCAGAGGTATTTAGACAGCCAACATATCCTATTGAATATTTATGTGCTATACTGAACAGATCTGTGGGCCCGTGGGCCGCCGCTGAAACGCTGTCCTGCTTACGGTAACTGCTGCCTTCCCTTGTTCCCCCGTGTCCTCTCCTTGGCCAGCAGCGGAGGAAATTCGAAGCATACGGGTCAGCCCCGCCAGAAATGAGCAATTTTGTGATTGCAGCAATTAATTCCAATTCAAAGACACAGTGTGACATTTTTAAGATCCAACCAAACTCTCTGCCGCCTCCTTTCCCTATAATAGAACTAATGGTTCCACAGTTCAGCTGCACAAAAGCAAAGAGAAGAGGATAATTGGCAGATTATCCTGGGAGTTTTATTTATTTATCTGAATTTAAAAGATTTTAGCTGCACAATATTTTTCCATTAAGGCATTGTATTATTATATATTAAAATCTCTGCTTACCTTTAGCGAAGGGAGCCAATAAAAAAAGTGAGCCCATTTCAAATAAAGCTTCGAGCTAAGGGTGAGAGCATTTTTAGACACAAATCCAAACAGAGTTTCTCTGTTTTGTAAATCCAGGCTCTCGTCTTTTTATTTACTGTAGAAAGACATCATTTTAAATGGTTTCTGTTTCATTAGTCGTGTTTATTATTACAGCGTGTAACAATATCAAACTCACAAGTGGATGTCATTAACACATAAGTACTTTTTCTTCATTGTTAGTTCCCAACAGTGTTCCGCAAAAAAAAAAAAAAAAACCCAACAACCCGCTGCCTGTCCTTGCACGTCGGTGATAAAAATGTAAATGGATGTGATCTATACAGTCGACGTGTGTGTGTGTGTGTGTGTGTGTGTGTGTGTGTGTGTGTGTGTGTGTGTGTGTGTGTGTGTGTGTGTGTGTGTGTGTGTGTGTGTGTGTGTGTGTGTGTGTGTGTGTGTGCGACTTTACACATGAACTGCATGCTGCCACCATCCTCCCATCCTCTCACCAGCCTGTGAGAAAAATCATCATCAACATGATCATCATCACCATCATCTGTCACTTTACACATCAAAGCCTCCGCACTCCTCTCCGTCTCCAGACTGTAGACTGTGCACTCCAGTTACACGTCTAGCTGTTTGGTTTGAGTTGATCCTAATCAGCGTTGGCACGGTGGGACAATTTGCTCAGCTACAAAAAAAACAAACAAAACAATAAAAAAAAACAACAACCAAACAGCACCAGCACGGCACTGTCTGTCGTTTGTGAAGCACAGAGAGACAAAAATAGAAAAACGATGGGACACGGACAACGCACCGAGTGTCTGTTAATGAGTTTTGTCTGTTTCTTCAGGTCGTTTTTTTTTTCTCTGCAAGTCCCACTTCGCTTTTTGTTTTTTCTTCTTCTTCATCATCCTCTTTCTCGAGCACACACACACACACACACACACACACACACACACACACACACACACACACACACACACACACACACACACACACACACATACACATATACTCCCTTAAATATACACTTACGTGTGCACATCTCTCTCAATCCTTTGTGTTGACTGGTCAACCATGTATTTTCCCAGCCACAACATGTTCCTTTCATCTTCCTTCTTTCCTACAAATGCTAGGATTGTCCATTACAGCTGTGTGTGTGTATGGAGCTGGTGTATTGTTGATTTACAGGCACCAGTCGCAGCAGGACACTCGTGGTCACTCCTGGCTTAACGCTATTCATTTAGATCAATTTCATCACAGCAATTTAGGAAACAACTTCACACCGCATCCTCCTATAAAGACACGCACACATGGATACACAGACACACACTCGCATAGTTGACACTGGTCACTGGAGAGAATATATGGGGGAAGATGTTATGTTAGAAATGTTTGAAATGTGTTGCAGTGGATGTGGAGTTAGAGATATTTAGTCTTGGAATTTGTCTCATTTTCTTGCATTACACACCTCTGATATGGCTGGACTTGTATTCAACATTCCAGCCACTCCTCTGTCACAAACCGGATGAACCGGATTAGATATCGACAGCCCGGGTGAACTTTATTCTGGAGTTTAAATGTCTTATTTCTTTAAGATGTTAATTCCTCCAGAGGACATCGATGCAGTTTTCAAGAGCAGGTGTTTGCTGTGCACAGTTAATCTCCCTGTGCAGCCGCGCCACCGTGTCCCCGTGTGTTTCTAAGTGCGGGCGCGCGCGTGTGCGTCTCCCTGCTCAATGAACATCCATAGTTACTGTTGGCTAAACATGCAAAGGTTACTGTAATGTCAGACACATGCCAGAGGGGAGTGTGGAATACCACATTAACATAATCCATAGACAACTGTCCCATTTACAAATATTGCCGTGCCAGTGCCGATTGCCACAGTGCTCGCAGGAGCACATGACTGTTTCCTGCCTCGGCCACGCTGCAGCGTGAGACCGAACGGAGGAAGTACAACACAATGTGACTGGTCTTGACAGAAAGATGTTTCCACAAGGACGATGGCTGGTTGTCAGATCTTGGCGGTACTCGCCAGGACAAATTACGATGTTCGAACGTGAAGCGTTTCCCCCGCTCTACCTGAGTCTGGCAGCTTACATTGCTCACACAGGTAGAAAATAGAAAAGATGCTGTTGTCTCATCTGATGTTGCTGACAGCTGGGTGCATGTGCAAACACTTTAGCTGTATACTGTGAAGACTTGTAATAATTCAGTGTTTAGGAGGTGATTTGGTTACAGTTTATAAAGTAGACCCTCCTGTGCTGTGAGGTTGAGGTGCAATTTTATTCTTGATGCCAGATTTACGACTGTGTTAGTAGGATGTGAGAATAGATTTCCAGGGCCTTTTACTATTAAAATCTCCACAGTTGTATTGTGTGTGAATTTGATATTTTCTTAAGACATAAGACCAGTTTTTTTCACAGTAACTTGTGTTCTTTTGGGAATCACAACAGACATGAATACAAAGCAGCCACTGGACTAATATTCTTGAAAGCATTCAGTGTTAATTAGATGTTTTATGGTAGTTGAGGTGGCTAACATGTTGCCCTCTCACCCGCTGGGGCTGGAGTCTGTGTCGACACTCGCAGTGATTGTCTTGATAATTATGTGTGCATAAGTCAGTGAAGAGTCTTTCTCACTCCCCCCCTTCTCTCTCTCTCTCTGCATTTTGAGAAGTACATCTTATATTTACAGCTCAGTCTGACTGCGCTTTCAGCATTGTTTTGAAGGATCTATTGTTTTCACTAGCATAACGGGCACTTTAATTAGTCTGTCTTTGGAAATTCCCTGTGTGTGTTGTGGTTTTCGTTGGACACTGCAGACTCCCGCAGCTCCCAGACATTTCTCAACTTTTTTTTCTTTTACACATTGGCCACATTCCAAAAGGCAGAGTCATGTGTGGAAACTTCTGCAAATTCACATTTTCTCCCTCTGGTAGTTTAAAGCACAAACAACCCCTCCATCTCTCTTTCTGCTCTTCTGTGTCACCTCTTTTTTCCCCCCCTCCTCGATTGTTTCCGAATCTTTTCCTCTCTGTCTTTTGGATGCTAGTTGTGGGTGACCTTGGCTGGTGACTACAGTGCCTACTCATTAAGTAGTAAAGATGAATGGTTCCATTATGGCAGGGGGAAAAAAACGAGCGGGGCCAATTAGTGGTAATTAACAGCGGAGAGGGCGAAGCGCTCTGGAGGGCAACCTGACCCGCACTCTGAGGGGGGCAGAGGGGAGAAGGGGGTGTGTGTGTGTGTGGAAGAGATTTAGGTATATGAACACAAAGAGTGTGTATTAAGGGGAGGTCTGCATGTGTACATATATGAGTTAGGTGATATGATGTATTGATGTGTGTTTTTGTGAGGATAGGGGTGGGGGGGCAGTTATAGCTACTGTATGTCATCAGTGTGTGTAAGAATGTGTAGCGGTTAAGTATAGGTGTTCGTGTAATCAATGCAGCAATGTGTGTTATGTGTGTATGTGTATGAATATGAACATGTGTGTTACATATACTGTAAGATAAAGACACTGGTAGATCCTCCCAGACATCCCTGTGTGTTGACTGATGGGAAAATCACAGAGGGATCCTGCACTTTGAGCGTGCAGAGGTGACGGGGGTCAACAGCCGGCAACACCTTGTTGGCTTCTGACCCCAGGTGTGATGTCAGTCCCCCTCCCACAGCCCCTCGGTGCGGCCAGGGAGCTTGTTAGGCAAAAAAGGTCTGAGAATAAAAGGCCCTGAAATGCCAAGCCGATATACCATCAGCACTAATGAACGTTTTGTGATGATTTTTGTTCTTAATTAGGCAGGGTTTTTTTTATGCTGATCTGCAATATTTTAGCATCTCTGCATCAAGGAGAAATTCAAGGTTGTTCACTAAGAGATTCTCTTACTCACTCTCTGTCTCTCGCTTTCTCAGCAGCTGTGCTTGATTTATTCACCCCGCCTACTTCCCGTTCTTTCTTTTTTTTTCCTTTTTTTTATCAGTTCTTGGGTGAAATTGTCACAGCCGTGTAATCCTCTGGGTGCCACTAGCTGGGAGACTTACACGTGTGCACACATCGGGAGAGACGTGTGCGTGTTTGTAATGGTATTGGCGGCGGGGTGTCTAAACAGTAGGCAGCGCCGGGTCTTGTGTCCAGCATGGAAATCTTGGCAAGTCAATAAAGAAATGTTCAATATACCAGTGAAGGCTGTGTTGACACTTTAACAGACACTGGCAGTTGGTGAGGGAGAGCATTTGTAAAGGCTGGAGATTTTTTAAGGTGTTTTGCAAAGTGCTTGCAAAGTGCTGCTTTCAGGGCCCCTGAAATTGCAATGCCTGGTAAATGGATGGTTTGAGGAGTATACAATGTATTAGAAGTCAATTGTGCATGGGAGGGCCTATTTTCCATATCGCTAGCCGAACAAGTGTGTCACTGTGTGTGTAGCTGCAGCACACAGATACACAACGTACACACACTCAGATTGTACATGCCCCCGCTTCATCTATTCCCCTGTTGCTTCAGTGTGTCTCGGCTTAGTCATGTGCAGGTTTGTGGGGGGGGGGGGCTGGGAAGGTTGGGCTAGGTTACACAGCGAGGGCCATGGCATACATCAGAAACCATTACCCATAATGGCCTCTTTCCTCACACCCCGCATATCCATTCCCCTTCCCTCTTCTGACATTTATTTTATGACAGCTTACATATCAAATATTTAAATAAACAGAATCGGGGGGCTTCGGCAGAGGTTTGCCCGGGGGGTGGGGGGTGGGGTTGGACTCGCAGCAGAGGGAGGAAGGGGATGGATGATGACATTCATTTCCGAAACAAGGAAAGGAAAAAAAAAAACAGCAGCAGTAGAGAGGAAGGTGGGGATGCTTCGCTTGGCTCCAATCAAAGCGGGCAGAGGATGGCAGCAGCGTTTTTTCGCTTACGCCTGGCAGCATCGGTGACAGACGGTTGTGTGTGCACATGTATGTACGAGCGCAAGTGTTACGTGCGCGTGCACACCGTCACGGGGCTCATCCGTCAGTGTTTCTCGGGGACGAGGGAGGACGTGGGAGAAGGCCCCGGTGGCTCGTAAAAAACAGTCCGCCATACTGAAGCAATATCAATTCTGCAGCAACCGCCAAGGAGATCAGAGCTTGACACAAAATAACACAAGGAGAAAAAAAACACAACAACAACAAGAAGAAAGTCTAATGCAGCAATGAGAGGTGGTAGAAAAGAGAAAGGACAGAGGGAGGGAGATGAAGGTGAGGAGGAGAAAGATTTATCTCTTGTTTCCTCAGGAGAGGAAGATGGAGAGAAGGCAGGCTAAAAGTGTGAAGGGGAGAGGTAGAGAATGAAGGGGATGAGGAGAGAAAGACAAAGGTGTGTGTGTGTGTGTGTGTGTGTGTGTGTGTGTGTGTGTGTGTGTGTGTGTGTGTGTGTGTGTGTGTGTGTGTGTGTGTGTGTGTGTGTGTGTGTGTGTGTGTGTAGAGAGACAGCGTGATCCTGGGGTGCAGGCGGCCGGTCTTGTGCTGGCTGGCGTCGGTGGGAGGCCCATTACTGTCAGGCTAATCTTAAAATAATTAATTGCGAAGTCGACGCTTTTTAAAGAGTATTGTAATTGAATCCTAAATTAGGCTTGGGAAAGGGGACGCGTCCTGCTTTGCTGCAAGTCTGTTCCCATTTTCTAGTCAACCCCCCCCCCCCCCCCACACACACACACACACACACACACACACGTACGTCAGTGGGTCATGCGCACAGGCGGGCAGAAGGAAAAAAAAAAAAAAAAGACAACAAGCGAAGGAAATGCTAATGAAATGCATATTTGGGGAGAAAGGGGCCATCTATAATTTAGCTGTGCTCTTTGAATGTGAATGATGTGTGTGCAAGCGCTGTGATTTATTTTTGTTGTGCAGAGGGATAATTCTGTCAGAGTAGGCTTTTATTCTTGTAAACAAATGTGGGGAAAAGAGCAGAATAAAAGTGGAGTAATAAAGTAAACAGAATGGTTTGAATACATTTAGCTGCTGGCATGAATAATTTGTATAGGGGACGGAGAAGTTTGATGAAAGAGAGATGACAGATATGAAAGCCGTTAATATCGCCTGATGAAATTTTGGGTCGGCCTTCGATTCACTATTTCCTGGCACTTGTTTTCGTTTTTCTTTTTTTCTGTGGGCTGCTTTCTCATGGATTAGCGCTGAGTATGTCTTCCTTTCCCACACCCGCACAAGCACATCGCCTTCGCAGACACTCTGCACACACCCAACATGCACCTTCTAACCCCTCAAATCCTCCAAGGCCCCCCCTTTTCCTTTTTTTTTTTTTTAACACTAGCCTCCGCAAACCGAGGCTCCGCTTTAGAACAAGCAGCTCAATGTGCTTTCACTTACGCACACTTCTTGCCCACATGGCTCTCCTCCTGGATGACCCCTGCAAAACTATGGGCTATAGAACTTTCTGGATCAAAGCTTTCGGAAGAAGGTCTGCCCTCCATAAACGTCGGCCCCGCTCCATAACTCTGGCAGGAGCCCGGGAAGAAAGATGGCACAGGGTGCGAGGTCAGAGAGATAGATCTGCAAGGCAATAATGGAAACTAAGCCTAAAGATGCTTTTTAAGGAGTAGGAGTAATGTGCAGGACCACAGAGGCACTCACTCCAACACATAAACACTCTTATTTTCATTCTAATAGAGATTATTGTAGCTTTGGCAAACTGAGTTTATTTTATAATAATATATGTGCGCCTCTATAACAACTCCTGATATGTGGAGCATCTGATTCATTTGATCCACTGCACCTCGTGAGCACAAAGGGATTCCTAGATTAAGTAAACACGTTAATAGAGTCTGATAGCGTTTTCTGTTATGCTGCAACGTGCCGCAATCTCACCTCCATAAGCCCTCAGGAACCAGTCTAACCACTCCGCCAAACATGATGGCCCATGCTGCTGTTTACCCCATTGCACTGCGCTGTGCATTTCAGGTTCTGCTTTTAAGTCGTCTGTATTAAAATCCTTGTCAGACTTGAAATACAATGAAATTCTTTAGCTCTGGCAAAAGAATCTGGCTGCATCTGTATGACAAATCAAACGTCCCTCATGCTGTTTTCCAAATGTTTGAAACCTATTCAACTCCTATTTGGCCCAGATCTGACAGCTATAAACTTGGCTCAGAACATCCCATTTTCTCCTGGCTGACTGGATGAATAACAGCAGAGAGGACAATATTGTGGTCTAGCTGAGCACGGCTGACTCCTCTGTCTCTGTGATCCCTCTATCAATAAGGAACACAGGCCTGTCAGAAGGCCTGCCAACTGTCTGGCTGTCCACGCAGCCTGCTCTCTACACAACATCTGGACACAGATGGTACACACTGATCACACACTCGCATACACACACACACAAAATACTTCTACACATGTTCCACTGATACAAGCAGACATTCACAGACATGGTGTGCATTTACAGTTGGACAATATACCAGTGTGTGTGTGTGTGTGTGTGTGTGTGTGTCCCTACATGCACATACATTCATATCCACAAATATGATTTACTCATATTGTTTTCAAAATGCTATAAAGATTAAAAAATATATACACTGGTTCACACAAACTCATGGGTAAATGCAAACAATAGATGGACTCACACACACATGCACACACACACACACGCACATTCTCTCCCAGATTTGGACACATGGTGAAATGTATGTGTTTCTGCCAAAGGATCTGCTGCCTCTCTTGGGAAATATGTGCATCCCTTTAATATGTCTGGCCTTTAATAAAAACCTGAACATAAAAGGTCGGTCAAGGTTCAGTGTGTAAAACAACTCATGATCAGGGCACTTATTCTGGCTACAGAGTTGATTCTCTGATAGAGACTCTATCAGTGGTTGCACTCTTTTACTAAATACTGAATTTAATGACATTAAGATTTATCGTTAGTTTAATCCTATTTTCTCATCGTGCAAAAACAAATGAGGCAAATGAAAACATTTATTTTCATCTTTTTAGATGAAAAAGACTTGAAATGGGAGCGACAGCACGCAGGAGATGTATTGTATACGGGCAGTTATTTTCAGCATGATTATATCCAAATCTAATTAAGGCCCTTTAGTTGCAAATGCCACTCAATTTTCTCAGTCATATGTTATTCATATGGTCTGGCACAGCCAGTCCACCATAAACATTGCTGCCCCGGGGCTTAGCAATAATAGGAGTGAATAGTGGAGTTCAGTGTGAATCATGGGTGTGTATGTGCAGTCAGCCCATGCATCAGGGCTCCCACAGGCCTGGAGCCTCTCATTGATCGACCCAGCTCCCCCACCTCATGTTCCCAGCCAGCTTCTGTGATTGATTCCCAGTCAGGGCCCAGGAGATGGGAGGCCTGGCCCAGGCTCACAGAGCCCGGGGCCTCCCACAGGCTGACCTGGAGGGGCTGCGGGTGGAGGGAAGCCTATTTCCAGGGCCCCTAACCCAGGCTGAAGAGCCCATTTCTGGGGAAGCCTTCACAGTGGGGTGGGAGACTGGCAGCTCACATTCATTACAGGAGAAAATTAAGGCCACGTCTGCTGCTGCTATAGAGGTGTGGGGTGGAGTGTGTTTGAGTGTATGTATGCAGGAAGTGAGTAGGTTAAGAGGTATTGGTATAGGGTGTGTGTGGAGGGACAGAACACTACCATAACATGCTATTACACAATCTATCATCACCACACACACACACTCACTGTTCAATTACCACTGAAAGCTGGAATACATTTTCACAACCCAGATATAATATTCCTAACCTAACCTGCTGTGTTCGCATCCACGCTGAACGCCACCAGCTCCACGCATCAACAAGCCCGTCTGTATGTCACTTTATGATGGCCAGGCAGAGGAGAAAAAAAATTATATGAAAATCAATTTTTTTTCTAATTAACTTTGTAAATTTCCCGCTGAGCTATCAGAAGTGGGGGCCTCGTGTGTCGTGCCGAGTCCGATAATGAAATCAATTTGGTTCAAATTGTTTCAGGTGACTTTTAATGAGTATCTAATATCCGCCTGAGGAAGGAAGGTCAGGATATCTGTTTGTTATTTGTGTTTTTGTGTGTCTTCTCTCTTTTTTTTCTTTTTTTTTAAGTGATGGATCACCCGTAGGAGAAATATGGATGGTTCCAACCTGCAGAACTGGGCACTGCTCCAAAACAAACAGCATGAATGTAAATCCTTGTTTTTAAGGGGAGGCTCTTTAACCGCACCACAGGTGTTGACCTAGTTTGACAATTTGCTTTTTATAGATACAGTACATTTGCTTTTTATTAAGTCTTTGATTAAAAGACATTTATTATTTTTTAAATTGGAATATTACACATGTGTTCCAGGAGCGCCAAACACAATCAAGTGGCAGAGGGCTTAATAACAGGGAATGGGACTTATTGTGGACTTGCTTTAGAATTAGATGGAGCTTTCACATTCATAATTTACTCCCCTCCCTCTCCTTCAATGGGCAACCTCCCAGCCTGAGGAGCTTGTTAAGCTTTGCCTTACAGGGAAGACTAATGGATGGCAGAGAAAGCCCCCTCAGGACCCTTTAGCATCGTTTCTGTTGGTCTGCTCGCTTAGTATTCACTTATGTATTTTCACCCTACTCTCTGCACAATATCATGAATAACCATAGCTAATTCATAAACACACTTGGTGATACGGGACCTCGTTCATAATTATCCAAGCTGCAGAAACGCAGTTCCTCTCCAATACCATTCCATTAGCAAAGGTGGTGATTTCCTTGAATAAGGGGGGAATCTAGCCTGCATATTTAATACCAGCATTTTGGCTCTGCTCCGGGGAACGTGGGAAGCGAAAAGGGCAGTGCATTTACTCAAATAGCCTGTTCTCTCTCTTTGGGGCACATGGAGTTATTGTTATTTTCCTCTTTCCTGCCCCTCTTTTTTTTTCTGTCTTTCATTTGGCCGTGTAACAGCATCTCTCTGTGGGGTTCTGCGGGCTGGGGAAGTTAGAGAGGAGCGCATTCCTCTCGTTCCACCACGGCCCTCAGATGAAATGGGCTTTTTCGGCAGCCCTCCTCTGTCCCAGGGTCACAGCGGGCAAAAAGGAACACAGGACTGAGAGACAAGAAAAAGACTGGGGTTGCAGCGAGGCCTGCACTCCTCTACATCAGAATCAGACTGTATGAAAACAGGCCGGCAGCGCTGCCTCCATTATTTCCTGAAAGCATTTTGTCATATGGTGTAAGAACACATGCTCAGCACATTTAAAAACAGTCAACATGTGGGAGGGGAATGAAGAATGTTGATCTTTGACCAGACTTTACAAACACAACAAAATGTCTCCTGAAGAAAAAAAATAAAAAATAAGTATTTCTCCCCCCTCACTAGAACCTGTACATGTCTGTCTTTTTTAAACCCATTAGTCCTCCTCCTTGTTATACAGTGTTGAAAATCTAAATAAATTCAGTGTTCTGAAAACTGCATCCTAGCAGGAGATTTGACTGGCAAATATGCACTCTCTGTTCTTCCACACGTGTTCCTTCCACTGTTTGCAGACAATTGCATTCTATTTGTTTTCATTCTCTAATGGTGTGTCGCCGGCATGTCAGGCGCATCTCGTTTTGTCATTGAGGGTTTTTTCTTTTGCTTTTTTTTTCTCTCCGTCCCTGCTGCTTCGTTCGCTCTCAGTCTCGGCGAAGGAAAAGGGCTCCGGTGACCCCGCGACCCCAATCTCACTTGAGACAGATGAAGCAGCCTCTCTCCCTCTCGTCCTCCCTCCCCCCTCCCATCCCTCCCCCCTCCCCCCTCCCTCCTCTCTTAATGACGTCTTTGTGCTGGCCGTGACGAACTGAACGCTCGGCAACTTCTCCCTATGCACATGGGAGGGTGGGTGTGTTTCTGGGCAGCCCCGAGGTGTATGTGTGTGTGTGTGTGTGTGTGTGAGCCCGATTTGTGTATGGTGTAAATATTGGTGTCAAACGCAGAGGGCACAGCGATCAACAGCTCTGAGGACGGCGCAGGAGAGAGACCGATTATGTGCGTTGCCGCCAAACACAAAAGCGAGCCGGCCGGCCGCATAACAACAGCCTGTTATCTGGCTTCTCTCTCTCAACTCACAGCATCACTGGCAAACATACTGCATATGTATGCATGCACCCTCCCTTACCCCAGTCTCCTCTATGGCTGTCACCGCCTGCACCTCTCCCTCCACAGATGATTTCATGCTTCTCATTGCTAGCCAGCCTTCATGCCTAGCTGCCCGTACCATCCAGGCATACCAGGGCTGAGGAAAGGCAATTTGGCTCTACCCAGCTCCCCGTGGACCAGCGCTACTCTTCACTCTGTCATTCGTTACGAGACTTTTTTTTTTTTTTACTAACAAGGCGTGCGTACTGGGCTGCGGGATGGGGGATTGTGTTTCAAGACATAATTCACTGAATTTGGTCCTCTTAGCGATGCGGCAGTCACAGGGGAGCACCATCATGCACACAGCTCGGTTACTTCGCCGCACACTTACACAACAAGTGCCGTTTTTAGAATGGGATGCGTGGAGGGAAAAAGGGAGGAAAAGATCTGGTGTAGGCCGAACTGCTGTATCTTGACAGGATTTATCATTCAGCCCAACTTGCTTGAATCCTGGCTGTGAAATGAAGTGATGAGCTGATCTGTTCCTCATGGAGGCCGGACAGGGAGGAGTTAACAGCGCGCTGCTCCTCTCCTCTCCGCTTGATGACATCAGTATTGTCTCTGCATCCATGAAATTAATTTTTCTAATCTTAGTCAGCAGGAGCGGGGGAATTTGCACACATTAATATGGAACTCGATCTGTACTCGCCCACAGCTGCAGTCTCTCTTCTTCTTTTTCTCCCTCTCCTTCTCCTTCTCCTCCTCCCATCTTTTCTCTTTTCACCCTCTCTGCTTTTTTCCTTCTTCTTCTCCCCTGCTTGAAACAGTAGGCCCAAATGCACAGGGTTCTCAAGCCTGAAATGCAGAGCTTTGTTCTGGAGGCCGAGGCAACGCCGGGCCCCGCAGTGTAATAGGAATTGGAGAGTGCTCTACTGCATGGTTTAAATAAATAACATAAAAGACAAGGCTGATTGTCCCAGCAGACCAGCCGGCTCTGGCTGCAGCATGTTGATTCTCCAGAGACAGACGCGGCACTGAGGATAAAGAGGATCCGTTGACAATAATTATCCTTATTTGTTTCTCCTCACAAATACACACAGGCTAAAACGGTTTCATTACACAGGAGTGAGAGCTGGGATTCTTTAGTCGTCCTTCCAAGAGAAGCAGAAGATAATCAATACCAAAGAGGCATCTGGGGGCCAATTCTCATACACAATCAGGTGTGATGCATCTTTTTAAGGTGATATTCAGAACAATTTTCATACGATGCTAATTTGCGCCATGCGAGTGCCAAATAGGTCTTTACACGTAATAGCTGAAAAATATGAATCCCTCTCCTTTTTGCACATCACACTGAAGACTCGTGGGTATCCAAGCTAAACACACATGAGCCACAGAGCAGCGGCGGTGACTGTCACCTCTCCAACAGGAAGAAGGAGGTGGAGGTAGCGTTAAGCCACCAGCTGATATAAGGGATTATGATAGTTCACTAAATTGCTCTTTTGAGGTTCAAACAATTTCTGAAGCGGCCGTCGCTCAATACAGCAGATTGTAGTCCATAAAGAACACGTCTTTTATTACACTGTTGGTTGTATGAAGACCCTGTGGCTCTATAGGCTGAAACCTGTAGCAACACTGATCTGTATTGTATTGTTCCACCACTGAAGGGGGTGAGCATGTCCCTGTGCCCTGTGTGTGTGTGTGTGTGTGTGTGTGTGTGTGTGTGTGTGTGTGTGTGTGTGTGTGTGTGTGTGTGTGTGTGTGTGTGTGTGTGTGTGTGTGGATTGTAAATAACTGAAATGAAGGGCTGATGCAGACAGGTGATGATTTGGTCATCTTGTGTGAAGGACAAGGTTAGCAATAGCCACAGGGACACAGTGCGTGTGTGTGTGTGTGTGTGTGTGTGTGTGTGTGGCAGCTCTGCTCCAGCTTCATTCACCACGGCTGATAAATCAGAATATTTGAAAAAAATAATAATTCCCGCATTCAAAATGAAATTGGAATAATAACCATTTACCAATATTGTTTTATATTTGTTTGATCCCAGTGTGTGTCTCATAATCCACATATCCAAGCCTTTTGTGTCGAGCGTTTTGTCTCTCTCTGATTAACAACTTAGCACATTAAAGCAAGAAGGAGTAAAATTATTTTCACAACATAAAAATGCTGTCGATTGAGCTCAGAAAAGCAATTTAGCAGGTTTTCACCCCACAGTAATTTCACCCATGTTCTGTTTTAATGGCTTTGTTTTGCAAAAAAAAAAAAGAGAGAGTCAGAACACTGGAGAGGAGTTCATAAATTGAATTTTAAATTTAGCAGTTGAATTACTATTGTCTCCCATGCCTCCTCCCCTCCTCCATTGAATGGCATGCCCAGATGAACAAAAGTGAGAAACACATTTGAAGAAAATAAAAAACAATTTCTGTGTATTCCCTCTAGTTTCTTTTTTTTTTTTTTTTCCGCGCTGTCCCTCCTGGCACAAACACGATTCACTTCGTGTCATATTCATAATTTTTTTTCCTAAGTACAGCCATTTCTCTGAGGGGTGAAAAAAAAAATGTTTCAATTTGTCAGGAATTGTTGTCGGGTTTTTTTGTGCCTAGTGGTGTGAGGGAAACGGTGGGCATATCTCTAGGAAAAGGCTGCAGTGGGCTGAAATCTCATTTAGTGGAACTTGTCATGAGAGCAGATATGAGGCTCCGTTTGGGGAGGCAGAGAATACTCATATTTTTTTCTGCCTCTGTGGACAGGTGTGGATAATGCCATGTGTGGAAGATGGACCAGTGTATCAGATGGCTCTATATAATTTCATTGCGCCTGTTTTATTTAAGAATAAGTGTGTGTGTGTGTGTGTGTGAGAGAGAGAGAGAGAGAGCAGAGAGATGAGATGAACAGTGAGAACCAGTGCAAGATTTTGCTAATACACATTTCTTTGCACATTTGTGTGTCATCAAGCATCCACTTCTCAGCTTCCAAAAGTTGTTTTTATGTGTCAACTGTCCTTTAAAATGCAGCAGTTAACGTTTCCTGTTTTTTTATTATACCAGTGAAATGTGTGTGTGTGTGTGTGTTAGTGGCTGTGTGAGCCGATTTACTTGTGTCACGCTCAGCATTTTTGGCAAACGGAGGACCTCTTGAGATGGATTGGTGAACTGGATAGAGTTTGGGAGGGGTGTGTGTGTGTGTGTCCCATATCACGGGTGGCACAGTGCCCTGGATTTGCAGAAACCGAGTGTCGGCCCTCTCTCGCTGCAGATATTGCTTAGTGGACCTGTGTGTGTGTGTGTTTGTTTGTGTGTGGCTTGTGGTGTGTGGTGTGTACAAATATTTAAGCAGGTCATGTGTTGCCCTACGCTCGAGCAAAAACATGACTGTGTCTACATTAGAAACGTATGACCAGTGTCAGTTTTAGTACGTCGAAAATACCCTGCAACAAATGTGTCCTTTGATGTTGCTCACACACGCTCTACCTAAGGACTGAATCTATTTTAGTTGCATTCAGGATAAAGTTATTAGATCACTCTCGTCGCTGCAGTCAGGCTCTTCATCGTCTTACTGAGCAATAAGGAGACAAATTACATGGTGATTCAAGGGTTTCTCTCCAAAAAAGATCCAATCTGGATTAGATTTAGCTCCCTAAAACCTCCACTTCATCCATCAATATTTAAAAAAAAAACACAAACGACGTTCCTATCAAAAACATTTTGAAACGGGCTTAACTCCAGAATGGCTCATAACGTTAATTATTCCCTAAAGTGCTTTACTCTACTGCTGGCAATCATTTTGTCAGATGAGATGTCAGTTTCTTTTCCGGTGGTGAAATATTTCATTTCACATCGGTATTGGTGACTCCAGCCTTTCGCCAAACGCGGCGGAATATTAGCGGCTTCATACGCGAGTGGCAGAGTAAAGAGAACAGTACATGAGAGGGACGACAAGATGCATTAACACAGTGAAATGTCAAAGATGCATTTTTTTTTCTCTTTCTCAGGATTAGACTCTTGAAATCCTGGTGATGCTGCCCTTTGCAGGATAACCCCCCCCCCCCCCCCCCCACACACACACACACACACACACTCTCTCTTTCCTCACGTTGACATACACCTCCATGCTGTGAAATAACTTTTCGACACCCAAGAGCACTCATTCCTCCCTCTCTGGCTTTCTTTCTCAATCTCACTTACTACCCAAACAGATTTCTCCTTCTCTCTCTCTCTCCCTCTCCTCCACACTACTCCACACACATGCCTCAGTAGACAAAACCACTTTAAAACTAGAGCACCGTAACCGTCCGCACGTAACCTGCTGAATAAAGTGCTCCCATCCCCTGGCATGTCTTCTTGATATTAGCCTGGCAATATGAGGCAGCGGCAATTTCTCCTCTGCACTAGACGGGGTGATATTGAGTTGGGGAGAAGAAAGGGAACTGAGGAGGGAGCTGGTGGTGCTGATGGAGGATGAGGATGTGTGTGTGTGAGTGTGTGTGTGTGTGTGAGAAAGAGAGAGAGGGAGAAACAGTAGGAACAAAATGTCATAAATCACACATGATCCTACACGGCGGAGACAAAAGGGAGAAAGCATGAGAGGAGAAAGGGAAGATAGAAGAACTCCACATTATCTGCCCGGCAGACAGACAAACACGCCGCTACGGGTGACGGATTAGCATTAGCCCGACGCACGGTGCTGGAATTTTGCAGTGGCTCACTGAGACCCCAAACAACCCCTAAAAAAAGTCTCTGAAATACTTACAATAGAATAAATCTCCCCTGACACCTTCTCTTTCTTCCCTTTGATTTTTTTTTTGTGTTCATATAAGAAGCTAGCTCCCCCAGGTGTGGCTTTGGAGAGCAGGTGCTTTGACTGCTTGACTGCCCTGAATTCCCTCCTGGGGATTCAAACTCGCAGACCTGTTGCAGGTTTGTATTGCAAAGTTCGGATCCCCCGCCAAACCCCCTAAACATTAACATGTACTTTTAAATGAATTCATAGGAGCTTAAACTCAAAGTAATGATCACAATTTATGCTGTTTGCTGTAAGCAACGTAGCAAGTGTGAAGGGAGCGCTGTACAGTGATTATTGGCACAGTTGGGCCGTGGTTTTGGGAACAAGGCCATAGGATTTTTTATTGCTATTGCTTCCCATCGCTTTAAACAGCGTTTACAACTCCTTTAAAACCCTTTCAGACATTAAAACAAAGATACAAGCTTTAGGTTTTAATTAAATCATTTTACTTTGGCGCTCCTCCAGCAAAGTTTGCTCCCAATCGCCGTGCAATAAACATCTTTGCTTACTTAATTCCATTTGTAGTTCATTTATGACCTGTAGACGTTAATTTAAGGCTTCCACTTGCCGTGCAATTATGAAATAAATCAATGGTAGCTGTGGTTTGGAGTGTGTGCGTTAAGTGGACTTCAGTCAGGGGTTCCAACTTGGCAGATGGTGGATGAATCCATTTAAACGCCTCTCAGACAATCGCAATGTGTCCTCAAGAATGACTGCGAAAATATTAGCCAAGAAAAAAAAAAAAAAAAGCTGACAGTAAATAATTTCTCCCTCTTTACCTCTACAGGTGTCCTCCATGGACTTCATGGCTTTGAAGCGCTCGCAGCTCTACAGCATGGCCAACAATCCCTACTCCACACCGCAGCAGCCGGGGGGCGGGCCTTACCCCCCTAGCCAGCCATACACATCGCCTCCTCCACACAGATATCCAATGAGCATGCAGGGGAGGGGCCAGATGGGCATGGGCGGGATGCAGTACCCTCAGCAGCAGGTATGTCCATGGACTCAAACACTGTGTATCTGTGCAGATCCGTGTGTGTGTGTGTGTGTGTGTGTGTGTGTGTGTCTCACCGGCCCCCCCCTGCAGTGCCATTCCAGATATTGTAGCTGGTATTATCAGCGATATTGCGGTGGGACGTTCGCTTCTCGTCATGAACATTCTCCAGCAATTTCCCCCTGAAGGCTTGGCATGTTCAATTTGAGACGCAGCCTAAAATACCAGGCAGCACATCTCACACCCTGGCATGTGGTGGTGTCAGTCCCGTTCATCACTCAGATCCCCTCAGACACCCACTGGAGAGAGATGGGTTTGATGCTGTGTGTGTTTGTGCGTGTGTGTGTGCGTGCGTGGCATGCTATGTGTGTAAGGATGTTTGTATCCCTGTACTTGTTTGATGGGAATTTGTATGCTTGGTTATGTATATGCTTCTCTGTGTGTGTGGTGGGTTGTTTGTGGTTGGATTTTTTTGTTGTTGTTGTTGTTTTTTTGTTGTTTTTTGAACGAACGAGTCTCTGATTATGTATGTGTGTATGTGTGTGCGTAGTGGAATGCTCACTGTGTAGTAAACATAGATGCAGCACACCCAACCCACGTCAGAGTCTCTGTGCAACACAATAGGCCTGTGTTAGAGACAATAGTGCTTCTGTCTGCTTTATTGAGTCTTAAATAAATCCCATTTGGACTGAAAGGGTGTGTGTGTGTGTGTATGTGTTAGAGGGAGAGATAGAGATGTGTATTAATCTGTGTGCACTATGTGTGTGTGTGTGTGTGTTTGTGTGTGTGACATATGTGTCCCACATTTTTAGCAGAATGTGAACTTCCTCCTCTCTGTGGAAGATGATAAAGTTCTTTCACTTCAGTTTGCAGCAGAGCAGCAGCAGCACTGAGCTCCACAGTAAGGGTGGTATGGTATTGGTAGTGGTGGTGGTGGTGGTGGTGATAGGGGAGGGGGCTGCACACAGTGTGCCCTGCTGTTACTGCCTGCTATATTTAGTCAGATGTTAGTCTGGACTTGGACACCTCTCATGGGGGCGAGCAAGCTTCCACACATAGCAAGACCAGAGAGAGAGAGAGAGAGAGAGAGAGAGAGAGAGAAGCAGGAAAACACAGATGGAAAGACAGACAGACTTGTAACACGGCCTAGAAATATTGTAGAAATAGTCGCACATGTAGCAGAGAAAACTGATGCACAGTGCTCATGTATTTATACACAGATTACAAACACTATTTTACCTTATACAGTAAAGACATTGGTTGTTATTGTTTTGTTTTGTTTTGTTTTAAAGAAAACATCATGTGGACAAAGAGACATGAACAAACTGGGTTGTAGTGTTGAATAAAGAATTAAGCAGGGTTACTATACTGGCTTTACATATGCAAAGATGAGTTTACTCTCAGACTGTGAGAACGGTTGCATCACGTCTTTTGTGGCTTTGGAGGATCTTTCTACAGTCTGAGAAAATATCTAATGTCAACAGGTTATGTTGACACTACAAACGGGGGCTGAAGTTGGGAGCTGTGTTGTCTACCAGGCAGAGAGAGGCTGACACCCAAACTCTGTACTACAAGTCAGCAACAATCTGCTGCATCAGTTTTGATCATCTGTTAACATCTGTGTCTTAAAAGTTCGGGATTGATTTATGTTTTTTTTTGTGTGTGTGTTTACTATTTTGAGTAGGGATGTGCCAGTTGTGTGTTTTTATGATATCAATAATTATAAGATCTTCTTTCAGTCTTTAAATCATTTCAGAAAACATCAAATGAATTAATAATAGAGTCAATTGCAAAAAAAACATCTTCTCTTTTAGCGAAAGAAGTGTAAATAAATACAAATAATAGGAATAACAATGACATACTACTAATATACTCATCAAATAATCTCAGTTGGGTACACTGTGCTCTGCAGTCCTAACAGGGAGGCTTCATATCAGACTTCATTACCCAAGCTGCAGGTCTAAACCTCCTCTGACGCATTTTGATGATGTCGACACACTCTTCTAAAATAAGCGTTATTGAGCCTGCTCAGGGGTTTTGCAGTATGAAATGCACACATTTGGGAGTGGGGGTGTATATGTGGAGACACGCTGCGCGTAGAGAGTCATGCCAATACATGATGACGCGTAGTCGGTCACACACACACACAAAAATACATCCTTGGTACTGTTTTGTGATGAAATCCTCGGGCGTATTACATAGGGGAGGCTGAGCGTCGGCGTAGCAATCACAGCGTAGCGCTATGGAACGTAATTAGTTCAAATAGAATTAGTTGTTCACTCTGGCTATAGCCATGGGAGCTGCGCTTCTAAAGTTTCTAATTATCTGGCTCTGGCTTTAAAAGCAGCACCACCGCATTGCCTATCTGCAACCGGTGAAATCTAGCTCACAGTAATGAGTTTGGAGGAGGAGGTTTAATTCCACACTCTCAGATGAGCATAATGAGCCTCACCTACAGAAAAGCGGTCAGGGGTCTGATCAGGGAGGAGAGGGGAGGGCTAAAAAAAATGCTCCAGATGTGCGCTGCAGAATATTCTGTGCGTCAGGTCTTAAAGCGACTGTTGTGGATTTGATTTCATCGGTGTCTGGAGGAGGAGAAATGCACCCTCTTCCTAAACCTCAAACGATTGCAAAAACTGTCCCAGGATCAGCTGCAAAGGGACAATCTGACTATAGCTCGACCGCGGCTGCATCAGCGAGAGGGACTGTGGGTGATGTTAAGACGCGGCACGCATTATCCCCCATGATGCACCGCGCTTCAGGGCTGAGACCTCAGCTTGTCACAGCCAAGCATGCTGGGATGTTGCCAGGCAACGTGACGTCAACAACGATATGTGTGTATGTCTATCTCTGAGATTTCCCCAGGACTAAACGACCGTCTGTGTGTGCGCGTGCGAGAGTGTGTCTGTGTGCGTCTGTGTGTGTAAGGGGGTTTTAGCAGAGGAACAAAAGGTCCTCTTTGACTGCCTTTCATTATTATGATTAAATCCTGCTAAAATTAAGCCCCACTCATATTAAATAAGGACTCCACAGCAATACATACGTTTCATGCAGTGGAGGGACTGGATATGTGCAGAGCTCACCTCTGTCCTTTACATAATTACAGCAAGAATCAGTATCAGAATCTGCTTCACTGACACCACAGAATACACACAGAGAAATCCATCTTTGTAACAGCTTGATTATATTGTGGATGGACTTAAAATCACTGTACAGAGCTGATTATTACAAATATTACAACCAGGTTTTCATTTTGTACACTTATTAGTATCTTGACACATACTGTATCCCCAGTCATGTCTCGCCATATCATTTGTTGCCTATAATCAGATCTCTGTAATTTTTACTATCACTGTCTGATAAAGGTATAAAGTGGGCAAACATAAATAAAGAACAACCCAAAAATGGTATTTAGAAAAATTAAAAGCTACATCTTCATCCAGAATTTCAGTCCTTATTACTCAAGAAAATCCACTCCTTCTGAACTATTCTTATAGGAGCTATTTTCTACCAAAATAATATAGTCCCTCTGGAAACTGCTGACAGCTGTGGACTATCCAGAGCATGGAGAAAAAGTTTCATGTAGTTACCAGAGATGAATTATTTTTCAATTTCACTATTTTCTCTGGCATGTGTACACCCATCAACTCTGCTGATTTATTGCTATTTCCGTTTTTGTTATTTCCTACTATTCATTGAAGCACCTTGACGGAGCTGTTATCTTCATCTGGTCACTCTCAGCAGAGGGGTTGTTGGTGTACATGGGAACATACACAGTGTGTGCAGCCCAGAGGCTACAGCTGACCGTTGAGTCATCGTCTCTGGCGAGGCGTGTTCACCTGCTCAGGCCCTCAAGCTTAATGTCTGGAGCTCTCTTTTTTTTATGTGTGTGTGCATGATGGTATAGATATTTTCTGGCTTATATACCGGTACTGTATGCATATGCTGATTTGATCGTACAGGCACTCAGACAGTCTGACACAGTCTTAACACTGCAGTTCAGTGCCAATTAAGAACCCTGCTCATCGTTTCCTTGTCTTAATCCAGTCATAGGAGGCAAGCACAGACACCGATCTCACTGTTGATGTCTTGGAGAGGGGGGGGGGGGGGGGGGGGGGGGGGAAATCAACCTCTCCTATTAGCCTCCAGCAAATAAGCCCAGAACTTGCATTAGGTGTAGTTAGCATCATGCTGCGTCTGAATGCATGCGCGTGAGAGACGGTTTGAGAGTGTCAGAAAAGGGTGAGAGACAGAGTGTGCATTTGAAAGAGTGTTCACAGCTATACGTGTGTGTGTGTGTGTGTGTGTGTGTGTGTGGAGTGATGGGAGCCAGAACAAACATATCAGCAGAAGAAGAAGAGAGGAAGAGGAGGAAGTAGAAGGAGGAGGCGGGTGTCTTGGGGATGACAGGCCACACGAGAGAAGCGTCACTGTTTGGGAAGTGGAATGAAGTTGAAAGCAAAAAAAAAAAAGAAGAGAGGGAGAGAGAGAGAGGGAGAGAAAAAACAGCGCCGCCAATTCTGAGCGTAATTTCCTGTGATGTCAAAGTTGGCAGACGGAGAGGAAAAGGAATTTGAAGGAAACATTAGTGTTTGATGTGAAAAGAGGGGAGGGGTGAGGGAGCAGGAGAGGAGAAAAAAGATATCCTGGGAAATGAAAGAGAAAGAGGGAGAGAGAAAGAGAAAAAGGAAGGAGCGTGTGTGTGTGTGGGTGAGTGCGCGCTTGTGTGTGTGTTTGTGTGTGGAGAGGGTTGAATGTGTCAACGAGTCAGGCAGAAACCATTACCAGTGTTGGCTGTTTGTTCCTTACACACTGGGCCAACTTAATAGAAGCCAAGCATTTAAAGTCAAGTGGAAATGTGGCTGACCCGCTGCCTGTTCAGTCCATACAAACCAACAACACCCCCCCCACCACCAGCACTCTGTCCTCCGCAGCATTGTATCCCCTCCATCCAGCCCCGCTCAACTTTTTTAAAGATGATTTTTTAGGCGTCATCTGTATTCAATAGTCGTCATCTGGCGAAGAAAAAAAAGAACCCGAAAAAACTGTACATCTGTGTTCTTTAAAAATCGTGTCTGTTTTCTTTTTCAACTGGGCGACATCTGTGTCGGCCCTAAATACTTTCAATATTTCTTTGTTTTTATTCCCTTCGTGTTTTACATTTAGGCATTACAACAACATTTTATACAGTGGTTTTCAGAGCAGCTGTAGCCACTAAACCAAAACCAGTGTGAAGTTGTTGTCAAGTAAAAATTTAATTGAATTTAGAAAATAGTTGCAGTAGACACTGGATAACATTGGCCTAACCCTTTTTTGTATGATAATTATGATAATAATTCAAAAGCATACTGTTGATCTATATGTAAAATGAATGGTGACTAAATTCCATTGAGGTGCGTCAGTGTCAGGGTCCCATTATTGTGTATTGTGCTGCCTCACAATCACAGTGTCTTGGCTTATTAAGATAAATGCACGGCACAGAACACCTGAGGCACACGAGTTGAATTCTGACTTTCGGCTGCTGATGGTGTACGGATAATTTTTTTCTATTGATACACTGATAACAAAAGCTGAAGTAATAACACAAGAAGACACACGAGAAGAAGTAGGAGAGATTTAATTCACCCCAAGAGGCACCGATGTTCCTTTCAGTAAACCTCAGCTTTTAAGTGTGAAACTACAGTCAAACAGGCCTGTCCCACTGCAGACATGCTGTCCCAGTAGTAGAAACGTAGATGTTGCTAACAACAGTGATGACTGATTAATATCAATTATGTCTCTGTTCCATCCAAATGGCCAACATGGCTGACGCCAGGACCATGAAAGTGAAGCACCTCAATGGATTTCAGTTATCGCTCAGTTAATTATTTACACAAAATGTTTTAGCCAGGCCCTCCCTGCAAGTTGGTCTGTGTTTTGTGATAATGAAAACCAGTAAGGTCACATCTGTAACCACAGACTAAGAATATCATGAGAGAAACACAATTATGTACAGAAAGTTCTGATTGTGCTTTTAACTTTCCATTGAAACAAAAAGCTGCAAAAAGTCTTGTCTGTCAAAACATCATCTTGTGGGATATCGACTTCAGGGAGTTAGATGGGTAATTTACGACATCGATTGAGCCCGGCAGGGGGGTTCCTCACCAATGGGGAGAGCGAGGGCCACTTGGAAGCACTTAGGGGCCCCGAGTGCGGGGGTTGTCTATGGGGTTAATGCAGCCAGCGCTGCTGGCTCTGACGGATGGCTGGGAAGCCCCAATAAATCAGCCCCTCTGCCAGGAAAGATGGAGAAAGAGGAGGGGCGGGGGTACAAAGGGGACCACTCCAGCCTCATCACACCCCTCCCTTTTTGAAAGGATCTCGAAACCTCGGAGGCTCGCTCTTCAAAGTACACATCTCGAGCACGCAAATACACACCAGATACACACAGACAGCGCACACTTTCTTTCTTCTCTCTACTCCACAACTCCAGACCTGGACTCCATGCCAGCCCATGGGACTCTGGGCACCTTACAATTAAAATAGACATTAGGAGAGAGAGAGAGAGAGAGAGAGAGAGAGAGAGAGCAAGAAAAGGACGGAGGGCTTAAAAGAGGAGAGTGAAAAGGATTGAAAGAAAGGACAACGATATGGAAAGGCTGATTAATTAAGGGTTTCTCTCTGGCTACAGAATAGATGAAGTTTCAGGATCAATTAATTAGCAAGCTAGCCTACGCACGTCAATGGCTCTAATAGCCTCCTCTCATTTGTAACTTTTATTACCCCCCCCCTGCTGTAGAGTGGCTCTCAGCCAATCAGATGCCACTTGGAGATGATGCTGCGTGGCCATTAACGAGAAAGGGGGGAGGAAGCCCCCTCCCCTTTCACACACAAAAGTGATGCTATCAATTATGTCATTGTGAGCTGTGTATACACTAGAGTGAACATAAAGGAAGAGAGCAGCGCAGAACATCTATTAGTATACGTTTTATCCTCTCAGGAGAGGCATGGCATACACATTATAAATAAGACTAAGGTGCGATAAATAAGATATGACCCAGTGGATTACACTTTTTCATGTCAGCCATTAGTTAAATTACATACCCAGCTGTCTGTTAATTCTTGCTTTAGCATTAGTTGTATGAGCTGCAAACTCCATTATTCTCGCTCAGGCAGGTGAAGTGATAGTGGATTTTAATATAATTTAGCGTTGAATGCAGGCGAGCAGTGTAAAACGTCACAAACGGCGTGTTTTTGAAAGATCCAGGCTCTGCGCTCTGTCTGCAGCGCTCTATATGTGCCTATTGATAAGATAAAAGAGGAGGGAGATGAAAGTGGAGCGAAACGGAGGGGGTGGGATGGATGGGGGGGGGTGGGAAGAACGGGATGCTTTACGTCTTTGCCGAGTTACAAGGGGATTAGTTGCTGCTCTAATTGGCTCACCGAGAATTCATCTCAGTTTTCATCCAGATTAGAGATAGATTTTTACACAGGTCAAGTCTGCGCCAGCATCTCAGTATCTGGGCTTCATTTGTAGAACGGAGACGTGACACGCCGTCAACATGTGAAAATAGATCTCAGAACGCGTAGATTGGCATGATCAAGGTGTTTCAGCCTCTTTATACTGCTGTCTGAGAAGATGTATCGCAGAAAAGACGAACACCTCGACCAGTTATATAGACCATGGAGTCAAACTTCAAAGTAGGTCTAAGATACCGTATTGACTGGAAGTGAACCTGAATTTTTTGATGACTCCCCCCGATCTTTTTGCAATACCCTGTTTTTGAAGATATAAATAGTAAATAGTAGAGTATCTTATTGAAATTCAGTTATTTAAAGAAACCATTGTAAACATAATAAAGCCCACTAATGTTTTAAACTCATTACCGTCTCCAGAGAATAATCATCATTAACTGGTAAATTAGAATGAAGTGAACATCAGGAAGCACCTGGTGGAGCTGCTCTCAGGTAACTGCTTGTTTTCCTCAGAGGAGCAGAGAAAGAGAAAGGAGTCAGAGAGGGAATGTGTTCAATATTTAACTCTACTGTAAAACATTTCTTATTTTCAGGCAAGTTTCTAGATCTTTTGAGTCAGTGCAGCAAGTTGGAAGTGTGTGTGTGCGTGTGTTTTTCTTGTTTAGAGATTGCACATGTGTGCTTGCTCCTGTGTTTTCCCTTATCTGAGAGAAACAAGATTAAATTCCCATCAAGCTGTGATGAATAAATATTAGGTAATTATAAATATTAGAGCAAACTTTAATCATGTTGATTTAATTCCCAGTTTGACGTGAAGTGAAGTTCTGTTGTAGTTGTGCTCCCGCCTCCAAGGTCAGAGGTCACGGGCAGATGCAGAACAGCTGGGAGGAAGCAGAGCTTTTACTCACGAGACGTTGACTCAGAAGAAGCCGCGGCGTGCGAGCGTGTCAGCGTTCAATAGTGTCACGGGCAACATATGCCTACCTGCCTGTAAACCTCTTACCCCGCCATCCTGACATGGCAAACACCTGATTCATCTCCGACGCACCGCTCGGCATCGGCGCTGACCCGGAGGAACTTAGCGATCCATCGTGTCACTGTTATTTAACACGGCGGCGCCTCAGAGCGTCAGCATCCGACAAAGACAGCCTCGCAGCAGGAGGTGGGGGGGGGGGTGTGTGTGTGTAAAGTACGAGTATAATCTTCCAGTGTCGATGTCGACCGCTAATGGTGAACAAGCTTGTTTCGACTAGAAGCCCCCACCCTCCCCTCT
Organism: Trachurus trachurus; assembly: GCF_905171665.1. NCBI lineage: Eukaryota > Metazoa > Chordata > Actinopteri > Carangiformes > Carangidae > Trachurus > Trachurus trachurus. The sequence continues at coordinate 22,385,595 of NC_139907.1, forward strand.
CCCTCCCTCCTCTCTGTTCAAATGTAATTGACATGACTCCTACACAAGTTCGAGCCTGTCATCACAGCGAGCGTTGAAAAATGAGCCGAGCCGCTGTGCGCTGAAATGATTGATCTTCGGGGCTATTTTGTGCTGAATTGTGATGTTTACATGTGTCACAAGCTGTTTTTTCCCCCTCCTTCTCCTCTTTGCAATTCTATCTAATATCAAACTGAACATAGTCTGAGTTAGATTAGTGTTAGGTAGCCTTCCCCCCCCTCAATCTCCAGTATAAACGCTGAGAAATTCAGTATTAAGATATTAAGGTATTTCAAGTGATCAATGATCTATTTAACGGTCTCTCTCTTCGGAAGAGTCTGTTATAACTCCTTCACTATCAGTCTCATTCAGATTAGATTTTTTTTCCTTTCTCTCTCTTTTTCTCAACCCTCTCTCTCTCTCTCTTCTGTCTTTCTTGGCCCCAGATTGGGGTCAGGAGTTTAGTAGGGGAAAAACATTTGGAGCCAGTGGCACAGGGCCCAGAGCCTCTTGCGAAGAGAAAAAAAAAATTAAAAAAATAAAACGCTGTTCACACACACATTACAGAGAGCATTAACCTGCCCTGCTCTGCCTCTCCAAATGTCTCCATTACGGCTCTGCCTGGAACAACACAGCCACTGCTAGTTGCAGCCAGCCAGCAATAAAACGCCTGCTACGAGCAGCCTCTCTCTCTCTTTTTTTCCCTCCTTTTTCTCTCTCTCTCCCTCAATAGATGTGAGCAGAAACAGAGAATTAGAGAGAGGGAAAAATAAAGAAAGACAGACGGGGGCAGAGAGCAGCGTTTGGCAGTCTTCAGAAAGGGATCTGAGATGAAAATATAGAAAGAAAAAAAAAGAAACACACGCCTGTGTCTATCAGTTGATGGCTACACTATCTGTTTGCTTTCACTCGCCGTCAGTGAGATGTTGATGTTATCACCAGGTCGATAAGTCACAATCTTTGAATAGACCGGCTTGTGTTTTCATTTGGGAATAAAAAACCTGCAGTATATGAGGTTCACCATGCTTCATACAAAAAAAAAAAAGAAAGGTACCTGCAAATCATCCGCAGCTCGTGTTTTCTTTGTTGCCTCAATGTGATTGTGTTGCTTTATTTTTATATTTTTCATCCTGATGTGCAGTGTCTGGGTTCAGGTTACTGGGATTACACGATTGAGAGGCCATAATATCAACCCCCCCCCCCACATCCCTCACTCTTTCTCTCACTCCTCCAAGGGCAGCTCATTCCTGAGGTGTCAAGGGCCTCCCGACGTACGAGGAGGGGGAGGAGCGAGGGAAAGAGTTATCAAAGAGGGGTACTGCGCGATGGAGAGCACCGTCACCTTGGGGGGGTGGGGGGTATACGAGGGCGATGACGAGTACGGTGATGCATCCCTTCTTCTTTTCCCTAATGTTTAATCATGAGACTATTGATGCTGATCCTTCCCTCCAATGCCTCGCATTTCATTAAGGGTCACACCTCCGCCTGCAATTCACAAAGCAGCTCTGGTGTTCACATCTCGTGGCAGCTGATCCTATCGCCACACCGAGCCGAAGAAGCAGGTTGATTTGTTTTGGTCCTGTGTGAGATGATAACCTCTTGTCAGCTCAGCTTGGATTTAAAAGAACTAACGTGTTTTAGATGTCAACTTTTTATGGTGCAGTAATGGGAGAGGTGATGTTCATATTACCAGAAACAGACTTCAGCAGCCAGTCAAAGGTAGAGACTCTTTTTCTGTGTTGATACAGTAGGTGTGCAGGAACATTCACACAAAAGAAAAAGTAGAATTCCCACACAATATTGTCACTGAGTTTATCAGAGATGCAATGTTTTGGTTATAGATCGGCATCAGGCATCATGTTCGCAACGTGAAATTTCACCATCTTGATCACGACTAGAGCCACAGGCTGCAACAACCAGTTGAAAGACAAACCAAACCTCAGACAGTTAAAACAATTACCCCATCAGCTATCGATAAAAAAAAACAAAAAAAACAATCCTTGGATGAATGAACAGCTCATATCGGAAACCATAAAACTGAAACAAAAATTAAAAACAAGTTTTTAAATATTTTATTCATAATAATAAAAAAATCCAATCTTTTAAAAAAAACAATTTGCTCTGTCCAGGTTTTATATATTCTGCAGGAAACTATTCTCATCATTCATTGAAAAAATAATTTGATCATAAAAAAATGAATTTGGAAATACGTGTCGCTGTTGAATGAGCGTTTCACCTTTTTTTAGTGCGATCATCATACATCACTGTGTAGTCGCCAAGAGACGTAGGAGTGTTTTCTTTCTTTTTTCTCTTTTTTTGCATGATAAGAGAGAGAGCAAGAGGAAAAGGAACGATGAAGGTCAACTGAAAAATGTCATCAGTATAATGTAAATTTTTCAGGCACTTATGGCAAATAGGCTGTAGAGAAATAGAATAGGCGACTGCCACAGTTATTTTGATACTGGTATACTTATTCATTCTTTTGACTGACAGATCTGTCAACACTGCGATCTCTCCCTGCTGCGCCTGCCTGCTGAAACTTCCTTTGATTATCTGCCTTTAAGTTTGCTTTTGGATTCACTAACTGAGCCCGGATGTGAAGAATTCCTCTGTTTCATTTTGCTCCCTGTTTACAAATACAATTATTTTAATATAGCCAGTGTTTGCATATACAACACCCATCCTTCCAGTGATGCTCCAATTAACCCACGTGACTGTGAAATCCTGTCAGTAGGTCCAGTAGCTAAGCCTACAGCTAAACAGTGTACAGTATGCTATAATGATATAACACCAGAACATCCTACAGAAGTAAACTGGATCATTGTAAAACCTCAGAATAGCCAGAAGGCTGTTACAGGAGACTTAGAAGAGATTTTTTTTTTTTTTTTTTAAAGTACTCAGAAAGAAAAATGGCTGCCATTAAGAAAAACTCACCTAACTCACTATAACAAGTTCTTGATAAATACCAGTCTTTGAATGATGAGGTCACAGCAATGAAATAAAACTGAGATATGTTTAGGTTGGAGCCGAATGAATTAATGAAACCTGGACAGGATTATATATAGTTTGAATCGATGACATTGAGCTCTTAGCGTGATGCTTGCTAATGTTAGCCAAGCAAAGTGTGTGATATTCATCAACCGCTTTACTATACATAGTGTAAACAGTATATTCTGTCATTTCTTGTCATCAGTGTGCCATCCAGTTATTGCAGAGATGGTTGATTATTTGTTATTATCATTATTTACAGCATTTTGTGTCAGTTCTATCTGTATGGATCAAGGGTGTCAAGTCATCTGCTACAATAATAGAGTGATTTTATTTTATTTTATTTATTTATTTATTTTCAGTTCTGGCAAAGACACCAGAGCTGAGCTTTTTCAATAGTGTTTGAGTATGTGAGACATAAAGTGTGCTTGCATGTGTTTATTTTTTGTGGGCTTACTACAAAATTAGAATAAACTAGTAAATGAGAGTATCAAATGGGAGAACTCTTTTATAGTATGTGGAGTATTATTCTATACTGGTGATCCTGATGTCAATCTGAGCAGGGAGATGTACAGTGTAAAAGAAATGTTCGATCCACTGAAACTCCTTCATGTTCTTTCCCTCTCGCCATTCGTCTTCATTGTTATTTCACATACTGTACCTCTACTTCTTCTTCAAGGCTCTCCTTCCTTCCTTCCTTCCTTCCTTCCTTCCTTCCTTCCTTCCTTCCTTCCTTCCTTCCTTCCTTCCTTCCTTCCTTCCTTCCTTCCTTCCTTCCTTCTTTCCTTCCTTCCTTCCTTCCTTCCTTCCTTCCTTCCTTCCTTCCTTCCTTCCTTCCTCTGCTTCCCTTTCACACTTGTCTGTGCAGCATCTCTCTCCACATATCTCACTGCCTGAATCACCGTCTTTATCTGTCTCTGTCTTTATCATGTGAAACATCGCTTTATCCATCCCCTTTAAGTATTTCAGGCTGTAACACCCATCTTCTATCTCACTCCTGCCTATCTCCCCATATCTGCCTCTCTAAACATCTTCCTTCACAGTGTCTCTATCTCTTCACATGTCTGGATCAAGCTTCTTTTTTTTTTTAAATGTCGTTTCGCTCTTTGTCAGCTGACCTGACTTCCTCTTTTTTTAAAATAGAAATCTTTCTCTCTCTCTTTCCTTTAATTTTTAAGCTGGCGCTCCTGTGTTGTTAATTCTGATACAGTGTCTGCGTGTGCCTGCCATGCCTGTCAGTGTGCGTGTTTAAGGGTCAGGGTGGTGGCTCTGCTTAGCGCTCTGGTTGGCTGAGCCCATCTGTCACTCAAAAGAAGGGGGCAACCTGTGGTCCCGGTCGCCAGCCAGCCGTATCGCCACCTCGACAGAATTATGAAAATTCCTGTCCATTGCTCATTGGCCCAATTGAATTACAAGCGGTGCCTTGTTCCGTGCAAGGTTTTTAAACGGCTGATTTAAGGCGCACACACATGTGTGTTCATACACGCACAGCGCTTCCTTGGATGAGGGTTAGCATGGCTGTTTATTGCCTCCATTTGCAGAGCAGGAGGATATTGGCTGCCTTTTCATACAACTCTTGTTTTGATAGATTTTTGATTGAGTTCTTCTCTGTGTTTGTGTACGTGTTTGTGTCTTTGTATCTTAATATGCCGCCAAGGCTTTTGTTTTCATCACACTGTTTCTGCAGTTTATGGTGAATTATTTGCTTCGCAGGACGTCTATTCTGTGTCATTTCTCCCTACAGCACTTCACATCTGTTGTCATTTCATTACAGACATTTATTTGACACTGTGTGCCTGCCAAGACACTCTGGATAAATCACACTGCTATTTTGTCTGCTTCCACACACCTGAGTGGAAGGAAAAAGCCAGAAAATGGTCTTATTTTCTACTTCCAGCAGTTATTTTTATTGGTATACGCAACAGCACAGCAAGTCTGTTTATTACTAAGCATATTCCCAGTCAAAGAGAATCAGGTTTCAGTGAGCCGCTGTGTACTCAGTTGGTACAGTACATTCATACAGTCGGCCCCAGCGATCAAACAGAAGCTGCATTTGAATGACTCTCTCTTCCCTCCCAAAGCCACTGTGACAGGTTGCTACTTGTTAGACCTCCAGTCTACCTGCCGTCTCTGTGCTTATTGACTGACTGACTGGCGGTATTTCAGTTTCCCTCTTTGTTTGTCTCGGTGTCTGTTGCTCTGCTTGCTTACCTGATTGCCTGCCTACATGCTTGCATATCTGTCAGTCCCTATTCTTGAATACACCAAAAACTGACATTCTCCAGGGGACTTTTTTTTCCTATAGAAAGTCCTTATAGGCATCTGGAAATATAGACTCTGATAAGTGCTCGAGTGACGGCTATGTAGCACTCAAGTGTAAATAAACAGACTTTTGTAGATCTTTCACAGCCATCTGACAGTAAATATGTACATCAGTGGGCAAGAGTTACATTAACATTGTTGAAAATCCAGGAAATAGGAATCATGTGACATGACATTACAGCAGAAACACACACAGACACTTGTCTTTACCCATGGAGTCAGTCACTTCATCCTGGTAGAGAGCAAAGAGACACAATGATCATAACATCAGTGTGTTCAGGCTTCTCCTGGTTACATCCCCGGTGTGTTTTTGCATATGAAATCTCAGCAACTCAAATTGACAATTTTAAAGACAACGGAAACTAGTGTAGTTTATTATTTATACATTAGCTTTTCAGAGATATTTAAAGCACCAGGAGGATTTTCAAAGGGGAGGAAAGAAACTGAAAAGAGCAATTCTCTGTTAACTCTTTTTATGTCTTTTGTCGTTCTCTCTGCCTACATCTATCTAACCCTCTGTCTGTCTGTCTGTCACTGTCTTCCCATATCTGTCTGTCTGCCCGTCATTGTGTTTGTCTGAGAAAGGAACCCACCCACGGTTGTCTGGTCTCGATCTCCATGGCGACCTAATCCCTACCAATCCCAGAACAGTAGTGTTCCAGTTGAGACCCAGTGTGTTACACCAGCCTGTCATCACTGATCACTGGATAGAGTTGCTTCTGTTTTATCGCTGTGGCTTTGATCCACATCTAATGACGTTTGTGTGTGTGTGAGTGAGATAGAGAAGGAGAGCAATTGTTTGTCTATCTTACTCTAACAAATCCCCGTACACAGACAGCTTGAATTCATGTGCATTCATTTGAGTATGTTGCTATGTGTGTAATATGTCTGTGTGTGTGGGTGTGTGTGTGTGTGTGTGTGTGTGTGTGTGTTGCACTGGCTGGCAGTAATGAATCCAGTGGTGCTGTTGGCATGAGCAGGACCATGCTATTAACCTCTCTGCCAGCTAGACTGATCTCGCCCTGTCTGTCTGTCTCATCGGCCTAATGACACACTCTCCGTCTCTCTCACACACACATACGCACACACACACACACACCACACAGACCTGTCCTTTCTAATCAAATTTCCATTGAAGTGAAAAGTATTCTACATTGTCCAATCATCTCTATTCAGAGTCAAAAAGCTTCTCCCATTTTCAAGAGAAGATTTCTTTTTTCTTTTTTTTTTTCTTTTTTCATCCACTCAAAGGAAGTTACACTTCAAAACTATTTCAAATGTATTAATCTCCACTGGTCCTCTGCAGCCAGATCAGATTTCACTGTATTTTACTCCAGCCAACAGTTTCAACAAGGCTTTTATGAGTGGGTTTTCTCACTCTTAACAGTCACAGTAAAGCTACAACTCTGGATGTGTGCTCTTTGCTTTTGATCTGACAAGGCCGTAGTGTAGTAGTTACGTCACGTCGGATTCCCCTGTAACACCATCATTCGAGATATAAATCACTCTCAGTTTGGGAGACTTTTACTTTGCCAAGCCTGCCAAGGAAAGATTTAAAGGGACATTTCACCATTCAGAGCTCAGGGCAAAAAGCTGGAGGTGGATTGTGAGGTTTGCGCGTGCCCCAAAATTACAGCTTGTGTGCACATTTAATGAGTTTGTGGCACCGCTTGTTGGCCGTCATTGAATAAAAAAAGCAGTATGACATGATGGGCAAAAAATATTACAAGAAAAGTGCTGTCATATTGCTTTGCCAGCGGTCGTAAATGTTGTTTAATAGTCTGTACTTGGCTTTTGTGTATGTTTGTGTGTGTGTGTGCATGCGAGGCGGCATGAATGAGAAAACCCCAGCCTCGATAGGAAATCCTTAGAGGAGTGAGGAGCACCTGGCGCTGTCTGTAGCCATAACAAACGACAAGGAGGGATTAAGACTACATTTGTATTGGTGCCAGCTTGTTACATGCACTCCCTGTTCGCATTCTCTCTCACAACCACTGTATAATGCAGCACCGGCACTTGGCATGGCTTCGGCCTCGAGAGTACGTTTTTTTTTTTCTTTTTTTAAATGCACTGCTCTGGAATGCCCCGGCTCATCCATGTGTCCCTCATTAAGGTTACGGCCTGGGACTGGCCTGCAGTAATATCCAACACACCTCATCCCATCTGTGAGCTGACCGACATGGAGATAATGTTGAGAGGAGGATGCATTTGGCAAGCCAGAGGACATAAAGTTAGAGGTTTTCTGCAGTGTGAGTTCATTAGGCAGAGGACTGCTGGGAGACTGGTGTCAGCCTGGTCTGAGCTAAATTAAGAGCTTTTTAGCTGAGGGACAAACAGATGAATTGGAAAATGGATAGAGGCCAGGTTCTGTAGACTCATGTGGGATGTTTTTGTTTTTATTTTCCAATCATTCTGAGAGGATTTTTAGGTCAGAAGACTGTCTTGCTTTTATGTGATTGGCTGTTCCAGTGTGTCACCTGGCACCTGCTGCGGCGGCCTGCTAATTGTACCTAACAGCCTCTCTCCAGTGCTTTAAATACAAAGTGGAAGTTTTGCCTCTGCCTCAGCCCTGACCTTTCTATCTCCCCTCTAACTGATGTGTGATTGGTTGTTTCAGCAGGTGGCGCCGTACAGTCAGCAGGGGATGGGGGGCTACAGCCAGCAGCAGCAGCAGCAGCAGCAGCAGCAGCAGCAGCAGCAGCAGCAGACAGGGCAGCAGGGAACCCCACCGTACTTCAGCCCCCCTCAGCAGACCCCCCCAGGCCCGACACAGAGTCCCTACCTTCAGCCGCGACCACCGCCACAACAGGTACAGCTACATACACAACCACCACTACAACAGCTACAGCTACATACACAACCACCACTACAACAGCTACAGCTACACAACCACCACTACAACAGCTACATACACAACCACCACTACAACAGCTACAGCTACATACACAACCACCACTACAACAGCTACAGCTACACAACCACCACTACAACAGCTACATACACAACCACCACTACAACAGCTACAGCTACAGCTACATACTGTACACAACCACCACTACAACGGCTACAGCTACACAACCACCACTACAACAGCTACAGCTACATACACAACCACCACTACAACAGCTACAGCTACACAACCACCACTACAACAGCTACAGCTACATACACAACCACCACTACAACAGCTACAGCTACATACACAACCACCACTACAACAGCTACAGCTACACAACCACCACTACAACAGCTACATACACAACCACCACTACAACAGCTACAGCTACACAACCACCACTACAACAGCTACAGCTACACAACCACCACTACAACAGCTACAGCTACATACACAACCACCACTACAACGGCTACAGCTACATACACAACCACCACTACAACAGCTACAGCTACACAACCACCACTACAACAGCTACAGCTACACAACCACCACTACAACGGCTACAGCTACACAACCACCACTACAACGGCTACAGCGCTGCACAACCACCACTACAACAGCTACAGCTACACAACCACCACTACAACAGTTACAGCTACACAACCACCACTACAACAGCTACAGCTACACAACCACCACTACAACAGCTACAGCTACACAACCACCACTACAACGGCTACAGCTACACAACCACCACTACAACAGCTACAGCTACATACACAACCATCACCACAACAGGTACAGCTACATACTGTACACAACCATCACCACAACAGCTACAGCTACACAACCATCACCACAACAGGTACAGCTACACAACCATCACCACAACAGGTACATACACAACCATCGCCACAACAGCTACAGCTACACAACCACCACTACAACGGCTACAGCTACACAACCACCACTACAACAGCTACAGCTACACAACCACCACTACAACGGCTACAGCTACACAACCACCACTACAACAGCTACAGCTACACAACCACCACTACAACGGCTACAGCTACACAACCACCACTACAACGGCTACAGCTACACAACCACCACTACAACAGCTACAGCTACACAACCACCACTACAACAGGTACAGCTACACAACCACCACTACAACAGCTACAGCTACACAACCACCACTACAACAGCTACAGCTACACAACCACCACTAGAACAGCTACATTACAAAAACACTTGTCAAACCCAGGCCCCACACACACTGCGCTGCTTGTTGTGTGGAAACCAACTGGACAAGGTCCAAGCCTAAAGACCCCTTCACATGCAATGAGCTCAGATGGGAGTTGTTGCCATAACTCACTATAAATATGAATAGGTTACATAGCCATGCAGGTGTCATTTATCAGATCCAACATGGAGAATAAAATTTGACATATCAGTAGCAAAAGGATTCAATTCAAATCTTTTTCCATGGGTTGTATTAATATTTCAGTAGTGGAGAGGCTGCAGAGAGCATCTTAAGGGATAAATGGTGAGTGTGTGTGTTTGTGTGTAAATGATAGTGTGTCTGTGGTCCAGTTCGCTTGGTCTGTGGGTCGTATTATTCACTTGCATTATTCATGTGAGGCATTTTAGGTAAATCTTACTTTCTGTCTTTCGGTATTTTCATATTCTCTCCCTCTTTCTCACACACATACACACACACACACACACACACACACACACACACACACACACACACACACACACACACACACACACACACACACACACACACACACACACACACACACACACACAGACCACTGGATAGTCCTATTGTAAAAGCACATATTGTACATTTCCAACCCAATCCTCAGCACAACGAAGGGCCTGTTCCGCAGATATGGATCGAGAGTTGTCCTGCCAAGTTTCAGCATGATGATCTGTAGTTTTCCAACGGGAAACTGTGTTCGAGCGGTTTGTTTTTGAGTTTTAAGTGAAGGCTGCCCATGTGTTTCCCATCCGCTCTGCAGCCGGAGGGATTTCTCAGGCTGCTTGGAGTGACTCTGGCTAACAGCCCTGCCCTGGATCAGAACAGAGCAGAACAAAACGGAGCAGGAGAGGGAACAGGACGAGACGGGAGAGATTAGAGCAGAACCGGACAGGAAGGGACAGATCAGATATAACAGGGAGGGAAAGGAGAAGACAGTGGGAATCAGATGAGTGAAGTGGGGCTGCCCTGAGCCATTCAGCAAGATCAGTATCGGGGATATTTCAGGTATTCAATATAGGCCATATTCGTCCATGTCCAATTGAAACCTAACCCTAACAAGAGAAGTGTAAAGTGGAGCAGAGGAAATCCTACTTTTTTATTGGTTATGCTATGTTTTCATGAATAAAAAAGTATGTATGTAATATTAAGTGTACATTATCCTAAGTAAATATGAGTTTTCAGATTTGATTTAGAATTGAAGAATACTTAAAGCAGAAGTGAGTGATCCGGTCGTTTTCGCTAATGCTGCGTTCCAGGCAGGCTTTTGAAATCGTAAATTACAGCTTCAAGTCACAACTTACGACTTTGTAGCGTTCCAGGCAACCCACTCGTGTTTTTCCGACCTGTTTTACCGGTGAAAGTCACTATAACGGCCACTCGTAACTTCCGACCGGTGAACTCGTACCAGATCGAACTGGTACCACTTCACGGTCGGAAAAATACGAGTTTCCTTGAACGCACCATAACAGTCCTCGTCGCTACGTCACCACATTCACGGCGTTCCTTGGCTGCACACACAGCCCTGCATGCCGTTCTCTCTCCTCATTGGATAAAAACTGTAGGATACGATAAATGTTTTCTCATCGGCTCAGAGCAGAGCAGAGGGACTGAGAGACCCGTGTTTCAGTCCAAACACTCTATGTAAGTGATTGCTGTCGGAAGATATAACTATTTAAGACTTATATTAACACAAATATATCACTCACTTCTGCTTTAATGTATTAGTAATATCGCAACTAACTATTTAATATTTTGAAAAGGACATACTTTTTATGAGTAGGCACAGACCTTCATCAGATTATTTTGTGTATTTAAGGCCTTAAAGTGGTGTATTTTCTGTGGTCTAACCCTGTAAAATCCAGGAATTATAGTGTTATTGCTAGTTTTGCAGAAGTGAAAGCTCAGTGCAGAGCAGAATGATCAAATAAACAGCAGCCAGTATCCACACTGACAGCTCCTAAACAGAGGGCTGAACAGGATGGAACTGTACACAGCACAGATTGGGACATTTGAGAAGAACATGCTACCTGCTTCCCTTGCTAAAGAAGCCTTTTTGCAGCATTTAACAGCACCACCACCATCTTTTTTTTATTTTTTATAAAACCTGACACTGAATTGGCCATTATTGTTCACAAATGTGCGTACACTTATTTAGCATCTGCACAAGTTGATGGCATTTGGCAGCAGTGTAGTTTTGTGTGTTGCAGATAGTTAGACTATGATTTAAAGAGATGTAGTTAAACCGTCCTTTAGACAGCCTTGAATACTGAGCATACCAAGACAAATAGCCCAGGAAAAAGCCACTGTGAGCACAAAAGCCAGTTGTCAAAAAAAGGGAATCGTTATTCTTAACAATAATTCTCATACTGAAGGAATATTTCAGCCAGCGTGCCTTTCATCTCGCACTGGGAAAAAAAGCACTTACTTAACATGCTCACACACACAGCCCATGCATCTGACTGAACAAACATTATTTGCTCTGACGGGGAGAGGCTGAGATCCACGGCCACGTTGACATTTTGTGACAGCAATGGTGTGTTTTCATCATCGCTGATGATGTGGCTGCAATTGACCCTCGCTGACATTTATAAACCAGGTAGGTCAGCCCCGAGCACTCTGATTGGCCCAAAGCCCCCTGATCCACCTGTGCTGATAGGTCCCTTATTGGTTGCCATGCCAACCGCTGTGGTGACCAGTGAGATGATTTCCTTCTGTTTGTCATTGTTATGCATGCATGCTACTTTAAGGGAAAACGGTTCAATCAGCACACATGCTTGTTAACGCTGCATAAAAGCCACAAGACCTTCAGCAGCAACTGCATCAACGCTGTGTCCCGCTGGTTTTACCTATAATCAAGAAATCCTTCCTATGTGTTATAGAGCCGTATAGCATTTATGTCCCAGGAACACAGCAGGCAATATGCAGACACCTCCTGGTTCCTGTCTGCTCACCATCAGAGCACAGACCCAACTAAATCCACTCTTTTCCATCTGCTAATAAGCCACCAGCTCCCGTACTTTTCACATTTATATTACATTTCTACATTCTGGCTCGGAGTGGGAAATGAGCTTTAACAGGAAACCCAGCTTTTAATGAACAAGTGCAGTTAAAGGACCCGTTGTCTAACCAGTAGTTCAATTCATCCGAAACTTAACAGGCTTGATATATAGACTGTGTTTAAATGGAAATGTATAGCTGGTAATGGCTAGTCGTCTTGATACAAAAGGGCAGCTTTAGGATAATATGAGTGTACTTTGCACTCTGAGTCTCGGCTGCACCATTTAACAACCGGGGGGGGGGGGGGGGGGGCAGGCTCAAGCACTCACTTGATTTCAGCAGCTTATTTTCAAGTAATTACTCAAATTACGCAACATTGATCATTTAAAAAAAAAACAAGCATGACATTTTACACATAACAAAACCAGCCTCTGCGATGGCATTAAGACAAAGTTAATTATCAATTGATTGAGTGAGGGAGCAATTTAGAGAGGAAAAGAATATCAAGAAATACCAGAATAAATTTAAATAACAAAGAAACTAGGTCTCTGTCTTTGATTTTGGATCCAAGAGTAAACATGTTTGGAAATTGTACTTACACAGTGCAGTTGGCCAAGATTACAAATAGAAGATTTGGTGTGTTTTCTGCTCAGGGCTGTATTGCTTTCATTTTTCTGTTCTAAGCGAGTGTGCGTCTTTCTATCAGTTTTTGTAAGTGTGTGTCTGCGTGCGTCTGTGTGTACACTAATCAGCCGAGTGTGCTGCAGCAATTCTGAGCTGTGAAAAGGTCAAACGGTGACCTTTGTCTGTGATTCGGGGCTGAAATGAGACATGATGTGAGCCGCACGGAACGGATTACACGCATACACGTACACACAATTGCGGGCGCACGCCAGATTAGGACGTTATTGTGGTTTTGACCCCTGTTTTTTGACCCTGCATTACTCTGAGAAATCCAAGCTGAAAAGTTCTTTATTTTGTTCTTCCGGCGCTCTCCGTAGGCCCTTTCCCCCCACTCCACTCCCATTAACCCTAGCTAGAGGACATCCTCCAGTTGATGGAACCATTCCAGCTGCCTTTGACACAGAATTTGCTCTGCAACCGACCGCTATTAGTTGGTTTTGTCACAAATCGAAGCGAAAATGCCGCCTTTCTTTGAGTCTATTGCACTTCTGTGACCTCATCTGATTGCGAGGAGCAGAGCAGGCTAAAAAGACATTTCTAAGACATCAAGGCTGATGCGATGAAAAGGCTGATGATATAAAAAAAATATATAATATCGCATCAGGGAAGAAGTAGGTTTGAAAAAAATAAATGTGGGTGGTTTGCTGGTGTGTTTGAGTGAGTGCTGTGGGTGTTTGAGAACACTAGATATTTATAAATTGATGAGTTGTAGCTCTCAGAAACACTATGACATATACTTTAACTTAATTGATTGAGATGGCTTTTTGGCCTCATCCACTTACTTATTTTTTTATATGAGCATGTCATTTTCCACCAGCTGATGTTCAATCAGGGCTCTCTGCAGTTAAAAACTATAAAAACAAAATCTGCACTGTGAGGAATAAAAAACAGATTTAAAGGGGTCATATTTGGAAGTATGTTCTATGTTCTTAACAGACCCTATAAATATCACGACATTAATGTTTGTGGTCTGATTGTTGGCTTCAATCACAACGTGAGACGAATCACTTAAAAGGAGAAAATCAGTGGCCTTTCCTCGTCTTGGTGGCCATATCACAGCTGATGCACAACAGATGAAGTGCGTGATATTTTGTTACTGTCTAATACTTTCTACCTCATAAAAACGGAAATGAGAGAGCAGTAATTTGAAGAATTTGGAGATAATTTTTTATGGCGTGTTTGCTTTATTGGGTAGTATACACTGGAGTGTGACAGGGTAGACTGAAGGGGGTGAGAGAGAGAGAGAAGAGGTGAAATGCAACATTGGCCAGCTGCCAGACTTAAACTCATAATGTTGTGAGAACATGGTATTGGCTTTGATCGACTGTTTCATGAAGCAGCTACTATTTAATCCGTGTGTTAAATTTATGTTTAGAGAGAGATGACATGTAACAGAATATTACCTCGCCATTTAGTATAATATAAACTGTACGGTGAATATGCTGTTGAGTGCTGTTTGAGTGAGTGGAGGACTTGTCGGGATTTGACTGCTAGTCTTTGAAGGAGGAAGTCATTCCCTGTGACATTTACTCCCCACAGTAAAAACCACCAATCCACTCTCCTCTGTGAAACTGATCCCACTGGTCGTTTCCTCTATTGGCCTTAACTATTTCCTCTTCCTGTCTGGGAGTACGCTCAGGGGAGCAGTGCTGGGGCATAGAGGAGCTCGCCACTGATTGGAGGAGACAAGCTCATTTTACAGGGACCTGAATGGAAGGAAGGTGATTCATCAGTTTAGATGCTGCTCAGTGATGCTCATGAACACAACACACATCCACCATGTGGTCTAAGAAAACAAAAAACAAAATGAAAGGACCACTCTAAGGCTGGCAGGTTGCATTTTGAATAATGTTTTGTTTTTATGAGACAGAACCTGTGCACTTTTATAAGACACATTTGAAGTTTTAATGGAAACCACCATTTGGTTAAGGGTTCTGTAAAATTCATAACTATATAATATGTGTCATCAGTGTTTCATTTTTCAACAATATTG
This sequence comes from Trachurus trachurus, assembly GCF_905171665.1. Taxonomy (NCBI): domain Eukaryota; kingdom Metazoa; phylum Chordata; class Actinopteri; order Carangiformes; family Carangidae; genus Trachurus; species Trachurus trachurus. The sequence continues at coordinate 22,400,772 of NC_139907.1, forward strand.
AAAAAGAACCCTGTTTTTAGCCTTGTTCTCTTTTCAGACAGTCACATATTTCAAATGTCAATGTTTTTGTAAGAAGCAGTAACATGGTCACAGCCTCTAAGGACACATTTAATCCTTCGGGTGATAATTGAAAATCATTATTTGGAAATTCACAGTTTAAATGTGTATCTCCAATGTGTATTAGTTTTTATGATTTGTAGATATTGTGCACAATGGATTAAAGTCTGCGTACAGTTTGTCAGATATTTTCAAATTTATTTTGACAAACCAGTCTCACCACAAGTTCCACTTAGTGGTTGACCTGGTGGTTTAGCTTGTGTCACAGCTTCAGCTGATGGATTCTGCCCAGTTGTTCGATCACTTTTCCACCTAAAGACCCTTTCTTCATTGTTGGCTCAAAAGTTAACGTGGGAATTTCATTTTTAATGTTAATTATCTCACCACAAAGTCTAAATTGACTTTGTGGTGAGATTATTTCTGCAGTTTCCAAACTGAAGAATGTTTTTCATTATTCCTCTATTCTACCTGCTTTCAGTTTACATACATCACCTGGGCTCTGTACTGTGTGTCATTTCCTGCTTCCTGTCCCTCACCCCTCCACGTCTGACCGGCTGCACCAGCAGGCCCTCGCCCCCCACCCTCCGCCACCCCTGCTTTTAATCACACCAGGTTAATTAAAAGGCCGTGGAGCCTTTCTGCCGCCTGCCCCCCTGGCTTTATTACCCCCTCGCCATATACTTGCTCTGCTGCCTCGACCCACACACACACACACACATTTTCACTCACGCGGAAATGGGAGCTCACCTTGGCGATGGTGGGGAGGCTGAGGGGACGAGACAGAGGAAATGAGAGCCAGGAAAAAGGGTGCATGAAGAAAGAGAGAGAGTGAATGGGATGCGGTGAGAGCAGAGGGGAAGGTGGGTGGGAGGGGCGCCCAAAGTTCAATGTCATTAATTGGTCACCATTTGAATATTAAGTGAAGAACTCTGTTAATTAACAGGATAATAAAAGTGCTGCTGGCTGGAAGGGGGTGGACAGAAAGAAGGAGGGAGCGAGGGATGGAGAGAGGACAGGCTGAGGAAATGGAGGGCATATGGTGAGAGAGCGAGGGAGAGGAGAGAGAGAGAGAGGCTGGGTGCGGGGTGATAAGAGGGAGAGAGAGACGTCCGTGGGTAAAGGTCTGGCAGTGGTAATTTGCAGAGAGCCGCGTTAATTGTCATAACCTTTTAAATGGCAGAGTTTATCGGAGTCCTCTAAATGTCCCTGCGTATCGCCACGGCAACCCTGGGCCTGCCGTGCTCCGATTGGCCGCTACTGACGAGCACTTAAGCTTGATGAGTTTTTGTGCAAAAACTAAACGATAAAAATATGTATATACTGTATATGTCGGCTAGGTTTTGTGTGTATCATGGTGTGTGTATGTGTGTGTGTGAGACAATGTTTTTAATTTAGTGTTTTTTTTTTTTTTTTTACCTCCACATTGACTGACATTCGCTAATTGCTCGACCAGAATCTGCCATTGTTTTTTTTTTCTTCTTCTTCTCTCCCCCCCCTTTTTTGATTTATGTTTGTTTTTGTACAGCCGAGCTGCAATTCAAATGCAAATGAACGAGAACGGGAGAGGTGTTTTTGGAACGGTTAGGACAATCATAATGGCTCAGAAAAAAAGGGGGCCGGTAGTTAGCGGCACAGCACCCTAGGGGCCTCATTTAGCTGCCATTTGTTAGGAAATGCCGCTACATTTGTTCCTGGATACAGACTTCACAGACAGAGAGAAAGAGAAAACACCAAAAAAAAAAAAAAAAAAAAAATGTCACAGTCAAAGTCAAGCTCGCCAACACACCACTATTGTTCCTCCATGCTTCAGCAAAAGTCATGTGGGTGTACACCAGTTTGGGTGGATGTCCTCTTAAATGCGAGCCAAAGCAATTGAAGTGAATGGGCGGATGGGGGGTGGGTGGTGACGGGGACTTGCAAAGAGTGTGTGAAGTGAAGACGGTACAAAGACGGGCTGTTATTTGATTAGCCTGTGTAGAGGAATGAGAATGAAAGCCTTGGCAACGGGATCTGCAGCTTACACCGTTAGCTACATCTGACATCATCCCTGAGGGACAGCCTGCACACAACACTGCACTGGTGTGGGTGTGCATGTGCATTTCTCCCCGTGTCTGCATGTGTGTGTGTTTACGTGTGTGCATTCGCCTCTGTTTATACAGGCAAGAACGAGTGCTTGCTTGTGGCTGTGTGTGTGTGTGTGTGTGTGTGTGTGTGTGTGTGTGTGTGTGTGTCCTGTGTCAGAGCTCTGGTCCTCTCTTGTAGTCTCTTTGTGCTAAAGGTCAGGGGGATTGCTGAGATAGAATCCAATCTGAAGGACACGGCACTAGAACAGGCCCTGCTACAAATGGACCTATTAAGATAGGCTGGACACACATACATACACACACACACACACACACACACACAGCGAGCTAACCGTTATGTAGGCATACACACACAGGCATTCTCACATATGCACATATAGCAGCTATTTCCATTCTAATGGTCACCTTTCCCGTGATGATAATAATAGGTTGTACCCTGATTTACATGGAGTCTAACCAGCACACGGTTTGAAGGAAAGTAGGTCTCCCTTTTAATATGTTTATGGCACATCTGAAGTAATCAGAATGTATCTGCAGTGTTTTCCAAATATTCCGCAATGGATCAAAAGATGTAAGTGTCAAGAAAACACGGAAGACGAGCATATCATAACCAAATGTTGATTTGTCACATTTCTCAGAACACGGGCGCAGCTCTCGCTCTCTCTGCTGATTGTTGCTTCAATTACGCTTCAGTCAGTCTGATTGGTGTGAGCATGTGTGCATATCAGCAAGTCTGAACCGGTGCATGTGTGAGCGCCGGGTGTTGAATATGGATGTCCTGCCCCCTCCGCCCGCCCCTCCACCACAGCCACCACCACCACCACCACCATCATCATCATCATCATCATCATCATCATCATCATCATCATCATCATCATCATCATCATCATCAGTGCCTCTCTCTGATGCGTAGAAGCTTTTTGAACATGTCTGTTTGTGTGTGTGTGTGTGTGTGTGTGTGTGTGTGTGTGTTTTTCCTACCTCTTTAAAGGCCGGTCGTTCTTTAACAGCTCGGCCAAATGAAAGTTAAAAATACTGCCTTCAACAGTAATTACTGGCAGCGAGCAGGGTATACACAGGTTTGCACATAAATAAAGAAATGAAGACGGCGGCCGTGTAAACAGAATACCTCGCTTTTCTACCTCAGCCTGACCCCTCCATCACCGTGTCTCTCCCCAGTGACTGACCCAGTATATGTGAGCCTGTTTGTGCTTCTCAGCATTGTGCTCTGTGGACATCAGAGGCTCTCTGTCCTTGGAGTAATGTGGCAGGAGGTGTTGGCCAAATGCACTGGTGTGCGAGTGTGCAAGTCTGTTATAGTTAGGGAGTGTGTGTGTGTGTGGGGGGGGTGGGGGTGGGTGAATGGGTGGGGGCTCTCTCCTAAAGACACGCAATTAAGCTTAATTTTTAATGAATATTAATGGCATTAGCGTCAGATTTTGTGGAGATGTGCATCTGCCAAGGTGCAGGGGAAAAAAAGGGGGATGACTAATTCATTTGGTAGTCATGAGCAGAGCGGCTGGAGACAGGGAGGGACGGGGGGATAAAGGGGGTGGAGGTGGTATTGATGAAGAGGAGCAGGATGGAGAGAGGGATGGAGATGGAGAGAAGGGAGGTGGGAGAGGTGGATGGAGAGAGTGATGGATAAAGTGAACGAGATGGGGAGTGGGAGGGATGGATGCGAGAGGTGTAGAGAAAGCCAGAGATTAATGGGGACAGAGAGGAAGAAAATGAGAGTTAGGAAGGAGCAGTGATGGAGAGTGAGGGAGCAGTTAAGACTGAGGAGAGAGAGAGAGAGAAAGCTGGAGAGAAAAAAAAGCAATAATAAATGTTTATATAATGAAGAGGAAAAGAAGATAGAAAAGAAACAATGTGAGTTGAAGTTGCTTCATCTGACTTCATAAATTGACAGCCAATAAGAATCAAGCAGGACACCTACTGTATTGTAGCTGTGTGGGAAAAAATACTGACATCTGCATATGAAATTTTATAAAAGCAAGATAGCCCAGAGCAAACAATAGCAGCGGAAAACAGGATTAAAAAGCAAGCATGTTAAAATTGAAATAAATAATGCTGAAGTACAGTTTGAGGTAATCCACATCTTTTCTCCTCAGTGTTTAAAAAACACACAGAAAAAAAAGGAGATGGAGACAGATGTCAGCCAAAACCAGCTTAGCGTAATGGCTGTGAATTTTGCTCTGGCTGTTTTCTGTTGTGTCAAGTGGCAGCATCAAATGTGCTGGCTTTTTTCTCTCATGCCAGTTTGGATGCTGGTTTTCTGAGACAGGCAGTCAAACTTGTACAAGCAGAGCGAGGCGGCGTTTCACCTCGGTCCCTGCTTGAATACGCGTGGAGTGCGTTAGACCAAGAAAGGCCCAGGACGATCAAGGCCCAGGACGATCTTCTTAAACTAAGAGTGAGTCAAAAAAAAAACGAGAAAAAGCGTCAGTTTTGTTTGTGTGGCTGTGGCTGGAAATACTAGTTGAAGTAGCACCGTGGCTTAGACATCCTTAACCTGCCACACTGACTCTAGGAGGCGCTGCTCTGCATCACAGGCTGACCTTTGACCTCCGCTTTGAAGGAAAGAAAATTTCTCCTCTGGGAGTCCAACTTCACACCGACACAATACAAAAGATTCAATTTCAAGCCGGATTGAGTACTTTTGGAAGCAGGTGCGCGCGAGCCTCATGTTCCAAACAGTCGCCTTCGCGTGTAACATCCACACGTCTCTGCCTCTCCCAACATTTCACACTTCCCCGCCGACTCCTGTTCCGGAGTGGCTGGGATTAACGTGGTGCTACAATATTGATTTACGTCTGCATAAAACCTCTCCGGCTCTATATATTACACCACATTCAGCAGTCATCTATTCAATCAAATCTAATATTACACTGCCTCTCCACACAGCTGTCTAATAGCATTTAACTCACAGTTTGATTCCTGCATTCCCTGATGTACTTCAAACACTTGCCTTCAATATCCTTCATTCGTTTCTACTATGCCAAGATGAAGTCTTTTGAAAAGCATGGAGGATGAATGAGCATGTCTCTGTGTGCGCGTACGGGAGTGTGTGCGTGTGAAGACAGGATTAGCTGTGGCCTAAGGCTTAAGGTATGGAGTGGAGTGTATTTTAGAAGCTTCTAAATTAGCTGGGAAATGGGATTTTGAGACAATGGACTGGAAAAAACTCAAATGAAAGGATGCACTCGCAGCACTCCTTCATTTGCCTCTGATGTTCTTGTGTGCTTTGCTTTTTCTCCCCTTTTTTTCACCGCCGGTTCTCTCCCTCTCTCCCTCTGCTTCTCTACCTCCCTCATTTCTCTCCCTTTCTATCTCTTCTGTATCTAACCTCATAGCTGCACTTCTTTCTTGGCCTGCAAGCCTTTCCTCCCCTCCCCTCCCCTCCCCTCCTGCCAGCCTCTGCCTCCCTCCCTCCCCTCTCTCACCTTCCCTGTCCATATTACAGTTGACAGTGATGATGTAAGAACGTGAGTGTAAACAGTAGTATGAGGCTAACCTCACTTTGACCCACTTAAAACGGAAATCCCCTCGAGTACACACATACATTCACACTCACACACATACACACACACACACACACTGCACTCTCATATGCCTGAATAAATATTGGACTTGGGTCAGCAGCCACTCTTCTGTTCTCAATTCACTCTGCGAGCAACTGTCTGTCTGTGTGCTTTTTTTTCCTCCAAACTGAACTGTCACTTGTGTGCGTGCGTGCGTGTATGTGAGAAACACCTGTCCACTGCACATCTTTTCTCTTTTCCATTTCCTCTCTTCCTCATACCCCCTCCTCCTTCCTCTATTTACCTGCGGAGGTGTATCTGTGTCGAAGTCGGGTTCCTGCTTCAAACGAAACACGTCCGACCATGTAATAAAAGCCTGACGTTTGGCGTGCATCCAGGCTCCCAGTGATAAACACAGGGGGGGCTGTGCACACAAATACAGCGCTCGCCCCGGGGCCCTGACGAGGAAACTAGCATGGCTTTGTTTTTAAAATAACACCTCCATTCTTTGCTCCTGTCTTGTCCCCGAGCACCCACCCACTTACGGGGTGATTCGGGATCCAGTGATCGAACCCCATCTGGGTGAACGGGGCATGATCCCCTCTGGCTTGTAGATGTGGTTATAGGGGGGTTGATGCTGCTTTTTTGGTTTTAGGTTATATATGACTAGAATAAGGAAGCTATTGTGACAAGATAATCGCCTCATGTTCCAGTTATTTGAGAAAAATAAAAAAAACTCTTTTCCTTTTTATTATTATTTCAAATGAAAAAATCCTAAATGAGTTTGTTGAGCTTCATTTATTCAGGATGTCAAAATGAGATCAAGATCTCTTTCACAACAGAGACCTGAGAGAGAAAACATGTACATCACAACAAGAGTTCAGTCTCACACACAGACACTCGTATATTAAAACAATCACAGATATTATTGAATATACCTGCAAGTGTTACTCTAAGGTTCCTCCAAGGAATTAGTGCTGTCTAACTTCCTACGTGCACAGATTTAAATTGATTGTTATTACTGTAGGTACTCAGTCATCTCCCTGTTTTTGCTACATTACATTAAATTACAGAGACAAATATCATTTAATTCACATATTTTCCATTAGAAGATGTATCTGTGTGACAACAAAGATCAAATCACAGGGATAAATGTAACATTTTTTCTGTTACTTTAAATTCCTGGAAAACCGAGCAGTCTACATGTGGTCGTTGCTTCATACTACATTGCTAACACTTCAGCATTTTTTTTTTCTGCACCATGTTTTGCTCCATGTTTCAAGCAAGATTTTCTTAATTAAGATCATGATATTTCTTTTGCTAAATTAACTGAGCAGAAGGCTTATTGACAAAATGTAATAATATGAAACATATGAAACCACTGGAACATGTTCAGGGATGTTACTTCCACACAAGATTTAAGAGTGGGTGGAGCACAAGGACACTGACCACCAAAAATGTTACTTTGACTAAATGTCCAGGAAATGCCTACAGAGAATAAACTGGACACTGACATTTCAGGAAGCAGTAGGGTTTTTTTTTTAATTCAGAATTTTTAAAATTAGAGCTTCAGTGATTTAATTGGCTAATAATTGAAATGTGGATTTGAAGGGACTTCTTTGGGGCATTTAAGGTCATTACATTAGATTTTCTTAATAATGGATGAGTGAATACATTAACTTTTTATCTGTGTGTGCGCAGCTTTTCAAACTGCATACAAACTAACTTTGCAGACACTGTATGTATGTGAGAAATTAACTTAAGATTAGATTTCCTAAAGAACCTACAAAAGTAGGGAATTGGTATCATTCAGCCTCAATGCACAAATTATGACACATTTAATGCTCTAATAATAGATCCATTTCACACGATACAGCTCTGGCTGAGAAGGATAATCTCCAGCTATAAAATTATATCACCCAGCTGACAGGAATATTGCCCACCTACTACAGTATAATCACACAACTGATAAGAAATCAAACTGTGGGGAAAAAATGGATTTTGAAAGTAAGAACCTGAGGACACCCTGTCTGCGTGTGCACGGCACGTAAATGTGCAGCGGCAGCGGCTGTGTGTATGTTGTGTCTGGTTGTGTGTGCAAGCACTTGCGTGTGATCTCTCGCCGCGTCTCGCCGATCAGTTATCACTAATCCTTCCACTCAGAGCTCTTTAACAAGTTGCCATTGTGCTGCCGACGCTTAACATGATGGAGGAACGACCTCCGTGGTGAATGAAAAGAAGAGGGAGAGGGGGAAGGAGGGAGAGATACGGAGGGAGGGAGAGGGCAACACCTCCGACAATGGGGAGAAAATTGGTTTACACTAGATAGGCTTGTGATTACAGAGGGAAAGAAAATGACTTAGATTGAACAATAGAAGTGAGTGTGTGTATCGGTGTGTGTTTGTATGTATGTGTATGTGTGTGTGTATGTTTTGAGGATTAGTGGGTGGTTAGGCCGGGATTTGGTTGAAATGAATTGGCAGTTATGGCGTGTTGATGGGTGTGCGTGTGTTCGCATGATTTTCAGTCTGCAAATACTGTATCAATGTGTGTGTTTATGTATGTAAATGTGTGTGTCTGTGGGGTTTTTGATGCAAATTTCTGACCTACAAAGTCATCTTCATTCGAACAAAAATCAAGCCTTTATGCAGACAGACGACTGCAGCTGCTAATAGAAGATCACATGACACGAAGCACGGCTACTCCCAGATAACTTGTCTTACCATGACCCAGCAGGCCGAGGCCTCAATAGAACCCAGGGAACTGATAAACCTTCCCTTTAAGTCCACAGTTAGTGGTCATGTTATATGTTTATACTGCTTTTATGTTATTTTATTACCTACATATTGGAATAGTCTGCAAAGTATAGTCTCTCTTCTGTCTTTATTTATTGATCATAGACTCAGAGTGTTTTTCTCTCTCTCTGTCTTTCTTTGTAGGAGGCCCAGCAGGAGAGCTACAGCACCAGGGGTCCTGCTCCAGTGAATTCTGGGAAGGCCAACAACGAAGATGGTGTCTCCCAGGACCGCCCCTCCAGTCTGCCGGTGAGTGAAAGACAGTTCAGACTACCAATGAGCTCAATGTGACACATAAGGTTGAATGCAAGATTACGCATGAGCCTTAAAGCACAAAATTAAAGCAGCAGGCGCCGGAACACATTTTCAAACCACGTACAAACATTCGATTCCATTTCCCGAATTCAAGGCTCGCCATTCAATGTTCCTTTGTAAGCCTCTCTGTCCAATCAAATGTCTCCGCTCATCGCGTGACCCGCCTCCTTGTCTCACGTCCCTCGGGACGACACGGATCTGACTGCTCATTTCAGAGCTCATGTCTGTGTTTTGACTACCGCCCATGCAGGAGGCAAAAGAGGCCACACGCATGAGCCCATGGTCTCAGCATCATGCACTCTCTCACACATACTCCCACTTGCACAGCAAAGCATATGCACGGACACAGACATTCCACGCAAGCCCACATGCGCTGCCTCTTGGCATTTGAGTGAGCTAAAAATCGTTAAGCAGGTTGACTGGAGGAGTAATTGAGAAGAAATTGTGAGGCCAGGCTGATCTATGAGGGGAGAGAGAAGTGGGCCGCTCCAATTTTTTTGGCTAAACGAATCGCTTTTTGCTCTCTATCATTTCTCCCCTTCCAGCTCCAAGAATAGAATAAATAGACATTTTGCAAAAGTCGCAAATATTGGCACCGCTTGAGGTGTGTGCCGTTTAATTTACCAGATACTTTGGAACAGCCTCAGGAGTTTGGGGGGGGGGGGGGGGGGGGGGGGGGGGTAAACTGCAAGAAAAGCTGACTTCATTTATGAACTCAAATGAAGCCATAATGTTTCCCAAGCACTGGGACTTTAAATGTGTGTGAGCACTGGTCGTCCTCGTTGTTTCAACACACACTGATGCTTCACTTTGCTTTGTTTCAAATCAGTGGCTGATTTAAATGTCAGTTTTCCAAGTGACTCCCATTACTCCACTTTCTCATACACACACACACACACACACACACACACACACACACACACACACACACACACACACACACACACACACACATTTTCTATCTTTTTTTTGCGTACATACTACTAATAGTATGTCATCTGCTTTATCTTGGCATTCCTCCTTTTTTCTTTCATTTTCATTCTCCCACACTCTTTACCCCCCTGCTCCTTTTCCCTCTCTGTCTTTCCATCTAAAGCAGCATCATGAAAGCTTTTTTCCCCCTCGTGCTATAATGAGAAATGGCCTTGATGTATCAGTGTGTGAATCCGGAGCGAGAGAGCAAGGCGAGGAGAGGAGCCACTGCAGTCGCGGGGGCCGATCTATTTGAACCACAACCACTATCACCCCATATTCCCTCACCACTTTAATCCTGGCGTTTTACCCCTTGGGTGCTCCGTGTGTTTTCACATCCCATCCAAAGCGCATGGCTCGCAGAGATCCTAATCGGCGGCAAGTTTTGATGAGAGAGAGACAGAGATGGAGAGAGGCTTGGATGGATAGATGGACGGGGGAGAGAGGGAGAGGGAAGGAGAGAGAAATTGCTCGGCGCTTGCCAGGCTCTTCCAGCAAGCTGTCACGGCAGAGATGTAACCATTTTTTTCTCTCCCCCTCTCTCTTTCTCACTCTCTCGCCGGCGTTTGATGTCAGATCTAAAGCTGCTGTCATCTTTTTTTTCCCTTTCTCTCTGTCAGGAGGGAGGGAGTGCGGGTCGGCAAAGTGTCATGTTGTTGTTTTGGGACGAGTCTGCTGTGTGATGTGGCGGGATTTTTGAAGGGAGACCAAAGGGAAAAAGTGCTTTAGTAACTTATCACAAATGCAAGTCACAGCGCCCCTTGTTTTCTTTTTTTAATATATTGGAAATATATAATGCCTGGTATTGTATAGCATTATATAGTATCTGTATATATCTGCGGCCGTCAGTATCTGTTTATTAACAGCTTCTGCACTTTAAACTGAAACTGACATTTTAAATATAGACGGTTAGCATTAGCAGTATTCCTGCTGCAGTATGATCTAGTTGAGCCTGTTCCTCCACTCAGCCAGAGCAAAGATTGTCTACAGGGAGGATGAAGTACTCGATAGTGAAACCTCATGACAGAGTTGGCAGCACTGCCCTCATATTTTCTCCTTCTTGTAGTTGCACACTACACAGTGATTGGAAATAAATAGCAAACTGTGAATATAAGTGGAAGGTGTCATGAACATTGTGTGAAAAATTAAATAAAACACCCCTAACACACCAATATGTACTTTTTGTTCAATCTTTACCAAGTCTCCTTACTCTTGATTAATAGATGCAGTACTAAGGACTTGTAGCAAGGAAGTGCACTGAAGCTGTGTTATTCTCATTTGTGTGTTCTTTCAGATAAAAGTGTGGAATGAGTAAATATAAAAGTATTACTGTCCATTTGCTCCAGGTCTGCACTGCTTAAATTGCACAGAAGCATGGAAGCGTCTCACCACTGGCGTTTGCTATTTTCCTCCTGATCCTCACCCCCAGGTCTTGCAACTATGATTGAATAATAGGTGACGTTTAATGTTACTTACAGAGTGGGTGCTACAGAGCTGGACAGCGTGATTGACACAGGATGACATGCTGACTGCTGCCTTGTTATTTCCTGCTGTATAGAAATAGAAGAGGAGTGAGAGCTCTGTGTTTTTCCCCCTCTCTGCGGCGCCCTTAGCCCCTAGCATCTTTTGCCTAACATCACTTAGCCAAGCCAGTTCTTCCAGTGGCACAGGGAGGTGAGGAGCCAGGGATTTCACCCCCCCTTTCCCCTTTCCACAGAACCCCCCCCACCGTTCCAGTCACTACATGTTCCCTGCTCTCCGGCGCTCCCCTGACAGCCTGCCAAGCTGCCGCACAGCCTCCCATCCTCTGGGACATGGGAGAGGATGGCTAGCCATGTGGAAAGACAGAGAGAGAGCTGGGGGTGGGAGGGTGAGGTGAGGAGGGGTGGGGGAGGGGGGGGTTGGGCAGGAGGGTGAAGAGCAGGATGAGAAAGAGAATGAGTAAGACAGTGAGAGAGAGAGAGGGAGAGAGAGAGAGGGCGTGAAGCGGTGAAGTGAAACGTGGTTATCTTTTTGTCACTTGTTCAGGGTGAGGGATGTTGAATTCAGGCTATGGGGTTCCGGCAGCGACATGTTATTCACACTAGCACACAGACCCACACACACACACAGACGAAAATACTCTTGTATGTCTTTCAGTGCTCATTTGCCCCTCCTTGACTTATTTTCCATCAGACAAAAGGGAAAATTCAGAAACACTATCTCTCCCTCGCTGTCTGTTCCCTCTAACTCTTGTCCACCTTGCCCTTCTCTCTTTTCCTGAGTGTTAGGTCATGAAAGATTGACAGGGCACAGCTGGAGAGGCCTGCCCCCCTCCCCTCTCTCCTCACTACAACCACACACTCACAGTCTAACAGACCCCTTTTTTGCTCACAAACACACACTCATCACACACTTTGATACACATTCTGTCCTCTGCAAGCCGTTTTCACACACCGAGTGTGTGTGCTCTATCAGAGCATGTCAGTCAGGCTGCCTATACAGTATGTGCTCTGGCTCTGGCTCTCCCCACTGCTGTGTTTTATTTTAGAGTCCCCAGGCAGGCAGACAGGCCAGCAGGCAGCACAGAGTAATGTCATCCAGCAGGGTTAGATTCAGCCTCCACATTAGTGCACACAGGGGGGAGGAGAGGAGAAAAGGAGGCAGAGGGAGTCAAGAAAGCAAAGAAATGCACGGCAGAGGAAGAGGAGAGGAACAGAGTGAAGGGGGAGAGAGAGAGGGAGGGAGGAAAATGACGGGAGAGGAAAAAGGAGAGAGGGAGGCAGGGAGCAGGGAGACTCAGAGACGAGATGTTCTCCGGACCCTGCCGCCTATTCTTAGAACAGACAGCAGCACTGAAGGCCACAGCGGCTCCCTGCCACTGCTATGAACACAGCCTCTGAGAAGGGGACCGCTGATCTGAAGCCAGTCTCTCACTGTGAGATCCAGGGTCAGGTTAAACCTATAGACGTATTCAGTCCAATGAGTGACTGATTCATATCCACATGCTCCATGTAACTCTGCAACTTACCATACAGTCTGAGTTGTTTTGGTTGAGCTGCTCTAATCGGTGTTTTCACGTCTGCCCTGTTTCAGCGCAGACTCGCATATCATGACACAGCGAGTCAGAGGACCGCGGCTTCATCTAAAATGCAGACAGGCTATTTTTCCGCTTTAATGCCGGCCTGTTTTCGTTTGCCTCTCATGAATCATTTAGCATGCACACACAGTTTCATGTACATGCGTGGGTTTTTTTTGATCCTCAAGAGCCAGGAACATGTGTTTTCGCTGGGGCCGTACCACTTGTTCCCCTACGGCTTGAAAACATAGATGCACAGGAAGTGGAATTGGAAGCTGCCTGGCACATTTCTTCAGGTCTTTGATCTTTATACATCAACATCCCCTTTAACCAGCACCTGTTTTAATTCCCCAAATCTAAATATAACACATTCTGTCATGTGACGGCTTAGATTTTAGAAAACCCTTGAATTCAATATAGCCACAGGAAATCAGGGTTAACACACATTTGTCTTTTACAGTAGCATGCATTCGGCGCTACGGTACAGGTTTAAAATGATGACAACAGAAGTGATATAAAATTAATAGGAACCTCCATTTTTGTCAAGCGTCTGCACTGCTGAAGTGTCCTTAAGCAGGACACTGAACATCCACCAGCTGACACTGCTTTCTCAGCCCCTGTGGAGGAGAGACACACCAAAAGAGAATTTCCCTATGGGGATCAATAAAGTCTTTTTTTGCCTGAAGGCTTTTAGTTGTATCTTATGGCAAAAATGTGATGGCTACACACTGTTCTACCTACTGGGAACTATGCTGGCCAGTGTAGGTTGTTAAAGCAAACTGGTAACACAAGGCTGAGCAGCAGTGGTACAGAGAGAGAAGGTGTGGGGGGGGGCATGTTTATACCCAGCCACCCCTGACAGACTGACTGACAGAGGCCTCGTACACCAGAGTGAAGCAAAGAGGGAAAAACCGTGTGCAGGTTTTTGTGTGTGTCTCTGTGTGTGTGTGTGCGTACTCTGGCCAAGCACTACTCTTACACACTTACCTACCCCTATGCTTACACATGCGTACACCCTAGCGTGTGACAGGCTTTGTCATTTGAGAGTGAGGGGGAAATGGAGAGGGATGAACTTGGTTAAGAAAACACCAGTCCGGTTCCACTGGCGCCGGTCCACCAGCCTCTCCTACAGAGGAGGAGAGACAGAGGGGGAGATAAGGGGGGAGGAGGAGGAAGAGGAGGAAAGGGAGTGAGGACTGACCGTAGAAGGAGAGATGTTTCCACTATGCATCTTTTTTTTATCCTTTGCCCATCTCTGGCTGGTGTCTTCTGTCAAAGCTTATTTCTTCTAGCAGATTAGGGAGACTAGTTTCGATTCAGGACAGAAGAGGACAGAGAAGGAGAAGCAGCTCATGGCTGCTGGCTTCCATTAAAACAGCAGCACACACACAACACCGATTTGAATTTCAGTGACATGCAGATTCTGCATAAACATTTTATCAAACTGGATGATGTAAATAGAAAGTGGATGACTGCGTGAACGTATAAGCGCGTGTTGATGTACGTTTCTGTGTGCATGCATCTATGTGAGTGTGTCTGTTGATATGTGAGACAGTAATCAGTCCACAGTGGACATAGCAGCAGTGTGTAAGTATGTAGACCTGTGTTGTTGAGTTGTTGTTTTTTTTTTTTACCGGACACAAAACACACATCAACACCTTTGTAACTGTCTTCCCTGATCCACCATGGGACAGTCCGCAGCGTGACAGTGTGCGAACATAACGGCTGCTTTATCAGGGTATCAGCCATACACACTAAATGGACATGACACACTGCGTGTTTTACCAGCTTTGCTTGTCCTTTCGAGGTGTTGCGTCCCGTGCTGTTCTTAAAATGTGACGGGGATCACGGCTCAACGTCACCTCAGGTCACTCTCTTCAATTAGCGTTTGATTTGCTTTTGACAAAACACTCCTATTGATTTCAGAACACCAAATAGATCAAGTTGCATGCTTGATATATCGATTTCATTTTCACCAACCATTAATGCCAGATATGCCCTTCTGGCACTAAGCCCTCCATTATAAATGGTGATTTTCTGTTACCACATTAATATTTAAATTAACAGTTAAAATCTTTCAAATGTTATTGAACCAATCTGAACTGAAGATTGGAAACATCCATTATATTCATTAATAGTTTGGAATAGGGAACCTTCTAGTCAAATTATTTTCCACTATATGAATCTGGAAGAATTTCTCTGGCGCTGGATAAAACTGAAGTAACAAATATTTAAAGCTGAGTGACATTTGCTGCAGCTGATAGGGTTTTTATTTTCAGTTTTTCTTTTCATGATGCACCTTTTCTTCTGCTCATTTTTCACTCTTGACGCCAGCAGAGAAAAACTGACAGAAAAGGAGAGAATGAGTAAAGGACTACATCACCTTCCTCTTTCCTTCTCCTCCTTATCTCCCTTCCACTTTCATTCCCTCCTCCCCTCCTCCCCCTCTGCCTCCACTCCTCCTCCTCTGCCTCCACTCCTCCTCCTCACGTACTCCCTCTTGCCCTAGCTTCAGTCAGCCACTTCTAACCTTTCTGGGTTTATTTTTATGTCTGGTCCTGGATGCCTGGGCTCCCAGCAGGCTGGCAGGGCAGGGGAGGAAGGAAGGAAGGAGCCAGCTGAGGAATGGAGGAGAAGAAAATTGAGGGAACTGAAGGAGGGATGGAGGGGGGGAAAGAGCCATCCGTGGAGGAATATTCTGTCATCTCCATGGCTCCCTCTGGCTGCTGGGAGGCTGAAATTACATCTGACTTTGAAGTTAGGGGCAGCAACACCGCCAGCGTTGCTATAGTGACGGGAAGTGTGTGTATGTGTATGTGTGTGGATGTAAACTCCTTGGGAGGTTTATTATGCATGATCCTCACTGTGACTAGTCCTGATGGCATTACAGTGCTGTTATTAATCTACTCTCATAAGATACCTTTAAACACACATACACACACACGCACACACAAACATATCTGTGAATCCATGAATCCATGCTAAGACACACACACACACACGACCCATTTCACAGCTGGATTCAAACTTCACGTTGTGCCTTTTAAAGATTAAGATAAAGTTTTTCCTCTTATTATCTTTGAGAAGGTTTAGCTGGCTGCACACTGTGCTCATAGGCAAATGCTCATGCAAAAACACACACATACGCACACACTCACACATACATGCAGAGTTTGCTCAGATTGCAGATAGCTGTGTTTGGGTTGTTTGAGCTGCTAATATTCCACTGAGTCCTTGAATATTTATGGCTTTTGTTTCATCAAACTCTGAGAGAAAGGAGGATAGATAGATAGATAGATAGATAGATAGATAGATAGATAGATAGATAGATAGATAGATAGATAGATAGATAGATAGATAGATAGATAGATAGAGCCTTATAATAAGACAGTAAGATTAAAAAAGATGAAAAAGAGAGGGAGAGAAGAGATGTATATGGAGGAGGGATGGAGGGATGGAGAGGGTGAAAATAATGTTCCATTAATGCAGAGCCAGGCTCTCGCTGAGGGCCGAGCGCCAATCTGCATCTCCCCAAAGTCTGCCTGCTATACATTTTTCATGAACGCTGAGCGAGAATTAGCGACGGATTGCTGCTGTAAATCGCTTCTCCTTGGTCGGGGGCCGATGGAGAGAGAGAGAAAGAAAGAAAGAGGGGAGGAGAAAAGGGTGAGAGCAAAGTGGGTGAGGGAGCGGTGCGGAAACGAGGAGGAGGTGAAATGGAAAAGGAGGATGGCGTGATTGAAGGGGCTGTGGGGAATGAAGGGGAGAAAAGTATGGAATAGTATTTCACAGGTGTGGCGTCTGTGAACAGTATGGACTTATTATGACCAGGATAAGCGCAGCCTGGTCCCATCCCAGTGTGCTGATGATCCAGCTCTAATGTGACTCTATGCTGATGAGTTTTATGCTGTGCCTAGAGCAGCGTTTGTCTGCTACAGTTACTGTTACTATAGTTACAACATCACAACAATCAAGTGAATACCAGCAAAACGATGGAATAATCTGCACCGTTTTATTTATCCATCAGTCTGCACTGGCAGATTCTACACTTTTTACCTTCCTCCGTAACTTCGACACATCTAAAGTAAAGTGCTGTCCTGATTCAAACCTGGCACAGGAGGTCAGGAGCTGAAAACTAAATCAATACACAAACTTGCAGAAGTAGCCAGCCTGCTGATTTGACTTTAAAGGGATCTACAAGGAGCAGAGGGCATGTTATGCTGGTCCTAATATGGGTAAAGGATGCTAGACACCACATTCCCCATGCAACAAAAGAAATCCTCTCTGTCTGATAAACACCCACATCTTTCAAAAACCTATTCCCCCAGTTTGTAACACCAGCTTTCTGACACGGTACAACATTTTTTGGTGTCTCTAAGCTTAAATACGGTAACTAAAATAAAAATAAGTACAGTACTGCTTCCAAGACTACATTAGTAAACTGACTTTAATGTATAAAAGCACAGAATTTCTTGATAATGTGCTATTTTTCTTACGTGGTCTCCTCTCCTCTCCTCTCCTCTCCTCTCCTCTCCTCTCCTCTCCTCTCCTCTCTCCTCCACATATTTCCTCTCCTTGCCCTGTGGACCATATAGCTTTGACCCCAATCTTAGCCTGCCCTCTCCACTCCAATATAGCCCACTTTCATTTTCCACCAGTGGCCTTGTGCTGCCATTACAGACCCTCACTGACCGGCTGACTGACTGGTTTATTCATACGCTGACTGGTTTACTGACCAGTTGCCCACCTCCTCTCTGTTTCTCTGACAAACAATTTCCCAGTTTCAGTCATCACATGGTCAGTTCATACAGTAGCAGCTGTTATATGATTTCTAGCACAATTAATAAGATTGAAGTTTTCAAAGTGAAGTCGGTGTTCCTTTGTTTCGTTTCGTTTTTTCCTCAATTGCTAAAAGACTAAGTAATTGGTTTGTGAATATTTTTCCAAATATAAAGTACAATTTTTCTATTTTAAAGGGTTGACATTTATGGAGCTACATTCTCTGAGCACCCCTCCTCCTCATTTTTTCCATGTACGTAGTGTGTAATGAATGATTAGTGGTGTTTTTATTTTGGTTGGCTTTTGTATATGATCTGAAAATAGAGTTTGATTTGGAGCACAGATAAAACTGCTCTGAGATGTGCGCTCGTTTTGCAAGAAGTGGTTTGACTATTGAGTTTTATGTTTACAAGCTCTAACAGAAGTATAGAAGGATTCAAGAAATGTGTTTTAGCAAATGTGAAAAATATTGTTTGGCATCCAATCTCAAATATACTCAGACATTCACCATATTTCTTGTTATTTCCAGAGTGTGGTTTGTGATCAGATAAGAGTGTCCCTGACTTGCCCTGACTGAATTTGTGTCAGTATATGTATCAGTCTTATTCCTCTAGCTGTGGATCTGGGACACACTGCCACTGTTCAATTGTCCACTGCTACATTATTACGGCTTCACTGTCTACTGGATGGACCCAGACATTTGTGTGTCTCTATCAATGATGAAAAGAAACGGGTCTTTGACAGAGAGAAGATGTGTATTTGTGACTATGTGCATGTGTGTGTGTGTGTGTGTGTGTGTGCAGGCCCTACTGTATGATTGCTGCTGTAATCTGCTCTCTCCTGCCAGCCGCAGTTATTACAGTTGTCGATATGGTGCTCAGGGCTTTATAGACACAAGCTACAAGACTCAGCCTGGACGCCTGCCAGGGTGTGTATGTTTGTGTGCCAAAGTGCTTTTATATTTGTTTGTGCCCTTGTGATGCACATGTGTGCGCATGATCCTTTGCTCTATGTGTATGTAATTGAGCTCTCCTCTCATGTAAAGACCAGCTCAACAGTGTGTTAATTGCTTATGTTACAAAGTGTTAGCCCCAGAAGTGTGCATGACATGTATGGTGCGGGTGTTTATTTTATTCCTGCACACGCTCGGCCAAGTTTACTTTTCTTTAAAGACTTGGTTGCTTCATTGTTATTGGATGGAAAAGAGGGAAAAAGGAGACGTAGGGGAAAAAACCAGCGTGGGAAGAGAGGAAAAGGCTTCAGTGTCTGTAAGGTGTTGCAGGAGAGTCAAAGAGAGAATAGAAGAAGAAAGAGAGAGAGTAAGGGGGAGGGAGGCAGGGAGAGAGACTTTGGCTGGCGAGGAAAGCAGGGAAGGAAGGTGGCATTGAGATGTGGAGGGCTTTTCTCCTGGTGGCATTCAGCCCTGACTGATGCCTGTTGTTCAGGCCACTTCCACTGTTTACTGTCCTGCCAGCCTGATTACTATCAGGGCTTGGCAGAGGGTTACAGTGGGACTGAAACAATGTTTGTGTAACATTTGCTTTTGTAACACTGTCATACATGCATAAGCACACACGGAAACACACACACACACCACACACACACACACACACACCACGAGGGTCACTGATGGCCCATTTTCCCAGTCGCAGTGCTCTTTTGGAAGTGTGCGGCCATCTGTCAGAGTTGGCCAAACGATTAAACAAATCTTCCCTCGCTCTCTCTCGCCCTCCGTGTGCGCAGGAGTGTGTGTGTGTGTTTGTGCGCCAACAGCGTGATTGCGTTCGCCACGCAATGTCGGCAACCTGTGACCTCCAAGAGGCAAGAAAAACCTGTCTCCATCAGCGTGTGTGCGCGTGTCTGTTCTTTTGTTTTACTGTAATAAAACAGCCGTCTCCGGATGGACGCACCACACTGGAAACTGAGACACACAATCCTCTTCTGTTCAGAGAAAACGTCTCGGTTTTAATTCTTTATGAGCTCTCATTCTCGGAAAATGTTTCTGCGTGTTATGAGTAAGGTTTAGTTGTTATAATTGATTCTTATTAAGTTTTAATTGTTGTCTCTCTATGGACTGAGTAGGTTTTAATTATTTCATTATGTATTAAGGCCCCCTGAGTCCACATCGTCCATACCAACACAGTGGAAATGTAGAAAAATGTGCCCAGAACCATCTTAAACAAATAAGTCTTGACCTTTCAGAGGCAATGGCTTTATGGTAATGTTATGGTAATTCCTGTTAAAACTGCTGTGTACGTCTACGTCTAAGTGAGTCTGTGGAATTTCTCAGAGCTTGTGAATGTATTTGTGAGCGTGCTGCTAATGTGTAAGACATGAGAGCAAAAGAAGAGCAAAGAGAAATGACCAGACAGCAGAAAGAAAAAAAAAAATCAAAGACCATAAGATGTGCTTGATTGTTCAGGAGATATGGTATAACTAATTTAAAAAAACAACAATACACACTGTTCAAAGAATGTGCACATTAAGGTTCAATCATATTTTGAAGTTCTTGTGCTTTGTTATATTTGATCTTACTTAAACTTGAATATCTGATTGGGTGTTGGTGGCCAGCTGTGAACGCCATGTTCAGATTTAAGTTGATACTGTGATTGTATCAGACTGTTATCTGTGCACATCTGTCACATACAGAGCAACATTTAAGTTCTTGTAGGAGGTGCATTCAGGTCCTCATCCATCCATTGTTGCGTTACATTGGGCCCTGGACACGTCACCAGTATATCACAGAAGAAAAACACACACTCATACCCATGGACAGTGTTGAGTCACCAAACAACCTGATGTGCATGTCTTTGCAGAAAGGCACAGGGAGAGGCCTCCTCTGGACATCAAACCCAAAGCCTTGCTGCGAACCACTGTACCACTGCGCCGCCCTGTCATCCCTATTTCCTTTTTTTACCTCAACCATTACCTGAGGAAAAGATATATTCTTTTAACTCCAAGTTACTTGGTAGGTGCTTGGCAGAATAGAGTGATTGTTATTGATTTATTTATCTATTTATTTGTCTTGTTTGCTCTTGTTTAGTTTGATTGTTTTCTCACTGAAACACCTGGCGCTGTGACTGTAAAATATGAGCAGTGAACAAACGAAAACAATACATTTCCAAACAGCCTGAGCTGGGAAATAGTGAAGAAATGAGAGAAACTGCAGTCAGGTGATGATTCTCTGTGGGTTCATCACCATGTGTGACACCTTCCACATGTGAGCCAGCAGTCATGTGATCCATCGGTAAATAAAAATATCGATTGAAGCCACTTTACCTTACTGAGCAAAATGTACTTTTCATTTATCTGAAAGCTGTTGTCGGCTCCAACTTGACCTATTTTAACATTTAAAATGTTGCTTACACAGGATTCGCCAATTATAATAATGTGTAAGCATATATACATAAATATCACTAAGCTAGCCTTCAAACTAACACTCCTAAATAGACTGTAGAACATAAAAAATACTATTACTTTGATCCCAAAATACATTTTGCAGAAAGAACATACTGCACTTCTTAAATGCAGGATTTTTCTGTGTATACTGTAGTGAATGTTTACGTTTTATATTTCATTCTCTTTGGCTGATACTAAGGATCTGGAAAAAAACTATCTGAGTACTTTGTCAAAAGACAAATGAGACAAACCCATCATAAGACTCACAGAGAGATTCTTCCTGTTCACAAACTGCAAACCAACACATTCCTTGTCACACACACACACCCACACACACACACTTCACACTCGTTCACACTCAGTCGAGGTAATTTTGAAAGTCTTGTGATAGCTTTGCATAGCATTTGGGCTAATGACATGCCGCGTGCTTCCTCGCAGGGAGGTGCATCCATTAGCAGCCATATTACTGCCACATAGTGGCTTATTGGTTGGTGGGAAAAAAAATTACCAAGGAGCCTGGATGAGAAGAAAGAGACAGATTCAGAGATAGAGCGATGAAGAGAGAGAGAGTAAGAGACGGAGAAAGCTGTCTCAGCTGTAACTCTTCGAATTGAGTTACAGCTGTTATGATTTGTCGTCTCTCAAGTCTTTTTCTCTCTCTTCTTTTTCATTCCTTGTTTCCGCCCCCTTCTTCTTCTCACCCTCAGGGCTTGGTGGGGTTTTTATCTTTCTAATGAGCCGTTGATTCTTTTATTTATTTATTTATTTTGTCGTTACTTCATTCGTTCTGGATGGAAGGCAATATTTGTCATGCTGTCAAGCCAATGTTTGCATCTTTCCCGCGCGTATGTGTGTGTGTGTGTGTGTGTGTGTGTGTGTGTCTGCGTCTGCCGACCGCAGCGGCACTAAGTGGTGTAAAGTGTTTGTGCCGTGGTTGTGCTTGGCGTTGGTGGTGGAGGTGGACGCAGGGGTCACAGTAGTTTGGCACGCTGGCCCAGGTCACCATGCTGTACTCCCCAGCCTCATCAATATGCAGCACGGTGGGTGGTTTGCACTTGACTTGATTGCTTTAATTGGTTGGACACAGTTGCAACACACACACACACACACACACACACACACACACACACACACACACACACACACACACACACACACACACACACACACATACATACACACTCTCACGCACAGTTATAACAGTTTCTGCTGTGCAATGCTGGCTCCAAATGTATTGTTGTTGGGATATTTCATCCAGCAAATGTGGGACTCAGTTCAGTTCAACTTTGCATGAGTCATTCTTCTCCTACACACTCATATGCATATTGTGTAAACACACACGCATGCATGCACACACACTCATGCATACATATACAAACAGGCAGTTCAGAGTCGGGAGAAGTTTAAAGGTGATTCTCTGTTATGAGCAAAAATTATAAATATGTAGAAGCCACAGATTGTAACGCCTGCTCTCTCTCTCTCTCTCTCTCTCTCTCTCTCTCTCTCTCTCTCTCTCTCTCTCTCTCTCTCTCTCTCTCTCTCTCTCTCACTCACTCACACACATCCTGAATGAACTGTCTTTTGTGTGTGTGTGTCAGTCACTTCACATTCGTGTATCAGTGGCTGTGTGGAAGTAACGTCACCAAGCATGAGCTTACTTGCTGGCATACTGGGATAGCGTGTTTGTTTATATACATGAGTGTGTGTGTGCGTGTGTGTGTGTGTGTGTGTGTGTGTGTGTGTGTGTGTGTGCGTGCGTGCGTGCGTTAAAATGATGTGGAAATCAAATTCACCTTGAAGTGTCCTTCTCTCTCCCCTCGCCGCCCCCGTATTTTTGCCTTCGTTTCTGCTTTGAACGCACTGCAGCACTCAGTTCAAAGAGAAACGGCTGCTTGTGTGTGCGTGTGTGTGTGTGTGTTCGGTTTGTGTTTGTTAGGACTGAAAGCAGGGTTTGAGATGGAAAGAGAGAAAGCCCCCCCCCCCCCCCCCTTCCTCATCCTTCTCCATCAAAGAGCAGCCAGGCTTAGAGGAGTGCTCGTCCTTCTCCCATCAGCCCCCCCTCCTCAATTAAAACCAACCTGAGACAGAGGAGCAGGGGCAGGGATGCAGAGGGTGAGACAAGGTCAGCACGGGAAAGGAGGAGGTGACAGGAGGAGAAGGGATGGAGCGAATCAGATCAAGATGGAGAGATGTGGTGTCAGGATGGGTGGGTGGGCTGGCGGGGGGGGCTTTTATTTCAGTTTTCATTTGGATCTCAGTGAACTTTCACCTTCTTGTTCCCATTCAGGCCAGAAAGAACAGCAAACACTGGAGGTGGGAACCTTTGAACGGTGCTCCATTTCAACTGGGGAATGTTTTAAACTCTCATTGCCTCCCACTTTGAGCTAAAGTGGAACATTTTGTGACTAGTGTTATTTTAAAGTCTTTGTGTATCACAGTTGGTTCTACTTTATTACTGTCAAGTGTGTGTGCGTGCACAGATTTTTCTACATGTGCAATATGAAGTTATTTATTTCAATACAGTAAAGAGACAGTGTGTGACTGTGTGCTCATCTGTGTGTGCATTGATTGTTTTCCGACATGTGCATGCATTTGAATTTGAGCTTCCGTATGAGAACAGTACAGTACTTGCACACACACTCTGCCTCTCTCTCGCTCACTCTCTCACACACACACATATTCCTGCACTGATACTCTATGGATCCTATTGGAGCATTTGACCTAAAGGTCACCCACTGGTAGCAATTGACAACTTCAGATTAGCGCTCAATATCTGATATTCACAGTTGACTTTTGCACAGGATAATCAAACATGATTAATGTCTCCAGTGCTCTATGTTCCACTCCCAGTTTCAGACAAGACCTGAGAAAAAGAAAGTACAGAGTGAAGGAAAGAGGGAAGGTGTAGCAAGGGGAAATGGAATAAAAATGTTTTTCTAGGGCATCAGAGAAAAACAAATCATGGGCAGTTGAAAAGGTAGAATGACACATGGAGGTGAATCACAAGAAATACAGATTAAAAGATCTCAGAAAAGGAGGAGAAAAAACAACTTGAGACAAAATACATTTAAACTGCAAGACACGAAATATCCACATCCTCACCAGGCCAGATGGAGAGTGTGTTCTCCATCTCTCTCTCTCTCTTCCTCACTCGCTCACTCACTCCTCCTGGGTCCCACAGTGGCTGGTTGAAGACGAGGAAGCGGCAGGCCAGCAGACAGAAAAGGTCACCTCGTCTTTCTCTTCCTCTCTGCTTCCTCCTTCTTTTCCATCTCTGAAATTATTTCCACTCAAACTCCTCAGCCAACTTCATTTTCCTCTCGTTACAGGGAGAAATGCTGCAGCTCGTGTCAGAATAAAAAAATGATTGGTGTGTCCACCTCACTTTACAATTTAAAAGGGAATTACCTCTCAACGGCACAGCAGTTAGTACATCAGTTTACTAATATCCTCTTTTATTATCACAGCTTCTGTCCTAAATGAGAGGGGAATTTGGATTTTAAACAAATATTCTCACTTCTCACTTTGTCTCTGCAAGATGTTCTTAGAAATAAGAATCACATCAGATACTAAAAATATTTTTGCAGGTGCTTTTCTTACTTTTTTGTAATACATATCTTTCCAGTTTTTTTTCCCGTCACATTAAAATATATAGAGAATGTTTAAATTTATAACTTCAAAAATACGCTCCTGGTCTCCATTTTCTCTCTACCTTTCACCTCTGTTACCTTTCTAATTTCTCCTCATCCCTCCCACCTCTCCTTTCTATTTCCCACCATCTTTTTCATTGTGATCTCTTCTTTCCTTTTGACCTCATCCCCTCTTATTTCCTGTCTGCCTCGCTCTCCTCCTCCTCTACACCAGGAGGCCTCTCCTCTTGGAGGCTGCAGTCTCCAAAAGGTCACTCCCGGCTGACATTTTCTGTGGAACCTCATTGATTTCCGCTTGGCACGTTGTGATTGGCTAACCAGAGCTGCCTCCATTTCCCACCAATCCCCTTTAACCAGGAAGCCAGCCAGCCAGCTGACCCCTGGTTCAACCAGCTCCAAATAGCTTTTTTTTTTGTAGTGCACAGGCTCTGTATTTTTGCACACCTCCCTTCAGGCTGAGAGAAGATGGAGAGAAGAGGAGAGGAGGAGGAAGAAGAAGGAGAAGGATTATGGCTTAAAATGGAAGTTTATAAGGCCAATACTTCTCATACTGTAGTTCATGGGCTCATACAGATGCTTGATGTGGCTCCAGAGGGCCCTTGGCTAAACAAACAAGTTATATATATATTTTTTCTGTGTGTGTGTGCGTAATTAATTGTTGCATTGTTTAGAAATTCTATATTTTGCGAGGACTTTTGTGCAGTGTATACTCTATATATATTTACTCATACAGTACAGATAGTAAACCCCCTCTAAAATAAATGTCAACCGTCTCCCCATGGGCCACTGGGAGAAAACAGCAGCAGTCTGGGGTCTGCAGCTCCTCAGGCAGAGAAAAGCTGCACCATTCAAACTGTCCAGCAGACCTACTGGACCTGCTATTCTTATTCATTTTGAATGTTTTCAACTCTTCAGGAGGATATAGTATCACATCGAACCTCCGGCTGCTATCACACTCAAATGCACAATGCTTGATGCATATAAAGACTGGACATTCATCCCTCTGCAGTGTATCAGCAGTGTTATCTGAATTCATCTGCATACAGGAGGATTAAGGGAGATGTGCGGAGGAGAAAGAAAGAAAAAAAATCACACCTGAGATTTAACAAAGATTATGTTAACCATGACGCCACACTGCAACAATTAAATATTTGAATTTTTATATGCTTTTTTTAACTGCTTGGTGAGTTCCTCTCTTGGTATTTTCCTTTTCTCAGTGTCAGATACTGAACAATGCTCCTAGTTCATGTTGATAGTTTAGATTTAGTGTCTTAGCGAAGCACAATTCAGCACCAAGCTGAGTGGATAGTCTGAGGTCACATCCCAGATACAGAGGTTATGTGATTAACCACGCTGACATGAGCTTCTAACTGTGTGTTAACTATGCACAGCTACACATGGACATGATCTATTTCCTGGATGAGACGGAAAGGTTATACATGAATATAATTAACAAAACATGTCCTGATCATATACAGTATGTGATGTTGCGATGGTGCTGTCAGTGGGTGACGTCCAACGCTGATGGACTGTATAAATAAAAACACATCACCATTAGTCTCTCTGCTGACACCGCCATTAACACCTTGTGTCAAGTATAGATCCAGCTTTAGCGGCTGTACTCCTCTAAACTGTTAAAGACATCTTAGCACCGAGCGAGAGATTCTGCAGACGTGTGTCTGCAAATGAACATTTTAACACATTTGGCGCCCTGTGCCTCTACTGTAAATCCAGCCAGTTTCTGCTGCTCACTTGATGACATGATGGAACAAGTTTCAACTGTGCAAGAAAAGTGGAAAAGTGCAAAACTAACAGCAAACCGAGGATCTCTCTTGGTTCTGTGCCTCTGAGTGTTTTCCGCTTGTGTACAACCCCGGATGATGCATGAACCTGGCCGTGCATATAACTCACATCAGAGTTGTATACCTCTACCATCCTCTGCCTTGCTATCCGTTGGTGTTTTCCTCCTCCTGCCCCTCCTGGCTCTGCTGCCTCCTCCTGCAGAAAAAAAAAAAAACACTGTCCTCGTGAGACAGCAGTGGCGGCGCTGGTGGAAAATGTCCGAATGCAACGGCATAAACAAAGAGGCAGACAGCTCTCGGTCTTTCTCTGTGAAGTGATAATGTGTTCCCCACGCTGTTTTTGTTCTCATGCTAATGAAGTGGACCGCATCGGTAATCACTTTCAAACCCTCAGCCAGGGAAAAAGTAGAAACGGCAAAACAAAGGCTCGAACAAAAGGATGCTGTGCTGTTGTGAGTGTGGAAGTAGAAACAGAAGTGGGTGTGTGTTTGAAGTGCGCTTGTGTGTGTGTGTGTGTTTCTGTTTTTTCTGTGTTTGTGCAAACCCACAGCTATATACTGCAGACCACCATCACTAGCTGCAAGAGGGGAGGGGTCAAAGGTCACTGGATTCAGCTGATGAGAAAAAAACATGGCTCGAACGGAGCAGAAGAGAGAATGCTTGTTTATCATCACTGTGGAAGTGATTATTTCTGATTATATACGGGATGAAAACAATCTATTCCCCCACTCTCTTGTCTGCCACCATGCTTCCCAGCATGCATTTCACTCTGATGCAAAGGTTGTCCACTTAAAATCATCTCGAGGGAACCTTTTTTCTTTGATCTTACGCCGCTGATAGATGTATCTAGTGTCATATCTCACTTCACTTTTTAAAAAAACCTGTTGGGATTTGACCCTTGTGCTCTGTAAGTCTTCATCTCGCTGTGGGTTGGAGAACAGCTGCTGCAGACACTGACACAGACTCACTTTACCTTGTTTTCTGCAAAGAAATAAACTTGAAAGTCCAGTCAAAGCTGCAGAGTCGCTCACCAGCTGCTCTCATGTAGCAAAAAAACTCACTTTAACTTCGCGTACAAAAACAACACATTGTTGTCTCGCTGTCTAAAGTGTTTATGTCTTGTGTAAACCCTGCTGCTTTACTCAATCATTCATTGATTGCCACAATATTGTAAAAAATCAGCACAGCCTGCCCTTTGACATCAGCAGATTTCTCTGCTCTTCCATTGTCTGTAAATTTTCTTTATAACATATAAAGAAATAATTGAAACAGTTTAGCACAATCTCTCCAGCACCATAATAATAAAATGACAGATCCTAAGCTAAAACAGGTTTTAGTCATAAAGCCCATCTGAGTAGATGAAGGGAGGAATCTAAACTTTCATTTCCTGCTTGGTTTCTCTCTATATATTAATGGCTCCTCTCCTCTCCTCCTCCTCCTCCTCCTCTTTCATCTCATCTGAGCCTTTTCTCTTTTTTTTCAAACCTGGTCTTGTTTTCCTCTGGGCTGACAGAGTTTAGGCCATAAAGCTGAAATGCTGCCTCTAGAGAGATGTTTTGTTTACTGGAGACCTTGGAAATGAGCACGTTCCATAAGGCAACGCAGAGTTAGAGAATACATTGTTGTTGAAGATTTTGTGTGTGTGTGTCCCTCTTTGTGTTTTTCCCTTTACGCGTTGATCTGTGTTAGTGCAGCGTGCATGTTCACATGTTTGTGTGTGCCGGTGTTTATCTGCCTCTGTTTGTGTGTGTGCGTGTGTGTCAGCTCTCTCAGTGGAAGACATTAGGCTGCAGTAACAAGCTATTGATTTGACTGGGCGGGAGGCTGCTGCTGATCTCTCATGGAAATGCTGAAACAGGGAACAAGACACACACATGGACCTAAAGCTGTGAAAACAGAATACATTAAGAACAACACATGAAAACCAACCTTTTTTTGTTTGTTTGTTTGTTTTTTAGACATCTTCCATTTAGTGGGATTTCCTCGCTGCTCTTTTATTGTGAAATCAATGAGAAACCCTGGAATTTTCTATAGATAAAGAACAACGAGACACAACTCGAGTTTTGTCTGGGTACTGCTCTAACCTATCAACTATTAAACATCCATTTCAGAGAGCAGACAACTTTCCACTTAAAGGACTCACAGGTCTCCATGTGGATTTTTTTTTTTTTTTTTTTACAACAAAGTCAAACCTTTGATCAGTGATTAGTTTTAAAAGAACACCATTTACTTATCATAGAACGTCACGTTGGGAAGCCACAGTCAAAAGTATTCCCTGCATTTTTACCTGTGGGTACAAAATAAAGAACCTGTTAGACTCTCACTTTAACTTTCCCTCTGCACACACACACACACACACACCAGCTCTTGCTACTGGGGTGATGTTGGCGTCCCAGAGGTAATTAGACTGAGCCTGTTGGTGGCTGTGCTACAACAGCTCCAATACCTGGACTGACTCCGCTACACCTGTCTTGAGGGGAAAACTTGTGTGTGTGTGTGCGCTTGTGTGTGTGTGTGTGTGTGTGTGGGCCTGGTCCCCTTAGAGATATTTATAGACAGGTATAGTACTCCTGTCTTTGTATACATTTCCTTGCTGACACGTGGCTGTACGTGGTTTTGTTTGTTGCCAAGTGTGCGTGTCCTTAAGATGCGTGCGCGTGAGTGTTTGTGTTTGTGTGTGTGAAGCCCTTTAGTGATGACACGATTGTATGTGTGTGTGCGCCTGTGTGCTTGTGTCATCACCTGCCAGCACACAGTTATTTTGACATCACTCTGATCTTGGTGATAAGCCTTAACAACAGGAGCATATATGATCATCGTCTCTCTGACTCTCTCGCTCTCTCACACACGCACGCACACACACACACACACACACACACACTGGTGTAGATGAAAGGCTAGATGTCTGGATTATGGAGGAGCTAACATGACAAGGCTGTTATCTACTATGCTCTTTATGAATATCACTAGATGGTCTTTAGGATAGATGGCGCAGGCTTTGATGATCGTTGTGTTACTGAAATGACATTTTGGCAGTTGTGTACACTCAAAAACACACCGCAACATAATGCACTAAGCTCAGACACACACGTACGCGCGCGCGATCGCAAATGTGGGGGATTTTCATGCAAGCTGTCGTCTTCTCTCCCTCTCTCACGCTTACACTCGCACACACACATTCCAGGGAGAGCGTGCTGCTACGTCTCCTCCTCTTTTGTTTTTGCTATTTTGTTTTTTTTCCGCACACCAGATCAGCAGTGTGTGTTGTGGGCTGTGTGAAGCCGACAAAGGTTAGTTAGTTTGACCTCTGCCTGTCTGTATGAAGCCCCTTTTTTTTTTCGATCTATTGGAAAGGTAAAAACACACAAAAGCGCACCAACCGGAGGCTAAAATTAGCTCTGTAATTGGGATGATTTTTGGAGGGGAGCAATAAAGAGATTCAGAGGAAGCAGAATGCCTTTTCCCCTTCCACACCACACAGCATTTCATTTTAAATAGAGCTTTCTTCTCTCTGTTTATTTCTGATGGCTTTATGCCACGAGACACATGCTAATAGGATTTTTGCTCATAAATTAACTTGACTCTATCCTCCTGTAGGGACAACTCTGCTCTTTGACCACTCAATGTTCAATTATATTTTTTCTATATTTTTTATTATTATTATTATTATTAAATGCAGAATCTTTTCCCTACACTGTGAAAATATATTTTTCTAAAACAAGTCGACTCAGATGTGTTGTGACTGACATGTCACAGCAGATGCAGTTAGTTAGTTTAGTTTTTAACTTTGTGTTGTTACAGTTGTACTGTAGGTTTTTCCATGTGAAACCACTGCTCCCTTGTTCAGAGCAGGAATCAATTTAATAAACACTTTTATCTAAGAACTCTCCAACTAGTCGACACAGTCAGATGGGCCATTAAATCAGCAGCAGTAACACCGCTCTCATCAAGTTAACTGCTCAGACTCGGGACCATGGTGACAGCACAAAGACAGAGTCAGGGAATGTGAGCAGTCTGATGATTACACAGGTTTTTAAACAAACCTCCAGGTTACACTCAGTTATTTAGAGGGGAAAAGGAAGGCTAACTGCGAAATGATTACGCCATAACTGGTAGAAATGATGGCGAATAAATCAGAATGGTCCTGTAACGTAATTATAGCCAGAGTGCTAATGAACCAAACTGCACCGAGCCTCAAATAACTGGACCATTCTTACTTATATGTGTCAGTAAGCACAAGTATGTGTGTTAATTGCCCTTAGATACAAGCAATATATGAAAGCCTTCCCCTGTCCGCAGATAACCTCCTCACATCAATCTGAGGGGAAGTGTATTACATCCGCACACTCTAACCTTCAAATAAATAAATAATCGGGAGAAAAAGATGCCATGCCAAAGCACGCTGCCTGGCTCCACAGGGATCTGCTGTGAGCAGCAAAACAACCACAAACTTTTTGTTCCTCTGCACATGGCTTCAGCAAGACGACAGTATTGAAAAGAGCAGGTGTGTGTACACACTTCCTGTCCTTGTGCACATGAACAGACTTTGTGCACTCGTCTTTTTTTTATTGCTTTAAAATTGAGCCTTCGCTTTTTTAGCAACAAGACTCACAGTTGTAGTATAAATCTATTGTGCATTTGAAGAACTACTCCTGGACACTCAAGACGACAATCAGAGAAAACTTCACCTCTGTGTGTATCCTCTTTTATTCTGCGTTTTATTCTGTATCTCAACATTGTTGCCAATAAGTGAAACCTCAGTGATTTTCAAGGCTTAAATGAAGGATTGAATCAAAGTGAATTAAATTGAATTGAATACTGAAGAGCACTACTATAGTTCCGAGTGAAGCATAAGGTCATGACCTTGGCCTACTGTATGATGTGCAACATGTTTTACATCAACATTTCATATGGTGCATTTTAGTTTATAAGTGTAATAGTAAAACTAGTTTCAGTCATGAATTAATCATGTCCATGCTTTGTGCTTTGGTGAGAGTAACTGATCTCAGTCAGCATGTGTGTTTTAATCACAATATTTGTTTATTAGTATATCACCTGGTATATTCATACAGTAGGCCAAATCCATGATGCTGGGTGTGTGGTTGTGTTTGTGTGTGTGTGAAAAACACACCAAAGATGTCTTCCCTCCTTCAAAATGGTAGATCAAGGATCTCTCTCAGCTCAATTTGAGGAAACAGAGAGATAGAAAGAGAGGGATAGAGTAGTGTGCAGCCGTGGAAAGAAAACAAGGAAGTGGATAAAAAGGAGAGGGAAACTGCCAGGCTGTTTGGTCCCACCTGTCTCGACTTGAAAGACGAAAGAGAGAGAAGACAAAGACTCACAGACGCTTGGGAAGGCTTGAAAAGGGGAACAGAAAGGAGAGAAAGAGAGGAAGAGGAGGAGAGGAAGAGGAAGAGAGCAGATATGCGCGCAGCCCCAAAAGGCACGTCTGCGTTTGAAGCTGAAGCGCTGGAACAAGCAGTAGCATCGACTTCATAGAGAATCAGTCCCCGGGTAAACGACTGGAGTGGAAGGAGACGTTTGATACTGGGAGCGCTGGAAGGGAAGGATCGCTCATTAGACACATCCACCAGCACAGAGACACACCAAACCACAGCCGCATCGCCTGCTATATCTAAGGGATTAGGATATGTAAACAAGACGGAGTTATTTTTTTAAAAATCCTTTGGAATAAATTTGTCTTTAGTTGATGTATTTTCTTATGTTTGGAAATTAGTTGAGAAATATTCTGTAAAGTTTGTTTTAGAACGTTCAGGAGGAGGAATATTATAATATCCAGTATATTTATATATTGGTGTATTTATATCTAAACTAACGTTTCCTTTTTGAGAAAAGGATATTAGTTGTGCACTGTGTAGCGTAATTATTGTTTACAGTGCATAACTTAAGATTCATTGGATTTAGGGGAAATATTTTGACTTGATAATTATGTAGAAAATCAAAAGTCTGCCTCCCAGGATTTTTAATATATATGTATATTTATTTATTTCAGTCCTCACTCAGCTGCTGTGATTTCAACCTGTCCACGGATTGTTTAGAGAGAGAGAGGGATTGTTTATTGATTAGAGGAACTGTTGAGAAGTCACACTGTAGGTGGCTTTGTTTGGTTAGGGTCTCTGCATGGAGGAGGTGATGTCATGGGGGCAAAACTCATGACATCATCCCCTGGCAATAAAGTCGTTCCCAATTCCCAGTGAAGATACACAAGATGATAAGATGTATGAGGGGCCGTACAAGACATAATTCATTTTGGCATTCTCACCGTATATTCTCCTTTATACATACATATATTTTCACTCTCATATACATTTTTACTCACATTCATATATTCACTCACACATTCATATATTTTTCACTTACACATTTATACATTTTCACTCACACATTATTTTCACTCTCGTATGAATGTATTTAAGAGAAGAATGTATGTACTGTATGTGAGAGGAGAATGAATGCATGTGTGAATGAGAGTATGGCTGAAACGGAAGGCAGGTAATTTATGTCTACATACTCCAATACAGTAGGTGGCGCTGTACAGGATTAGCTGGAACTCTGATTGGCTGAGAAGCTGAAGCAGAGCAAAGATTCTAAACCGTCTTTGAGCAGAGTCATGTTTGGGTCTTGGAGGTGAACGTAAGCGTGAAGGGAGGAGATGAGACCGGCCCATGTTTTCGCTGCTCCCCTCCCACCTGTATGAACGGTGTCGCTATATAAAAAAACAACAACAACAAAAAAAAGCTGATAGGGGATCAGGTTGCCGATCGGCATAAACCTGTCACAGATGTTTAATAGATCATTTTAATCTTACCGGGTAAATAATCGCGATTCACGAGCGTCCCTTATTAGTCACAAAAAAAAATGTAATTGTGCATCCCTAAAATGAGTGTAACATTTCACAGAAGTGTCCGAGACGTTCTCAGCTCGCAACACAAAAATCTTCTGCTCTTCACTCTCAGACTCTGACCAGAGGAGAACCAACCTACTTTTTTTTTTTGCTTCCTACCCCCATGATTCCAGATAGCTATAGTTTGAAGATGATAATAAAGGTTTCCGTAACAGCCTGTCACATACAAAATAATTCTTCTCTTTGCAGTTGCTCAATGTAACAAAAAAGAAGCTCGATGTCATCCTCGCTGGTACTTAAACTGCACCAAAGAAGAAAACAGGTTAACCTTGAATATCATCATTGTATACTATGGCATATAATATAAAGCTTGAATAAGATGAGCAAGTCTTGCACATGTTTTCCCTGGTTTGAGAGTGACTTCCTGTTTAAGAAGGAGCTTTTCAGCGAAAGCAAAGAAAGATGAGAGTATATAGATATTTAAAAGTGACAGTATATCAATGTATGTGAGTGAAATTAAAGAATGAACGTGTGCAAGTGTAAATGCATGTACGTGAGAGTGAGAAGTACATGTATGTGAAAGGAGATATGTTTGTGGAAGGAGAATGTATGTGTGTGAGAGGAGAATATATGCATGTGTAAGGAAAATAAATGTTTGTGAGAATGCCAGAAAGAATTATGTCTTGTACGGCCCTTCATAAAGATGAGATGCATGGCGTTCTTATGGCAACACACTTTTTTTATCCCTAAACTTAAATGTGTTCAGAAATGGCCGTTTGTCCTGTTTGTCGCACCTCCTTCTACGAGTTTCCACGAGTTTACCCGAGTAAGGAAAACGAATTTGATTGGTCGTTATCGAGCGGGCGGGATATTCAATGTTTGGAGCGAGACCGAGCTCAGTGTGTGTGTGTGTGTGTGTCTCAGACGTTTGATTGACGGATGATGGATCCAATATCAGTGGCTGATGAATCGTGAGCAACATGATGCATAATTTGTGTGCCTCCATTATCCAATGCAAAAAACAATTTACGGGATTTACTCGAAAATAGAATTTTGCACATCGTCTGATAGATGAGTGATTACACTAATTTTATGACGAGTGGAATCAAATTTTTTTTTTCTGTACACCTTTAAAGATAAACCTAAACCCAGGTAAATAGTAAGAGAGACATATACATGCACAGTGTGTCACAACAGGACTCAATTTATTATGGAGGACACAGTTTGATGTTTATATAAAGTCATCCAGCAAGTGAGGCCACCATGCCTGCAGCCAGTAAACAGTGTCAGCAGGCAGGTCCAGTCAGAGGGCTCTTTTATTTTGAAAGAGTCTTTTGAGTCGTCAGGAAGCTGTGGGGTGTTACAGTAGGTGATCTGAATGTACAGAGGCTCTGTGTCCTGCAGTGTGTGTGTGTGTGTGTGTGTGTGCAGTACTTATTCCGTGCTTCTATTCTCTCCTACATGTTTGTGCACCTGAGCGTAGATGTGTTTGATCTTGCATTTTATTATGCCCAGCGTGTACGTGTGTGTGTGTGTTTACATTCATGTAGCTGTGTGTGTACCTCCTCTTCATAGCTCACCTCCTTTACTTACACATGCACTGCCTTATAAAATAAATTCCAGCATTATGTTGCGTGTTGATCGTCATGCTTGTATGTGTAAGCTTCCATTTGTTCTCCTTCTCGCCATAAGCTCTTTTGAGGAACAATCCATGAATCTGGAGACGAGGAGCTCTGTCAGTGTTGAAGGAGAGGCAGCACAGGCCCAGACATACACATTATTGTCAACGGTTTCATGACAAGAAAAGAAATGTATGGACTTACCGTATTGCATTATGCTGTACTGTCCTTCCTAATGATGTCTGATCCCCGCTTTGCTGCACAACATCTCTCATTGTCATACTTTCATTTGTTTGCTGTTATTTATCTCCCTCGAATTTACAGTAGGAAACAAAGAGTGAATTTAGGTCTGTATGACCCTGTGTGGATTTGTGTAACATATAATGCCCTAATAGCTGCTGTCATGGTTTTAGAGGTGAGGAAACAGTCAAAATGATTCATTTGTATATGAAATCATGTGTGGAAGGTGCTGTCGTCCTGTGTGTGTCTGTGAGTGTGTCTCAGCCAATGTGACACAAGTCAACTCTGCGTTTTGGTTTAGCTGTTTAAACAGGCAGCTCCTCAGTCAGCCGTGCCTGGGTTGCATAATGAAGGACCCCAGTCCATTGAGTTTCCTGCTGCGTTCAGACACAGCAACCAACACAATGCAGTCAGCACATCCATACTCTGGCCTTTCTCTCCTCCTTCTCTTCCTTATTGTCTCCTCTCTCTGTTTGTCTTTGAACATCCTTTCGTCATTTTCTCGTCATTTCTCCCTCTCTTTTTCTTCTGCGTCACCCTTTGTCGCTCTAAATTCTGTAATTGTAACTTCTTTCTTTCTCTGAGGCCTGATAATCAGACTGGATTAGCGCTGTGTCCTCTTTTTCACACTAACGTTCATAAGAGGACACACAACAGTTGTGTTTTTGTTGCAGGAGAGAGGGTTGTTCCGCCTTAGCCAGTCAGAATTGACTGATATGTGTCGTCACTTTCAGCTGACACAAAATATATATATTTTATTCATTTATTTTATTAAGTCAGACTTAATAACCTCACTGTAGCCACTTCTTCTGTGGTCATCTCTCTGACGCCCTTGTTGATCAGTTTCTCCTTCAAAGTTTTAGGCTAATTGATTTGATTCCCTTGTTTTCCCCACCTTTTCTTCACTTCTTTTTTTTCCAGCAACTTCCCTTCTTTTCCTGTCTATCTGTTCCTTTTCTCCATCTCACAGCCTTTGTCTCTTCCTGCCTCTCCGTCAATCTCTGTCTCTCGTTCGCTCCCCAGAAGACCAGAGCAAGGCCGGATGGAGGAGAATGAGAGGAAGCGAGGAAAGAGATTTCATCCTTAATAACTTTGTCCTTGCACTTAAAAAAAAGGCAAAATATTTAAATTACAAACCAATGAAGTAAGGAAGCAGCCAGCAGGGTGGAAGAAATGAAGGATCGGGAGGAGAATATAGGAGGAATGAATGACGAGAGTGAAGAGAAAGAGGGAGAATAGCAAGTGAGAGAATTATTAAAATGTCTTTAGGGGGATGAGAGCAGCAAATCATTTTCCAACACAAGGGGAAGAGGACCAGCTGAAGAAAAGTATTAGCCGAACAGAGTTTTCAAATGGGCAGACGTAGAACTGATGGGAGAGTTTTTACCATCCAAAATACAAACGCACAAGAGATGTTTTGTGTGTTAAAAAAGCTCAAAAAGAAACCGACTGCGCTTTCATCTCTCTCTCTTTTTTTAGTGTTTCTGTGATCTCAACTCTGGAGGATTTCGTTTCAGCGCTTTTGAAATCATGTTCCCGTTCCCCTCACTGCTTTGCTTTGCCTTCCTTCCTTCCTGTCGCTGTGTGTGCGCGCACGCATGTGTGTCTCTCTGTGTGTGTGTGTGTGTGTTACATGCCTGGCTAACAGTGGCAACAACGCAGATGTGCTGATAGAAATCCAGAGGCTAGCAGCAAAGCTCTGAGGGACACACACATGCACATACACACACATAAATACACACACATGCGCACGGTGTGACAGCAGGGACACATTCACCCTGGAGACTGAAGAAGGACACATTACTACATCCCTTTGAGACACAGCAAAGGGACATACACTCACATACTACACACACTCGCACGACTCAAAAAATAGAATTTTGATGAAAATGTCAAAATGCATCCCTGTGGTTTCTCAGCGCCCATAAGGGATGTCTCTGGTTGGGAGATAGAGATAGAATTGACGCCTACATTGACTGTTGCACCTCACTTCACTCTCTTTCAACCTCATTGACCTCGTGGTGTTTTTTTTCTTTCCTGCCATCATGATAAAAATCAGCCCTCCCTCCCCCCTCATCCATTATAAACCCCCCCACTCCAATTCTAATTCACTTAAAGGGATAGACTGTTTATCATCCTATCTGAAGCTGCAACCCCCCACCCCCCCTCCCTTCCTTACCTTTCACTCTCCTTCTTCCCCCCACCCCTCCTTCTCTTACTCACCTTTCACTCCCTCCCTCCCTCCCTCCTTCCCTTCCTTTCCCTCGCTGCTCTCCATTTTCCTTTTTAATTTCTCGCGCAGGCTCCTCGCCGTCGTTCTGGGTAATTAAAATGAGAGCAGGGAGATTGAAAATAGGAGGAGGAGAAAGGGAAGGAGAGGGGAGCGCGGGAGGGAGGGATGGGGGGGAGGAGAGAAGGGGGGAGTTTTCGAGGCCGGCTTGACAGGGATGGGAGAGAAAAGGCATGCGTGTGTTTATGTGTGTGTGTGTGAATACGTGTTAGGTGATGATGGAGGCCTTTTTATGTTGCTATTGGCCAAAGACAGAGACTGTCATCACCACAGCCAATCAGAGAGCTTCCCTCTCCTATCCACTACCCTCAGCTTTAAGTCCACATCATACGGTTGAAGTTGTATGTTTGTATATCTCCTCATTTCACTCAGTTCATCCCTCCATTTCTATGGCAATAACACTAATTCTCTCTCTCTCTCACTCTGTCATGTGCAAACACAGTCATTATAAGACTGTGAAATCTACTGTGAATCTCAAAAGCACTAATGATCCAACAACCACTTAAATAGAGCACATCACACACACACATACACACACTCAAATTCACACACTCACACAGTGAAGTGTCACTAGTGTTGGGAAACATTCCTGGGAATATATGTAATTATATGCCAAATGCCTATTGTAACGCAGCCATGTAAAATTAATGAATTGCATGTTTTTGCACGGAAATAATTATATGCAAATGCTATGGAATGTATGAGTAATTACGTTTATATCATAGTGCTGATCGCATTATAATTACGGCCTTTCTCTCTCTCTCTCTCTCCCTCTCATTCTCTCTCTATGTCTTTGCCACTGCTGGTTGTTCTTCGCCTTCATCATGTAGGTAAGTGTTGTTATTTATATATTTATCACCGTTTTGTACTTTTCTGTAGTTTATTAAAGGGTTTAAAACAACCAAGAGGGTCAGTTTAACATCTTCTATCATTTTAAAACTGTGCATATATTTCAGAGTAGTAGCAAAAAAAAAAAAAAAACACACACACAGTGAAGTAGTTCATCCTAATTACACCTTAACTTTAACTCATTAAGCCACACTTTAATTAATCCTCGCCTTATTTTAGTTCGACATACGGCAAACACAGATGAAACATAAATCACAGGAAGTGTAGGTCACACCATTTTTTTTCATGCGCAGTCAGAGAGGGATCATAGAGCAGTGTCACCCCAAAGAACAGACAGAAGTCTTGAAGATAAAATAAGTAAACTCTTAAGAGTAGGGATAATATGTTTCTTCTGTGTGTGTGTGAGTGTGTGAGAGGAGAAAAGGGACGAGGTAGGAAGAAAAGTATAAGGGGACAAAGAGGGAGTGATCCAGATGAGAGCGTTCTGTGTGAATGAGGGTTCCTCTGATCGCCACAGAAGAATGTGCCTTTTCAGATGTTCTTTCCCCCGCTCTGCTTGTCCCTCTAAGGGCCCCGTAACAGGCCTTATCTAAGAGCCGTGCATGGCTACTCATCTCTGACATACTGAATATGCACCAGGCACCGGGACACACACACACACACACACACACACACAGGCTTACTTAAGAGTGTGTGTCTCCATATTATTCACACTAAATGCCTAAACGCGTCCGCCTCTGTGCTCCTCAGAGGCGTACGCTTGAATGGTGCAGCGATCTGACATTGAGAATGTATTGTGAGAATGTAAGAGTGGCTGTGAGGGACAGTCGTGGGGGCTGGGTTCGAGGCGGGGCGTCATGAATGAAGAATGTGATTTTGACCACTAACAGATGAGAGAGATGCGAGCGTGTCCATGCGTCAAAGTGGCGATCCCTATCAGGTTTTGATCAATTTTGATGATCTCCTTGGCCACACAGAGGACAGAGGGGAGGCAGGGACTGAAGAGCCGACACTGTTATGTCAGTATTCTTGATATCATATAGTGGGAAAGACAGTTGTATACCTAAAGTCATGACTCCAGCACATCTCAGCTGTCATCAAAGACATCTAAATACTTTTCCTCCTCATCGCTTAGATTCATTAAATGTTAAATTACCTTTTCTACAAATTCTATCTCCTCACACATGAATCTGTGCTGAAGCCTGCACTCAATGGACATAATGTACAAAAATCCTTTAAGCACATCTTTTGTACTTATTATATCCAACTATATTGACTCCAGCCTAACAGTGTTATTCATAGCTCAAGTGTAGAGAGTATTTTTCTGACCCCGCTGACCACAGATGCTCTTCACATCAATTTGCTTTGAACACATTATGTGACTGACATCACTTGGGTCCAACATTATTGTGTCATTTTGTGACTCTAACTTGCAGATTCTGTTAAATTCTGCATTACTTACATTTGCAGTCAGCAGTGTAAAGAGCTGTTTGTTTGTTTGTGTGTGTGTGTGTGTATCTGGACGTTCGAGGATTTGAGGCAAACACATCTCCAAAGATGGGAGGGACTTTTCTTTTGTGTTCACTTTGTTCACAGTTAAGCCGCTTGTGTTCTGTGAAGGAGGGACGCTGTCAATCATGTCAAGTGATATATCTCATAACATTATTGTAACATTTGAATAGGGTGATTTTTTTGCTTGAAAGACAAGACTCATTCAAGTTATGGATGAAAGAAACAACAGATATTTATGTCTCAGAAAACCAGAGTGCTTTTTTTCCACTTGGTGCATTGCTGACCTTGTCTTTTGAGCCATCCCCCGCAGAGAGAACTTGCCCTAAACCCCTTCTCCCTCCCAAAATCAATAAGCTAATGGAGAATGCAGGACCATGGCTGTGGCTGTGTGTATGTGTGTGTGGCATTTTGGTAGGTATTAGTGTCTCAAAGCAGGAGGCAAGAGCCAGCCATACTGGATATTGCCCCGCGGTGAAAAGGGGGATTTGGGAAGTCTTAATGGCTGAATTTCCCCCATCGCTTCTCCGTCTTTTTTTACTCTGTGAGGTGTGAAAAGAGCAAATAGCTAACCTTAGCTTTGCTGCAGTGGGAGTCACCAAACAGGACCACAGCCGCTGCTCTTTCAGTCTCTAAAAGACTCTCTCACGCACACACACACAAACACACACAAGCATGGAAACACACACACGCACTTTTTTTTTTTTTTTTTGCTTTACAGTCAGCATGTTCCTGTGGTGCTGTGAAAAATTTGTGATTTGGTGCTTCTCTGTGGAGTCCTCATCCTTTCATGCCCACACACACACACACACATACACACAAACACACACCTTCTGAGGATTTACTGCGCTGTATTAGATATTTGCTTTGTCCAACATCCTGGCAATAATACACAAGCTTTGGGAATATCTCTCTCCCATTTCTGGAATTGGTTCTATCGCTCTTTTTCACCAGAGCTGACACATTATTTTGCCCTTCTGGCACTCTCTCTCTCCCCTCCTTCTCTCCCTCTCTCTCTCTCTCTGTCTCTCTCCGCCTCCTCTCCCTCCTTGGTTCATCTCCCTCAGGCTAGCGGAGAAGTTTGGTGCCCTTTCCCTGTGTCTGGGGTCCTGGTTTAGGACAGAGAATCAGTCACAGTTACACATATTAGATTAGAGAAGAGTGGAAACCAAATTGCCCTCTCCTCCTCTTCCTCCTCTCCTTCCCAACCTCCTTTCTTCATCTTCCTCTTCTCTGCTCCCCCACATCCTCCTATTCCCAAAGGAGGTAGTGTGTCATTGTCCTCTGCTTTTCATTTTTTTCTGACTCTGTATTTCTCTACCCGTCTTAGCCAGAGCACCATGTGTTGGGTTCCAGTGATGGACACATTGTGGAGGGACAGTAAGGTCAACAAGAAGTTCATTCATCCTATCTTAAAATAAACTTTTGGCTTCACCTTCTAGTGACAACCTGATTAGTTACTCTAATATGAATATTTCATTTTATTTTATTTTGTTTCACTTTATTTTATTTTATCATCACTTGGCTTCAAATTTAGCTTCAGATTTACAGTTTATTGTATTCCAGAGCCTTTAGTCTTTAGTGGGGCCTCCATCACTACATCCATCCTTCCTTTCTGCCATTTCTCTTCCTTCTGCTAATCACCCCATCTCACCAGGGAAATGGGAATCTTGACTTTGACTTTTACCTTTGGATGGCTGTACCTGACACGGGGGCAGTGAGCCAGGATATTAACTTGGATAAATGTGCTTTTCTCCCTCTTTGATCTATTGCCGATGCTTATATTTTATCCGTCTGACTTTTGTGTTGTGAATCTGTCATATTCATAAGCACTGCCTTTGAAATTTTGTTTTGATTAAAGCCATATTTTATCCTAATAAACTATAAATATCAACAGAGCCAGTGAGCAGAAGGAGAGGAACAACAAGTCCTCCAGATGACTCCCTGTGCTCCTCTTCCTCCACAACTAATCCCATCATTACCCTATCACAAGAATGACAAGCAGAGACCCCCCCCACCCCCCCAACACCACCTCCAACCCACACATATGCACATGACAGATGAAACCCTCTGCATCACCTTTCACCTCTCTAATCTCCTACAATGCACACTCAAGCACACGCTAACACACACCTTTGTTTAACCAGAACGGTCAAGTGTCTCCGTGTTGAACCGAACACTGACTAACATTAACCCCCGACCATATCTATTAAGTGTCAGTCAGTCACACCGTGTTCATTAGCCGTGCTAATCCTTCCAGTCACAGTCTACATGTGCAGGGGAACCATCACCCTTCACCTCATGAGAACATCAGATCCGTTCTCTCCGACCGCCACGCGGCCGGGCCCGGGCCGGACCGTGTCTCTTGTTTTTTTCTGCGCCTTGTCTCGCTAAGTTTGCGATTTTCCGCGGCTGTCATGTTGTCTAACACAGTATCATCTCCACTCAGGCTGCAGAATGCATCCAAACATACTTTTGTTGTGATTTCTTTTCTTCTTTTTTTTTACCTTCGAGGTAATGTGATTTTTTCTCTTTGGTGTAGTTCTAATTTGTTAGGCCAAGAGCAGTGTTGTATCGTCTGAGGGCTAACCTGAGGCAATTTGGGCTTTAGCCTGAGGATTTCTCCTGTTTGCTGTGTTTTTTTTTTTCCTGTTGCTGCTTCAAAAGCTTTGTGGTGTTAGCATCAGCAGTTAGAGGCTACTGGATTTCAGGTGATAATGTAATTTGGTGGCCTAATCCCACTGTGTACACATTACAGGGATTTCTTTCCTCTGTATTTTATTAATACTCTTACAGATGTCAGCATGTTGCTTCTCCTCTTCAAAGATTTGTATTCTTGGTTTTGATGTCTTTCTCTACCTGTTCCCCTACATTTGACTGCTTTGTTTCCGTTCGTGTTGAGCTAAGCTTGTGGGTGTGTCTTTCATGCCTCAGAACAGCGTGTTCAAGTAAATACCGACGTGTGATGTCGACCAAACATCACTTTTCATTTCTAGCTGCTGCGGTTTCATGTTTTCTTGGAGACTAATTGAACGGGCTTTAATCAGAGATGGTTTTACTCTGAGGGGGGACGACCAGGCGTTGAGCCACGCCAGCGGCCCCCGAGAGAAACAAACACCATAAGAGGGCTACGACGCCCCTCTCCACCCCATACTGTGCTCCACTGATCACAGGAAGATAGAGAGAAAAAGAGGAAGAAGAAATGAGAGAGAACGTTATGAGAGGCCTAATTACGGGGTCTGATCATTTGCATCAGAGATAATGAAAGTCTTGGACAGTCTCCCAAATCTCTCCCGAGCATTTGTATCCACCCTCCACCTCCCCTTCCTCCTCTCCCTGCTCCTTCCTTTTCCCCTTCTTCTTTTCTTTTAATTTCATCGAGCATATTCCCCAAATCCCCCTTCCAGCACCTTCAGCGTCAGCATTGAAATGCCAATACATCATTTTAAAGTAACACCTCAAAATGAAGTCATATTTCAGCATTTAGCTCCAGCTATGAAAAGTGAACTTCTACAATGTCCTTCCTTGGCCTAATGGACCTAGAAATCATTCAGCCATGAACATTATGCAAATACTCGCTAAGCTCGCTCTCTCTGCCTCCTTTTGTGAGTGTCTGTCATTCTATTTAGCCTGATAAACAAGTCTGATTTTCAATTATCTCTATTCAAATGAGGCCTGCGGCAGTATTTGCTTAGAGGCGTCCAATTTGTGTGTATGTGTGTGCGCGTATGCATGTCTGAGTGTGTCTGTGTGTTTATGACCGTGCAACCAGCTGATGAGCGGGGTCTTCAGCTCTCCCTTTCTAA
Organism: Trachurus trachurus; assembly: GCF_905171665.1. NCBI lineage: Eukaryota > Metazoa > Chordata > Actinopteri > Carangiformes > Carangidae > Trachurus > Trachurus trachurus. The sequence goes on from NC_139907.1 coordinate 22,444,385, forward strand.
AATAGGTGTTTTTGTCTGTGTGTGTGTGTGTGTGTGTGTGTGTGTCTAGTAGTGTATCCAAATATGAGCATTTTCTGCATATGTGTAAACAATGTGTCTACCTGTTAGCGATCCATCCGGGGCTTCCCTCGCTTAGTTTTTATGGAGATGCTGTAAAGCTAAGTGGCGCCCTCTTTTTTACTACCCACTTATGCCCGTGGGATTTCTCTCTTCATTACACACACACACACACACACACACACACACACACACACACACACACACACACACACACACACACACACAGCCTGATAGAAACGCTCCACAACCACAGGCTGAAAGCGTCAGACAAACAAACTAATAAACAGGTTATTGATCATGTGTCATTACCGGGAGTCCGTCAGACAGACAGTCTGACCCAAACCAGTCAGATAAGAGAAGGACAATTAAAGCAGAACATGATTCATCTTCCTTCCTCTCCCTCCCTCCCTCCCTCCCTTCCTCCCTCTCTCTCTCCCTCTCCATCCCTCCATTTCTAAGAACCTCTCTCATCTGCCCTCCTTTACCTCCCCCCCTCCCCCCTCCTCCCTCCTCCCTCCTCTCTCTCTGTCCTCTGTTTATGAATTCCCCTTGCTTGGCTCGTCGGCCGTTGGAGAAGTTTTTAGTATGCAGCCTCTCTCAAGGACAGAGCCTTGTTAGAAAGCCTATTGAGCTGTGGAGCAATAGCCGGCTATAGCCCGGCAGTGGAGTCAGTGCATCTCTCTTTCCCCGCATCCCTTTCTCCCTCCCTCCTTCCCTCCCTCTCATTAATGATGTATTAGTTTATTAGGCATTGGATATTGGGTCGGGGACCCTGCGACGGACTTCATCATGGCTGAGCTGTGTGGAGAGGAAACACAGGGAGGAGGGATAGGAACAGGGAGGCAGAGGCGCATACAGATGTTGAAAGACTTGTTCGTGCTACACATGCTACAACCATGCTACACGCACACACACACACACACATAAAATAAACATGCTCAGACATAATAACACATGCACACTTCTCTGTCAGTATTCATGAACATGAACTACTTACTCTGGTGTGGAGTGGCCGGATTAGTAACCGTGCTCGTGTTGCTGCTGATGATGGCGTTGGAAAAAAGCAACAACAATGTGGTTCATACATCAAGAGCCTCGGCTATAGGCACGAGGCGGTTTCCCATAATGCCACTGCTGTATGTGTAGGCTCATCCTCTGCATCCAAAGTGATGAGTTTCAGGATGGAGGAGCAATGACTGTGGTTTTGTTACATTTGGTAGCAAATGCATTACGGAGCCGTCTCCTGTATAATTTATACTGTGTGATATTGAATTGTTATTAGACTTTACATGAAGTTGAAGATTTAAAAAAAAAAAAATCCTCTAGTGTCTTTTTTCTCTTCTTTTTCGTTTATTACCGTGGTATATTTTCTGGCTTCCCATCCTCTGTCTCTCTTCTTTCCCTCCTTTTTTATTCAGTTACTCACTTTATTTTTCAGATACTTCAGACCGAAGTAGTAAAGGATATATTTTTAAAATGAGGCCCCCAGCAGTATTTGCATAGAGGTTAAATTTCTCCCATCATTTCCTCTTCCTTCTTTTCTTATTATGCTCCCCTCATAATTCTTTCCTCCTCTTATTTCTCATATCCTGCATCTCTCTTTTTGTTCCAGTCTTTATCCTTTTCTTCAGAGTTTTTTTCCCTCTTTCTCTCTCCCCGCTTGCCCATCAGACATTCCTTTCTTTCACTCTCCTCTCAGAAATGTTCCTCCTTTCTCCCCGTTTCCTTATCTGCGCTCTTACGTGGTCCATCTCCATCTCTCTTTTTTCTGCACGGATGATTTTGTTTACCTACTTGTCATTGCCGAAGTGCTCACTCTCTCCGTCCGAGCGTGAGAGCTGTATGTACACAAACACAGACACACACACATACATAAATGTATGGTATATACAGAAACAGGCATTCACATTAGCACCAATCCCAGCCTCGGCTCTCTGGCTATAAAGTAGACCTTGAAAGCCAGCCAGCCCATCACATTTTACCGTCTTTACCCTGTGCTCTCACTCTCTCCTTTTCTCTCTTTCTCTCTCTCTTTCTCTCTCTCTCTTTGACACACACACACACACACACACTCTATAGTGCTGTCCTCCCTTGCGGGGGGAAGAAGAGTCGTATTTTAGACCTAAATGGAAAGCTGTGCACTTAGAGTTTGGCTTTGGCCTTCATCGTGATGCCAAGAGACGAGAGAAGCACTCGCTAAGTGAAAAGAGTTCATGTGTGTGTGTGTGTGTGTCCAGATAATGCTGGAAGGGAGCATTTGTGACTGTATATAACTCAGTTTGCAGATATTTGTAACATCAAAAGACCTGATTTTACATTTCAGCATGATAAGATGATTCATTTCTCACTGAATTCAAATCACATTTTTTCCCTAAAGTCCACAGAGAGGCAGCTCTATGGTCTAGGTGCGACAGGAAGGTCACAGGTTTGAACTCCAAGGTGCAGATGAATGAATAAAGCTTTGCTCTGCTTTAACTACTGCTGCTGCTTAAGTGCCTTTGAGCAAGGTCTCTTCAAAGCTTTTGCTTTATTCACATTATAACGTGCAACAAATGACAGACAAAGAATTATTTCATGTAGCAGGCCTGTGGTGTGGTGTGTGAGAGAGTTTCCACAGTCACCATGAAAACTATTCACAGCGAAGTATGAGGATTATCCAGAGTGCTGAGGATAGAAATGTCGCGGTTGAATTAAAAAAAAAAAAAAAAGATATCGCTGTGCTGTTACACTGCACAAATAAAACCTAGGCTCAGAAATCTTAGAAATGGATATCTTCAAACCAAATAAAAACCAAAACCCTCTGCATGACAGGTTATCAGAGGCAGAGGTAAGTGCGAAAATTTGTCTAGATGCAAATTATGTGACATCTTCGAACTACGCATGGCGGCGAGAAGGCTTCAGGTGTAAATTATCACGCCGAGTAAGTGTGAGAGAAATGTCAGTCAAACCCAGTCAGTCTGCTCACTGTCCTGAGAGAGAGAGAGAGAGAGAGAAGCCTGACACCTAGCAGGCAAGCTAGCCTTCCCTCAATTAGATAAGCTGCCCTGAGCTAACACTGGGCTAACTGCATGCATAGTGTGATATTCATGGAAAAGTTTGGATTCAGGAGCAGTCAGTGTGAAGTGAAAGTCAGTCAGTCGGTCAGTCAGCCACGTTTAAAAAGAAGTGTCCTTAGAAATTGTGGATTACTGTTGTCCACGGTGTTCACTGTGACGGCTGCTGCTCTCAGCTCTGTCTATCTCAGCACCTCTCTCTCTCTCTCTCTCTCTCTCTCACACACACACTTAGTCACGTAAAAACTGTGCGTTCAACACACACGCACCCCCTCACCCCTCTCTCCCCTCCGTCCTGTCTGGAGAGAATGTTTTTTACGGCGGCACGGCTCATGTTTGTCAATGAGCAACTGTGCGCTATCTAGTGTAGGTGTGCACCATGGAGACTCACTCACTCACTCCCAGTCTGAAAGAGACGGACAGAGAGAGAAAACACACACACACACACACACACACACACACACACACACACACACACACACACACACACACACACACAAATCCATTCTCACGCTAATATACTGTCAAACATGAACTCCTGTGAAAATGTCACACACTTACTTAACACGTCTTTAATTGTGTGACTGCGTTTATTTCACTCAACACAAACAATAAGGCGTGTGTGTTATGCTGTAGTTGAGCTGTGCGCTGCTGCTGCTGCTGGATCTGCACATCGCTCTCATCAAGTATTTATCGCCTATTCTTTGGAGAGGATGAATAGTAAATTGCTTCTCGTATTAAGGCGACAGTGACTATTCTCTGTCTCCTCTGTCTTTCTTTTTTTCATCTGTCATCAGGCGATCATGAGTGTGTGTGTGTCGGGTGCGGTGTGGGGTGGGGTGTAGCGACTGTTCTGCAAGAGTGTGTTGTGTCTTTTACTGTCCTCCCACTCACACACAGAGAAAGAGAAAAAGAGTCTGCCTCTCTCTTTTTTATTTATTAGTATCCAGAGTGTCGCCCCCCCCCCCTCCGTCTCCCCCCTGAATATGCAATGAAAGCTGTGGGGTCACTGGTTCCCGCTCATTTTCATAATCTGGTGTACAGAGACAGAGAGACACAGACAGAAGGCCAGAGAGGAGCAGAGTTCCTCCTCTCTGCGTCGTCTTTTTCCTCTCAGTAGAGATGCCGCTGCTTGCTGTCCCTGCCAGAGAGAGGAGAGGACGCTGGAAGAAAGAAAATGGCTTCCCCTCACCGTGGAGACGGAGCCTTCTCTCTGTTTACCTCTCACTTTCTCTCACTCTGATCCCTCTTTACACATGTCTAATGAAGCCTTGGTTGATGAGGCTGCATATTGAATTCCAAGAAGTATCTTATTTAAATCAGATTATTTTTTTAAACATAGTGCTGTCCTCCTGTTACTGCTTCTATCACTACAAGGTCTGTTACACTTGTTACTGCTGCAACATAAACTTAACTGACCTAATGTCAACATGCAGTCTTTAACCCTTACCCTTTATCTGGATAATGAGATGTGAGCACAGGAGTGGGCTTTTCCACCTGCCGTTAGCTCGGATCAGCAGTCTTGCTTACACAGATCCCAGGTTAAGGAAGGTGTTATTGTTCCCATAAAAAGTGGCTTGACTCTAGATTTTTGTCAGATTTTCTTGAGATAGCAGGAAGAGACCTGAACTTTCACATATGACTGAACCAATATCATTCTGATTGCAGTGCATGCTACGTTCATTTACATTTGCATTATATCAACATAGACGGTAATCCACATATGGATCATACATTGATACCAGGAACAGTGGAAATGTTGCTCAGTCCTCCTGCAAATTTAAGAGCACAGACTATATAGTTTGCTCTACTTAACAGTTTTCAGACAATATTTTGGTGTAACCTCCTACAGATAATTACAAAGTGTGTCATTTTAATGCAGGAGTGTGAAATGTTTGTCCACAGTTAATCTGAGCTGCTTTTTCTTCAGGTGACTCAGTGTGATTTCCTTAAGGCTCTTAACGATTACCAACTGGAATAGTCTTGAAATGCCTGGACCATCTTATTTATTCATGTATGCACCCACTTGTGTTTCATTACCACCATTGTTTACTTGCATGTCCAGAGGTGGCAAATGATAAAGATCTCTAAAGAGTGCAACCTCTCTCTCTCTCTCTCTCTCCACACACAGACGCACACACATGCACACTCTTTATCTCTCGGACGATGTATCCATCTCTAATTCTTTCATTCCCCCACAGTTCCCTCCACACCTCCTCCTGTCTCCGTTTCACCATCTTTATCACATTTTCTCTCCTGTTTGTGTCTCCCGCTTTTGGGCTCCCTCTCCTCCATCCCTTCCTCCCCCGTTTCATCCATTCTCTTTCAATCTGTCAAGCTCCTCTCTATTCTCTCCTTCCCTGGGAGACCAGGAAGGCAATAACCAGAGCTGTGAGAGGGTCAGCCTATGTAACCTGTGCAGGAGTGTGCGTGTGCGAACTGTTGGTATGAAACGCGTCCTCCCACCACACCACTAAAGCCAAGGCCAGGCTTTAAATGTAAGAGGAGGCAAATGGCTTCACGTATATTTCATGTATATGAGGCCTTTGTAAGATGCATGGTGCACAAGGCCATATGTACAAAAGGCCCATGCTTCCTCGTTTTCCCATCTGACAAAAGCAAACGGCAGGTCTGAACGGATCTCATACGTTCCAGGGTCAAAAAATTAACTCAAGCCACCAAAGACTCATAAAATGTCAATGCAAACAAAAACAGAAAGATTGAGAAAAATAGTCAAAAGGTTTTCACACCTGTTAGCCAATGCCGCCCGTGTCCTTTGTATTCATGCTTCGCAGAGGCCTTGGATTCCACTTAAAGTCTAAGTATTAAATCAGTAATGGTATGTAGAATTGGTATTCGCTTGACTGTGGAAGGGGGTTTGGGGAAAAACAGGCTGAGATTGAAAATGAATGTGAACTGCATGATAGTCTGCCTCCTTCCTCTCTCCTATTGTTCCCTATTCTTTCGCCCGCCTCCCTTCCCATGTCGCCATCTCTCTTCCTCTCCTCTCTTTCCTCCACTCTTTCTCTCTTTCTCCAGAGGGATTTGACTCTAACTGGCCTTGGCGCCCGTAATGAAACCAAATCTATTTAAAGCCAAAAGCGATGCAAGTTTTAATTTCCTATTCCAGACTTAACCTTTTTGGCTGCGCTGCATTTTCACATCCACTTAATAACTTTTTACCCTCCTACCCCCCCACCCCAACCCAACCCTGCTCCCCCTCGCCTCCCCCCTCTTCATTCTTCCCATCACTCTCTGTCGCTTCCGCTCCTCCACATCCCAACCCACCCCACCCCTTGATTCTCCTCTTCCTACCCCCACAACCCTCAACCCCCCATTGCTCTCAGTGGCGAGGCACAGGCTGCCTCTTCAAGGGCAATATCTGTCAAATGATTCCCCTGTGAAATTAAGACAGAGGCCATGAGAGAGGAGAGGGAGGGGAGGGGGCAGTGGGGGAGGAAGAGGAGGGGGGGGCTTCGGATGCAGGAGGTGGCTGGTGAGGAGTAACAGGAAGAACTAGGAGTGTGTATGTGTGTTTGTGGGATACACAGGCAGGTGGACCCTCTCTCCTCTCCTCTCCTCTCCTCTCCTCTCCTCTCCTCTCATCACCCACAAACTCAATCTCATCTGAAAAGAAGACGTTAAAACAGTTTAAAGATAGATCTGGCAGCAAATGCCTTTGTTGCCTTTTACCATGTTTAAAAAAAGGGACAGTCAGGGTAATGAAAGGCTTAGGGAACAGGAAAGAGAGGGAGGGAGATGGCAGACTCAAAAAAAAAAGAGAGGAGATTTTCTCTTGTCTTTTAATGACCGTGGACTCGCGTTGTGTGAAGACGTTTTTTTTGTGTGTAATGTGCAGGGTTGTGTTTACAGAAAATGGCTGAATTGAAAGAGGGATCATGTAAAGTGATTTACTACGAGCGTCAGATAATCCCATGTCAAAAAAGAAATCATTATAGAATTTCTGGATGCATCCTATACAAGTTTTGCTGACAAAACATCCCCATGGGAACATCTTGGGATTATGACAGAACACACACGTCCATCTGAGGGCCGCACTGGAAACACTACACTGACTCTCCTAATTGTTTAGATGTGTGCCGATAACCGCCTGTGTCAGCACTTTGCATCATATTATGAAACAGTCGGTAAGGTCGCCGCCTGATCCTGAATGCACCCTCTTCTGCTGTGGAGAATTTGATCACATGCTGTAGCCAGCGTGCTCACCGCAAGCACAGCGCCATCTCCTGCCTCTTTCTGCTACTACACCCAGGTAACAATGGCCCTGTCTCTCTCTATATGCATGTCACCACAAGAAGCTGATGTGAAAACACACACTTTTCTCTCACTGCTCTCAAATAAAGTTTTAACACTTTTTTTTTTTTACACCTGCTTTGCATTTATGTGCAGAATGAATTGCTTACATCTAATTATTCAGTATCTCAATTATCAGAGCTGATAGCCTCACGGTGCACCTTGAGAGCTTAAATTTACAGCCCTATTCCATAAATGTCTAAAATGAAATTAACTTTTTACAAGGTGTCATCTGTGGCTTTTAAGTGGTGAGATTGGAGCCTCCCCCCCCTCCTGCACGCACACACACACACACCTCATAATGAGAAGCCATTATTAGGCCGTGATTGGAGCCAGGGTGCCGATATTAAAAGTGGCAGGAGAGGCAATATCACCACAGTGTCTAATACCCTAGTAGATATGTCATATATTTTAAGACAGCTGCTCTGCTATTTATAATTAATAGCAATTTAGTCCCAGCAAAAATTGGAAGACAGCTAACAGAGGGATCTTGTTCTATTAAGTGCAAAATCAGAATCAATGTCAAAGTGACATTGTGCAGTTTTTTGAGTGGGTGGTCCACACTCTACAGGGCTTATATAAATACCACAAAGCCCATATGGTGTTATGTGTGTTTTGCACGGAAGACGATTTCCCTTTGATTCAGTATAAAAATAAGTGCAGTACAAACAAAAAAGAAATGAAGTTGGCCTCTAAAGACACATGAATAAAAATAATCTGTCTTTATTCTCATGCCTCACAGTCATAAATCACTCCTTCCCAAATGACAGCCTTATACATGGCGTATCAGTGTGGCAAATGGCTCTATCTTATAATAGCAATGTAGCACATAGCAATATTATCTGCTGTGGAGTATTGTAGTGCATGTGTCTCAGCGCTGTGCCCTGGAGCGCTAGCCAGATTACACTGGCCCAGCGACAGTCTTATAATAAGACTCGCCCATTAAATCATATCAGCACTGCTTTTTATAGGCCAACACCTCAGCTACGACGCTATGAAACTGTCTATCACATGGAAATGTGTGTGTCTGAATGTGTGTGTGTGTGTGTATGTGTGTAGGCAGAGATAGTGTGTGTGTGTGTGAGCGGAGGAGACTGTCTGGGAGGAGACGCGTGTGTGTTTTACCAAACGTTGCTGGCGTTTGAGCTGCTCGCCGCAGCATCTGACATGCGTTTCATCTTCTCCTTTTATTAGATCAGCCTCTCGCCGCTGTCACCTCTCCTTTCCCTGTGCTTACATCACGCGCACGCGCACACACACGCTCCCTCGCGCACACACCGCTTGGGCGACCACTGGCTGGTGAGCTCCGCGAGGACATTCTGGTTGGTTAGCTGGTCCCTGCTCCACCGGGCCGGGTGGAGAGAGAGTAGAGAGGGCACCCCCAGACCGCGCTCCATCTCAAAACCACAGTGTGAATATGTAAACTGGATGGCTGGTATGAATGATGAATCTGAATGAGTGTGTGATGCTGGCATATTCATATATGCTATTTAAATCCTTTTTTTTTTTAGATTTCATTTGACATCCAGCCTGTTGTGGGTCACAGTTCCTCCTCATCGATGGGATGGGTTCACTCGGGGATGCCGAGTGTTTCACCAGGGAGCGACTGACAGATCAGACCATGCTGCATTTGGACAAAACATGCAGCAGGCAGAGCTACTGACCAATTAAAATGCTCAGACAGGTGTTTGGCTTTAGAAGAGAGAAACTCAAACGTGTCATCACATAGAAGTGTGCAGCAAAAACATGATGGTATCACGGCAAAAAAGTTTTCTGTTTCTAAAAAGCCAATTATTACAGATGTCCTGAGGGCCTAGTTTGTGAATATACCAATTTGTTAAATGAGTTATTATGAAAGTATTAAATTAAAAATGACAGCTCTGTTTTATTTCTAAGATTAAAATGTTCTTAAAGGGAATATTTAGATTAATTTGAGTGCTAAAAACAAATCAGATAATTGCTAGTGCTGTACCCACAGACCTTGCAGGACACACCAACATCAGTGGATTTAAATATGTGGTTTCGTCTCGACAAACTTCCCCTTGTCGCACACTGTGCTGCGAGTAGTTTTCTGTCTGTAGCCGCCGCAGCTCCCCAAGCAGAGCTGTCATGTCACATTTGTCATCTCTGATGGATTACGTTGGTGGGTAGCAGGGAAGAGTTAAAGAAAGCGATCCTGCAGAAGACACAGCAGAGCAGCTCAGATTCTTTTGGACGAAGCAGATTGACGTGTTTTTGTTCCTCGCACTTTTATTCGCTGCCTTCTGAGGGAAGGTTTTCTGTACGGTTGGATGTTTGACGTGGCTTACCTCAGTTGTAGCTGTGCAGCATCGGAGTTAATTCAGAGAATGTGTGTGTTTGTGTACGTGCATGCTCTCCTTATTTTTTTCTCCTCTCAGCTTTTTGATTTCTTTCCATATCCTCAGAATTGAGATTTGCCGGTGTTGTCATTTTTCATGACATATCGTTGTTATTTCTATCTAGGCATTTTTGGAAGTGTACTGTATTATTCAGTAAATTATATTTGAGCTCACTCTTCCTCTAATTGCCTTTAATTGTTAAGACGCTGCTAAAGTCACACATGAATATCTATCAGTCTTTGAAGTCACTTGGTTTCCTCAAAATAATCAGTTGATGATACATTTCAGATCCAGCCAACAGAAACAAATGATCCACATAGTGGGATTTAATTGAAATGCCTGATTGCATTGTTATTGTCACTCCTTTTCATGCTAATGCACCACTTTATACATACACTCATGTATGCCTTCCCTGTCATTTACACACAAAAACTTAGAGTGCACGATGATATAGAAAACACACACACGTACAGACAGAATCAAATGATAGGCAAGATCGACACACAGACACAGAAACTCACACATCAACGCTGATGCCGAAACATGCTGCACATACAAAGCAATGTGGTATGCACACAGAGATGGACGGGAAAACTGGCTGACAGGCAAGGATACACACACACACACACACACACAGCATCCCAAGGCCTCTCCACAGCTCGGTTAATCCAAGCCGTCAGTCAGTGCTTCGGGGCCTGGATGCTGCCGTTTGATTGTAATTGCAAAAACCGGAGGCGGACGAGGGAGAGCCAGGGATGTCAATAGACAGGTGGAGGGATGGAGGGATGGATTCCTCCTGCCTACCCACAAGCCCCTGCTCAGCACGCTGTGTGACTTTGTGTCAGCAGTTTGTCTTGTTGTGCATAGCTAATGACGGGCTCGACGGAGGGGCGGGCTCCAGTCTGCTGCCGCCGCTGCTGCTCTTCTTCGATCTCTCTGTCTCTCTCTATCCTCTGGTCTTCAGCCGAATCCCCGACAAATGAGATTTTGCCGGAGGTGGATGGGAAGATGGTGCGCGGAGCAGGACCCTCCGTCTGCCTGTCTGTCTGTTTGTTAAGAAATCTCACAAGCCATAAAGGACCCAGAGGTTTTTTCTCTCCTCCTAAACTCCCCCATTCTTCTCTTCTGGCTCTCTCCCTCCATTCTGTCTTCTCTCTCTTCCTGCAGCTCCGTCTGGCTTCTAATTTAAGTCAGAGGCCAGAATAACTCACAGTGAATTGTTTTAGTGAAGAAACAGGGGAGAGGGAGGAAGAGAGGAGAAGAGAGGGAGATTGGGGAGGAGAAGGAGGGAGAGGGCAAGGGCAGACTGAGCAGCAAGGAATGGGCGAGAGAGAGAAAACAATAGACGGGGTGGGTTTGCAATGAAAAAATAAAAACAACTGCTTCTCCAATTAAGGAGCTTTTTTTCTATTTTGTTTTGTTTTGTTTCTTTGGTCATGGACAGTCGGTCACACTTGCTTTTGTTGAGTGTGTGATGAATTACACCCCTCCACTCCTCTGCCTTTGTTGTGGTGAAGTTCCAGCCGTTTGTACCTCCTACAATATCTTGCGCTGTGAATTCTCCATGCCTGTTTACCAACCAGGGCTCTTTTGAACTGGCATAGAGAAATGGGTTTTTGAAAAGTCTCTTTGATGGTGAGCCCAATTTGTTTTCACCGCTAAAAAGTTTGTTTGAACGCTCCCGAAATGTGGGTTGACGTCAACGCCGGGGCCTGTCCTGAGAGGGCTGCTTGCCTTCTTGTGTGAATCTTTCAGCGGATGAGTGTGCGTTTGTGTCTGTTATGCTAACCTAGCGTGCATGAATAATTTATCAATTTAAAAGCCTCTTAAAAAAACGTGTGAAGTAATAATGAATAATAATAACAGCAACAGTGCATAGTAAAATGTGTTGAATATCAATTAAAAAACAAGAAAGATTTATTTATTCATTAGCGTAAGTGAGAGGTTGGTGAACTGATTTCTTCTCTGTGAGAGGTCAGAGGTCAGGACCACTTCCACAAATGTTCACTCAAAACTGCACAATGTTGGCACATAAATACACAACAGAATATTATCAAAGACAGATAATATATACTGTTTATTCCCTAACTTTTTGCTGTGGAATACAACTTAATGTAGCCAAAGATGAGTTGGTTGGACCATGCCACGTCCCTTCATTCATGATGCCCGATGCCTGACTACATGCTGGATTCAGCCATTAGAAGATGGTTAAACTGTGGCCATAAGTCCAGCCACATGGTCAGCAACAACACTCAGATGGACTGTGGCAGATAAACTGATTAGAGTGTATCAAGAAAACAGCCTGGACACAAAGCAAGTTGGTTCATGCCAAATTGTAACATATTCTGGTCTGATGGTGAGATAAAGTCCAGATTAAACCAGGCTATGCTTGTCCAGCCTTCAACAGTCCAGCTGTGCCTCAGGTTTCTGTTCTTGACTGACTTTGTTGTTATTTTCCACTCACAGAGTAGTTATCTTAGTTACCATGACCTGCTAGCTCCAACCAGTCTGGCAATTCACCTGTACAAGGTGTACAGAGGGCCCAGACAGGAAGACGTGATCCACCACAGTGGTTAAAGTAGTTGAAAACAAAATGAATACTCCTCCTGTGATCAGTGACATTACCGTGGCAGTTGTCCATAGAGTATATATTTGGGCATTTAACTCATTATTTAACATTAGGATCCACTGCATATTAGTTTTATAAGATGATTACATTTTATTAAGATGTAAAAATAGTCAATACAGCACATTGCGTAATCATTTCCACAAACACTCCATAAAACAAAGCCTGGATGTGGGAGATAATTTCTAAATCACATCTCCACACAAAATGTGCTTCAGTGCAAATTTAACGTGACAGGATTTCAAGTCCCAAGTGAAGAGCAGCAAGTCAAAGGCAGCCGGAGGAGGTGATCAGGTTCTCCTGATGTTCTGCATCCTGAATTTGACGGACGGATCCAGAGTCCGGCGTAAATCGTACACAGATCACAAGCAGATATCTCTCAGAATTCCACCAATCCACTTTATTGATCAGCAGCAGGGGTTGATGGATTACCGGGGCAGACGCACTGACAGGCAGCACGTCCAATGGGGAAAGAGTTTTGCATCGCACCAACCAAACACCACCCCACCCCCCCAGCACACGCGTACACACACACACATTTCCCCACTTGCCTCCCCTCCCTTCCCCTCTCCCTCCGTTTGATCAGAGTCATTTTGACAGTGATGCATAAGTCTGTGCAGCACGGGGCTGGCTGGCTGGCAGGAAATGCCAGAGATCCCCTGAGAGTAGAGGACTGAGGGATTAAACAGAGAAAGACACTCCCTTAAAAAAGGAGTAAAAAGGAAATCAATGTTTCCTCCCTCTGCGGACAGAGAGAGCTGTTTAAGGATGCTGCCACTTTCTTTTCTGTTTTCTGTAGTCTTTTCTCTTCAAAAGAGGCTTTTGTGTTTGTGTTTAAACTCTGTTTTGTCTCAGGGTTAGACTGCTTTGCCCCTTCGCCTGCAATAGACTGAAGTCCTATGTGGATGTTAAATCGAAACAAATCATCGCTATCATCCTCTGCGCTGTCCTTGCCCCCCCTCTCACCTCCCTCCTGCCCCAACCTTCTTTCCAAGCTCAAACTTCCTTTCTCTGTTTCTTGTATTTCCTCTATCAAGGAGAAGTGAATGGCACATGTTTCATCTCTCCAAAGCGACGGTGGGCCTGCAACACAACAGAGGCAGCCTTGGCTAACATTGAACTGGATTGGGTAGAGTAAATACAAAGGCAAGAGGGAAAAGAAAGCAGCTGGGGAAACACAAAAGGATGGAGCTGCAATGGGAACTAACCTTGCCTGGGTTTCTCTGATGTTCCTTTACACACACACACACACACACCTTCACCGCACCCATTACTGTCAACCCCTCTTTCTCTCTTTCTTTCTCCATCCTTTTATTTTGTCATGTTCAGAGGAGAGCACCAAAGCGTCTGAGGAATGGGAGGTTACAGTGCATTAAAGGAAATGTTGTTTCACAAAAATGGTCATTCCCCTTTCAGTGGGAAATACAGAGGCTATCCAGCACTGCACTTCAAAGCCGCCCAGAAAACTTCCCATGAAACGACTTTGATTGTCTGCATCTGAAGGGGACAAGCTGGGGATTTTCCCCCTGGTTGTCTCAGCACCGTCCCTCTCACGTTGTTCTTGACTGTTCTCAGCGCTGGGCTTTGTTGCTCTATAAAAGGAATCGAGCTGAGGTACGAGTGTGGAGCATGAATTTAGCAGGTCTCATGGAGGAAGCGCAGGCAGGAGCATCAACATGTTGCTCCACAGTCGTGCTCGCTGATTGATTTTGGAGGAAAATTGAAGCGTTGTATATAAAAAAGTAATACTTATATTTACCACAAAAAAAATCACATAGTTTGGTAAATCTACAGACAGGTCTGCTGGAGTGAAAATCAAATTAATTATTGACCTTAGTGGTCTTGAACCCTTCAATCTCGCTTACAAAGCAGCCACACTGAAGAGGATGTAATTATTCATGTTTTTTAAATGGCGAGCAATTAACATTTGATAACATTTGAGAATGAATGGCATCGCAGAATGAAACCCGTCATTCATGTATCACTTTTTATGCTATTAAAAGTCCTTTACTGACCCATTTTGATGAAAGATATTCCATAGAAATACTGTGTTGGAGGCAAAGCCGGTACTTGTAAATTAGTGAGGAGGGGGTAGACGGAGAGCATTAGAGGAAATCAGACAGAAGTTAGACCGGTTTGTTTGGACGTGTTAGTTTGAAGTGAAGAGGCTGCAGTTGAGTGGACTGTCTCCCTGACACACACACACACACACACACTCACACACAAACATACATCCAACCCCACACACAACCTCTCCCCCCCTCACTCCTCCAATGGCCCTGTCGGTGTGCCAGGGCGGGTGATTACCAACGTTCTCCCCCAATTATGGGCTGATTATTCCGCCGCGCTCTAATTGACTGGGGAGATATGCAAATGGCTGTCATTTGGGATGATAAAGGATGCGGGTGCTGGATGCCCCCTGCATTATTTAGCCTCGGCTGTACGCAGCGTGAAGGATGTGGCGTGCGCTTTAATTGCTGAGGAGAGAGAGGTTAAGCTGAACGAGCAGCTGAATTAGAAATGAGGAATTTGGGCCCTTTATTTATTTCTTTATTTTGCCTCTCTCCTTCCGTCTCTCTCTCTCTCTCTCTCTCTCCCTCTCTTGCTCTCTCACACACACACTCAGGCTCACACCGCATACACACTCTAAGTCATGCGTCGTTTTTTAGTTCTCTCTTGGGTGAGTAGAGGGGTGAGGAGGGGGTGGGTGGATGGCAGGATGTCATGCTGGAATGCCATAAATAAAAACATTAGCAGAACCAATACGTGCAGAACAAATAGGGTGAGAGAGTGTGTGTGTGTGTGTGTGCGTGCGTGTGTGTGTGTTGGCGTAAGGGGAGGCGGTGAGTGGTCGGCTCGTGCATTAAAAACTAAAGTGTGAAGAACCTTTGTGGGCTAATGAAAAAAAAAAGTTTCAACAGCTCAGACAATAAGTGGGCTCGGCCTGTCTCCCCTGCCTCTGTAAAGCTGCCATTTTAAATGAAAGCAAATTTAAATTCACACTTCTAGGCAGAATACCAATGACCTAACTCGCCATGTGAAAGGTCGGAATGGTGGGCGGGTGGAGATGGAGTTTGTGGCATCTTTGACTTCAGTACCTAGGCACACAAATGTCCAATGTCCGTGTTTATTAAACCACTAAAAGGATGGTGTTGGTTGTTTGAGACACTTCACTATCGTTGTTGTCGGTGCAGAAAACAGTGAGGGGGTGTTAAGTGAATAGGGTCCACTGGCTAAATACTCCTAGCTGCCACAGCTTGGCATATTATCAGGGGGAATCGGAGTGAAACTCAACACTAATCCCTCTGGTTTGAAGACAAGCAGCACCAGATTTGGGCGTCTTTAACAGCTTAGGGGTAATAGGGCCTCAAATGTCCCTTTCAAAACGGCCCGCCCCATATCTCCACATTATGAGAGGCTTAAGAGCCAGGGCAGTTATCACTCAGTGAGCCCACTATCTTACAACAAGCAATAATTGCTAATGTGGTGGAGTTACTGTTAGCATTATCACCAGATTTAGTGAATCTACTAGAATCCTGAGTAAGGTGTCCACACGCCTGTGTGACCCTCCCACCTGACTCCTGGACCAAGTCTTTCTTTCTTTTTTTTTGTTCTGTTGGTAAAAAGGAGAAGGAGCTTTCTTTTCCTCTTATCCAGATGCCATGGTGTTATCAAGAGATTGTCTGGGCTTTGTGAAGTGTGCACAAGCAGAATTGAAAAGAAAAGCACAATTTCTTTTCAGCACTGCTGCAATTCTCTTCCACACAACTTTGGAAAGCCCTGAACAGTTTGTTCTTAGGCTGCTTTTGTTCCAGATAATAATAACAGGGAGAAGGAGCAAAAAGACTTGTCTTCAACAATGCACAATCTACCAGATATTACGAGCGAACGAGTGTTTCTAATCATGAACTGCTGCCTGTTCAAACTAGCATTTTGCTCGCTAATGCGGTGTTGTTCCCACACTAACACTGTCTACATGTGATGATATTTCTCTGTGAGTTATCTACAGTCACTGTTCACGCTCAGTATTTCAAGGTTGGTAGAAGTAGAAACAAAAGACAGCAGACGCATCATGAAAGTAGCACCACCAGCAGGTCGGGTCTGATTACTGTAAAGGCCTCAGTGTGCTTAATATAACTGCACAGATTGGCCAGGTGTGCAGAGGTGGAAGAATAAGTCAGTGTTTGAACGTGTGTTTCAAACTCACATTTTTTTATTCTTTAAGCAACTACTTTTCTTTGTGTGTGTTCAAGCGCAGTAAGCGCAACGAAATATATGCCTTCAAAGGAGGAGAGTTTATAAATGTGCTCCGTTTCCCTATCTGTATGACTTACTGCATCGAGACAGAGTTCTTACAGACAGATAAGGAACTAAGATCACTTATGTTTAAAAGACATGCTGTACAACATATTGTTGACATATTACACAACTTAGTTCAGTTCGTGTATACTTAAAAACCCAAATTGGTAGTTATCCATTGTAACCTAATGTGCCCTGACACACAATAGCATCCATAATAATTGTGTTATGCTGCTGGGTGTTTCCATAGCATGGTACTGACTTGACTCAACTCAACTCTATTTGCTTTTGGTACCAAGCACTAATAGTGCCCCCGTAATGCAGCATCGTTACTATAGCAATGATGCACAAAGCTATCATTAAGTCCCCTTCAACATGACATGACTTCAACATGAAAAATGTTAGATATCAACGGAATACCAAACGCAACAATGTCTGCTCCTCCTTTCTCAGCAGTGGGTTGGGGTTTTGTGGGCTGCCATTCTACTGTAAGAGCGCGGCACAATAACAAACAGAGATGTAGCCTAACAGTTGAGCAGTGAATGGTTTCTTAGCCATTTGAAAACAGAGGATTTGTTCAGAAAGTCCCGTCGCACAAAATGATGAGACAGTAATGTCGATTTACTCTAACCAATCAGGAGTCTGTGTTTTGCGTCATCTTTTGGTGTCGCCTCAAAAAGCTATTATACTATTTCTGACTATTTATAATCTTAGCCCAAGGGAAAAGCAAAAAAAAGGCACGTTGAGTCAAATTAGGATGGTACCATATGGTGGGAAGGGGCTATATGTTTCATCTCTGAGTTATTGCTGGGACAAGAAGATAGTATGCCACCTGTGGCAGTCTTGGGCAGAGTTAATGAGAGACGGCTTGAAACTTTAGGCACTTGAGACGGGAGCTTTCGGCTTCCAAGCACATGGCACAACACAGAGGTCCATGGGTTGGCATGCTAACATATTTGAGTGCCTACTGGGTGCTAGCCTAAAGCCCACATGGGTTCTGGCAAGCCTGAGGCATGCCAAACATCTCCCCTCGGTTTGCTGAGAGCGCTTCTGCCTGCATTTCGGAGTCTTGGTAGCTTGTGCCTCCCCTCCTCACTGAAGATTTCACTGAGGGACCCCCAGGAGGTGGCAGAGACTCTGCTCAAGAACTCTTATCTCCGCACACATACTCTCATACATACACACATCCCAGCAAGCGCACACATATTATCGAGCAAACACATACCCCATCCAGGCACGCTCGCACACACAGCAAACAGAAGTATTGAAACAGTTATGAGGGTGTAACGTACTGTGGGTGAGCAAGTACATTTTGACCAGCATTTCATAGTGTAGTGCTCAAATTGTCATAATTTTTATCAATTCTCATCATCACCACCAATTATCATCATCATTCCGGCCTTAGTAGACATTCCAGCTGATTGACATCAAAGAAAGAAATGATGGTGTGGGTGTTGTGTTAAATCTCCCTCCACTAAGTCTCTCTCTTCTCTTCTTCTTTCTGTACTTAATAGCACTTAGTGAAGGGTATTACAGTTGGTGCTCTACATGGGGCATCACATTAAAACCCTCTTTCACACATACACACATACACAGTCAGCAGTCCATTTGGATTCATTTGCATGGCATTTCATTTGGATTTTGCCTCAATCGACGGTTTGGGGAGAGGATAAAAAAACACATCTTTGTGTAATAGCATTTCTGCTCAGTCTCCAGTGCGCCATAAAGATAGAAAGCACAGCGGCCGGAGCCGATAAATGAGCGCAGTGCTGCCATGAGCCGACCTGTCCCTCAGGCCTCCAAACGATGGCTATTGGAGTTAATTACAGTTTGCATCATCATATTTACCCAGAGAAGAGAAACAGAGAATAAAACTGGCCTCTGAGCTCACTGAGGTGTTATTTCTATATATACATACTGTACCACTGTGAGGTGGAGAGCAGTTGGCTGAGAAACATTATAATGGATTTTCCTCTTGACCCATAAAAACACAGGTCTTGTGTGCACGCAACAGTAAAAACAATAGTAGTTTACACAAATATGAATAGAAAAATAGTATTAAAGAACAGGTTCACATATGTTCTGATCCGCTTCTACAGTACTTACATTATAAGATCGTTCCGCTTCTGTATAGTGACCATGAAGTGATATCTTCATAATGCAATTCCAGTCGAAGAGATGAAGAATAAAATCCACAGTCCTCATTATGTCCCAATATGAATTCCAAAGTTCAGTCAGAGCTGAAATGAGGCTTCGCCAGTCTGACTTTTAGTCACGTCAAGTGGGTATCTTCCACAGTAACAGGCTTTTTATTGCAAAATGACTTCTTTCTTCCCCAGCAGTGTCTCCTGGCTGAGCTGCAGTGGACTGATCATAACACAAACTTTTCAAAATAACCACTTGATTTGGTCACACAGGCTTTATGAGCAGAATGGTCATTAGAGCAACCAGTACTGTAACACCATCAATGCACCCATAGTTGTGCTGCTGTTGTTTTAAGACAGCCATGGAAAAGGGCGATTCTATCTTCATAACACACTGAAGACTGTAAATCCATTTGAAATTATATATTTATGTAGCACATGCACTGTGTAAATGTTGAGACCACAGGAACCTACACAGCTCCTTTACCATCACTGAGAGCAGAGCAGCCATTGAACTCTCAGGTAATTCCTCTGTTGTCAGTTTTAAAGTAATGAAGCACATACTGAGCAGGATGGACTCACCCATCAACATAGGCTATGTCAGCCAACATATATCATGTTGATAGAGATATAAATATCATATATAAATCAGTAACCTGCTTTTTTCTGTTCTTTAAAGGTTTATTTCATCCAAATTACATATATTTAAAAGAAACAGATTTGTGCTGCCCTCCCCAGGACAATGGAAGTGAATAGTGTTTCACTGTATTTCATCATGGTAGTAATAGGAACAGCGTTTTGAGAAATGTTGCTGTTGAATTTCTGAAATGTCATTCTGATGATGTGAGAAACATAAACTAAATTCAATTTACCTGCGCTGTATTCAGGGGCAGCGAAAATATCAGAGAGAAAATAATAAATACCAAAACACTAAGACACCTGTAGAGTTACACCAGACAAACATAGACTTAATGATGATTGTATTAAATCAGACATTGTTTTACAATAAGGTACAAATATTTATTGTAACTGTACTTAAATGTTCGAGTTACCAATTTACATTCCAATCACATTTCTTGAAGGATAATGGGTATTGAGTTATAGTATTTGCATTGGAAAGTCCATGTTTTGGTCGTGTGCAGTCTGCAGCCGTGAGGGAGGTTGTTTCTCAGTGTTACCGCTCACAGTGCTCAGTGGCTGTTTGAGTTTGTATTTCAGGCTCTAGTTAGCTGGCTAGCCATCTGGTGCAGAGCCCTCAGCCATACTATCCCTCTGACAGGGACAGAGAGACGGACAGAGAGACAGAAAAATAGATATTCGATGTGAGACTCTGTATGTGTGAGAGAGAGGGAGAGAGAGAAACTAGCTAGTTTTTTCTTGTCGCTCTCCTTTCCTGTGGTCCACAGGAAGCTGCAGCTATTAGCTCCTCCCTGTCTAGACAGAGAACTACTTTCGCACACACACACACACACACACTCTCTCTCTCTCGAACTCACACACGCTCGGTGCCTTCTACCATAGCAACTTTGATTAATTCCCAGTGTGCAGTGAGAGGAGACAACATCAGCACCATGGTCAGGGGAAAAAGGCCCACAGTCTGCTGGATGTGACAGCTCCCTGCTTCACACTGATGCCTCATACCCTGCTGGTGTGTGTGTAAGAGAGAGAGAGAGAGAGAGAGAGAGAGAGAGAGAGAGAGAGGGTCGGTGTGTGTGAGTGAGAGATGGGCTGGGGAGTGTGTGTATTTGTGTGTGTATGTGGCCTCATCTGTCCCCTCGGCCGCATCAGTGCTCAAGCATGTCTCGCTGTGACAGTCCTGCAGCCTGTCGTGTATACACACACACACTCACACTAAACGAGAGAGTGCAGGAAGGCGCCAACACCAGCGAGGTGAAGGGTCACGAGCGACTGCCTCTCCAATGTTGTGTGAAATGTGTAGATGGCAGTCTCGCCCCATTATGTGCGTACATGCTACGGCATGTGTGTGTGTGTGTCTTGAGGCAGACAGGGGGCATCTCAAAGTAACTGGTTATTATCACCTCAATATTTTTCTTATTATGACAATTACATGCTCCAGGAGCGAATTAAGCGATACAGGACGCCAAGCGGGAGTGGTTGACAGCTATTTGGAGACTCAATGCACAGAGCAATTTGCAGCCCCGAGCCAAACAAATTGGATTTGGGCCACTTTGGATTGGGGCCCCAGATTGTTGGGCGTTTGGATCCCCCGACCGCATGCCTGCGTGGCTGGTTAGCTGGCTGGCTGCATGGATGGATGGCTGGCTTCGATTCTTTACACATGACTATGCAACACACTGTTAGCCAGGTAACAAAATGCTTCATGGCCCTTGACGAGGATTAAGTGTAGGCATGGCGTTAGTGTGTGTGTGTGTTGATAAATGCATTATATTGTGAAATGACGTTTTTTACGGTAGTGTTTCTGCAACCATAAGTTAAAACCACGGCTTTATTGGGTATTTACTATTGACATGTTTACAGCCGACTAGTGATAAGCTTTCCCACCTTTTCATGTTGCATACTGCTGCTACTTTTTTGGTCTTAGGCCACACAGCTGTGCTCAAGTGTGTGTATAATCCAAATGAGCCTAACAGCCTCTAAACGAATTACTGGTACGCATTTTCCCACCCCTAAACTGCCACTGGAAAAGCTGGCAACAGCACCCAATTAGGTGAAATGCAATTATTCCCATCCATTCACACAATTAGCCTGTGGGTTAACAACCTAGCAGTACATCCGGCTAGCTCTCTGTGTTTTTTTTGGGGGGGAAAGCCATCGCTATGGTTACGGTGGCTCGCCTGGTAACCCCCTCCATGTCAAATGGCACGCACCGCGGGCCCGCCGGTAAGTCGTAAATATCATTGAGCCCTATTGGTGGAGGCAGCAGGTTACATCAGCGCGCACAGGATGCTGGGTGATTTGATTGGCTGAGACAGGGAGTGGTACCACGGGTGAAAGAGAGAGAGAGAGAGAGAGAAGGGAGAGCGGGTGCCCCATGTGCTCAGTCGTGCGAGGGTAGATAATGCCAGGTGACAGACTGGCAGGCTGGCAGAGCGGGTGGGCACTCACAGCGGCATGATGGAAAACAAAGGCTTTGTGTGTCAGCGCCGAGATCGCATTAACCAAAACAAGCAGCCACAGACAGACTGCCACACTGACTTGGTTGTCTGTTCCAGGAGCTAAGCCCTCCATGGATGGAAAGACGATGGGGGGACGCCTGTCTCACTTTTTTATATGAAATAACATGGTGCTAGGATAATGAGAAAAAGTACAGTGTTTTCCTGCTGTTTACATAGAAATGACTATTTGACAGAGCTGCATAAATCCAAAACAAATGGCTTTTTGACAGCCGGTGCGCTGCAGGGATTGGCAGATATTTATAGCGCTGATTTTAATATATAGTTTGGATCCTTCTGACAGTGTTCGGCTATTTAAATTGGACTCTTGTGTTTTTGAATCTGCAGGCTTCACTGCAGTTTGAAAAATATGTATTTTCTAGTGGTATGGTGGCTCCTTAATGTGCCATGAGGCTGTTTTCACTTTAGTTGTCCAGTCTGACACTTGTGCAGTTACATTACATTACACCGACCTTCGGATCAGATCAATGCACACTTGTGATGAGTGCATTATTCTGTGTAACTGTGACGGAGGTACAGTCACATTACAATAAGCATGTAAGTGTTGCTGGGTAAGTTTTAATTTTAAGACATAAATATAAAGTCTAAGTGACAGATGAATTGACACATGTGTTGTAGCAGTGCTGGTTGCACAGGGCTCAGGTGGGACAGAAATGGGGGGTCAGCAGGCCTGGTGTAGCAGGTAGGATCAGCTGGCACGTACCTGCAACTCTTCCCCTTCCTCCCCAAGTGGGCACCAGCCAGGAAACCAGGGTCACTTACAGGTGACTTCCTCCATATTCAGCTACAGCTGGGGCACAGCCGCTAGTCTTAGAGTGTGTGTGTGTGTGTGTGTGTGTGTGTCTGTGTCTCCAGATATATGTGGTGTGTAGTTTAAGGGGAGGGCAGCCATCACATTGCATTCTCCTTACTTCTACCACTGTGTCCCTTTCATCTCTCTTTCTCTTCTCACTCCCCATTTTTTCCTTGTGCTGTGAGTATTTTGTCAGCAGTATTGGTGGGGAATCCCTGGAATCAATTCAGGAGGGGGAGTACCCACTAAGCACACACATACACACATACACACATTCACACACTCACTCTCTCTCTCTCACACACACACACACACACACACACACACACACACACACACACACACACACACACACACACACACACGCACACAAATACACATGCACACAAATACACAATCCTCACCACAGGGAATGAAAACGGTAATATGAACTTACCCTTGGTCTGAATGAAAGCCCATTACAATTCATTTTTACCACTGCACCACAGTGTACGGTGGCGGCTCCTTCTGCGGGCAGTGTTTTTGCTTCTCTGCCATATTAACCGCTGTCACTACCTCAGCAGGTCACAGAAAAGTCACACACTGCTCATGCACATGTAAACTTTTAACCTGTAGTGCCTTATGAAAACTACAGAAATCTGTTTGATGTTTTTCTTATTTCTTTTGTAGATAATTCAATCTGGTCTTTTAACCACATAATCATATTCAACCATGCTGAAATAGTTGCAATGCTACTATTTTATTATGACATAATACGGAACCGGGGAAATTTTGTGCTTGCTTGAGTTTAAATTTGCCACCTGCTGCATGTCACCTCTCATAAAATGCTTGGGTGAGCTTTATAAATACTCACTATAAGTCTCTTTCTTCTGTTGCAGGATCTGTCCGGCTCAATTGATGACCTCCCTACAGGGACGGAGGTCGGTCTGGGCTCAGCCGCCAGCGCCGGCGGCTCCTCCAGCAGCAGCAGCAGCAGTAGCCAGGGGGAGCAGGGAGGCGCCAGTAACCAGGGACAGTCCCCCTTCTCCCCACACGCCTCCCCGCACCTCCCCAGCCAGCGCAGCGGCCCCTCTCCCTCCCCCGTTGGCTCGCCCGCAGGCTCCACTCAGTCCCAGCAGTCCCGCTCTGGCTCCGGACCCATCTCTCCCGCCAGCGGACCCTCTGCCAACACCGCCGTACCAGGTAGGATTGTCATTAGAGCCACTAAAAAAAAGCACACACACATGAATCCTTCTAATCTAATTTCATCTTGATGAAAGGTGCAACTTGTAGCATAACTTTATTAGTTTAATCACCGCAAACAAACAAGACTATCACTGACAAGATTTGCTGCTGCAACCAGACACTGCACTGCATTTTACATGGTGTACCGCCAAGTTAGATTCCCAGGGAAATTTGCAAAATTGCTTTACAGCTTAAGGGGAAATTGCTTTGTGCCACCAAACAAGAGGCTGCTGTTTGAAACCAAATTAGAAAACAATCACAAACATACCCCAGTCAGTGATGTCACATCAGGGGTATTGCTTGTGACAGCTGATGGAGGAAAAAAAAAAAGCTGCTGTGACATCACTGATTGGGACGTGGCCAGCCAGAGTTTCTCACCAGCTCTTTTTTTTTTTTTTTTTTTTCTCGAGGTTTATAAACTGTTTGATAATAATAGTGATCCTTGGATCCTTTAAGGCAGTGCCATTAGTAAACCTGTTGCTGCTGAAAGCATTTCACAGTTATCACACCTACATTTCTGTCTGACCTTTCCATTTATTTTGCTATTTAAAGACCCATTTCATTTGTTTTTAAATATGTGCATTTAAAGAGGATTTTAAAAAGGTCATGTAGAAAAACTGACCCTGGTGCAGAATAGGTATACATGTTTCCAGAAATAACAGCATTCCAGTATTTAAATGTGGCATGTGTTTGCAGTCTGAGAGCGAGTTGCAAGGATAAAGCTTTTACATCACACCTTTGTTGAAGCAAATAGGCAAATTAATCAGGACAAGGGAAAACAGGGGTGAACTTGTTTTTTTCTTCTTAATCAGTGTCTTAATTCAACATGATTATCCACTTTAATATTTTCCATGTAAACATGTAAATTTGACCTCTTTTTATAAGAGCAGGCTGGATAACCCGTAGCTGGTGGCAACATCTCCGTCTCACATCTTTTTTTTCCTTTTTTTTTCTTCTTATCTCCATCTCACTGTATAATCCATTCAGATCAATTTTCATTCTGCCGGTTTGGACAGAAGATGAAGTCGAGTGTACGCTGCAGCAGAGAACCAAATAATATCAATCCAGCTTGTCTAG